>NW_027491690.1:0-600000 GCF_021521415.1 Bidens hawaiensis
ACTTTCAAATTAATGATTTGGATTTGAGGATGAAATGAAATTTGATAGCAGTAGGAGTTAATATGTACCACTTATTTCTTGTTAACAAAATTTCTCTAGTTTTTGTTTAATACGCATATAAAAGTACATTATAATTTGTTTTTCTAGTTATTATTTTCATCTGTGGTTACATAATTTGTACTGCATACAGATCATTTTCCTTTTTAGTTACATGATTAGTTACTAGCTTTAGAGCTCGTATAACACATGATAATCTAAATAATTAAGTTACAAATAAAATAAGACATAATGTATATAAAAAAATATATTACATCTATTCTTGTATCATTATACATAAATTAATTTTATTTATATTACAAAATGATTTTTTCCAAAAAAATAAATTTAATAATAAAAAAAATAATGCACGTGCAAAAACATACTCAAAAACACTTCATCTATTGAAAATTTATTCTTAGTACATATATGTATAATTGAAAAAATTAGTTATGAACCAATTTCGAAAAATACTTTTCATATAGTAATAGTTTTGAGTTACGCCATAAAAATTTTTTTGATAAGTTTGAGGGGCTTATCGACTTTGCCAATTGACCAAAAAAATAACATGTTAACTCATTCAATTTTGGAATGTTTTGCTTCACTTGAGCATAATTTTGTACGGATTGCTTCACATACAACATTATCATCACTATTCAAGGAAAAGTTAATATATGCTGACATAAATGTTTTCAATTTGATAAAAGTTAGAAGCATTGATGGGTCTGGAGGTGGCATATTGTAAGTGTGTGTAATTTTTCTTAAATTTTAGTAGTCATGAGAAATATACTCAATGTGTAAAATCCTGAATCTTTTGACTATTTTCAAAAATGTATTTAAAAATAAATTCAAAACTCATTCACATTAAAAATTCTAACTTTCATTTGTTTTACATTTCAAGTCAAAACTTTGAATCCATAACAAGTTTTACGATAAATCTATTTGCATTCTCAATTTTTAAAAAATATTCATACTATCCCCTTTTCATCTGTAACAAATTTGAGCTAAACGTAGTTAATTTGTATCTAACGATATATTTACCAACTTTTAACCCGTACAATCAAATTTAAGTTTCATAAAAAACCCAAAGCAATTCTTGATTAAAAAAACCCAAGAAACTAAATATGATAAACTTATTATATTTGAAAGTGATTACTATCCTTACAATTTAACACATATATGTATAGTTTACTAAATTAGCCAAAAAAATAAATAGATAGATTTAAATCATATATTTATAATTAATAAATTTATATGACAATGTACCAAAAAACAATATAGTAAATGGAATTATTTTTAAAAAATGGATCAAATTTTAAGCATATATTTATAGTTTAATGATATGTTGTGAATGTTCCTTTATGAAAAAAATATATTCTAACAATGTGTAGTAGTATCATATGTAAATATTTATTTTTATAAAACTGTATAGATATAATATAAAAAAAGTTTATAGAAAAGTGAATAATTTAATCATGTTATAGATATAATATATGAATGAAGTGTAAAAGGAAAGTTAATAATTATTATCTATGACATATATTAGTTCTGGGGGAAAAATTGTGAAAAATTAACCAAAAAATTGATATGTGTCTACAATTATTTTACTTTATTAGAATATAGGTAGATTACATTATCTTCAATAAAATAAGTAAATATATTTTAAGTATTTTTGGTTTTCGGTATTATTATCACCTTACTACTTAGTTATTAATTATTATTGTTATTATTATTATCTTAAAACCCATATAATACACGAGATTTTTCAAATGTTTAAATAAATATGATAAATTATTTGAAAATAAAATGTCAAAATTAAAGGTAAAAGATAAAAGATAATGAGACCTATAATACAATCAATAAAAGTTTAGAATATAAAATTTGCATATTTGAGAAAATCTCTTATATCAACATTTGCTGTTTTTTTAATAAATTACACTAACTTGTAAGTCCTAATTGCATAACTATTAGATTCCAGTTATTTTGGTCAGATTTTTGGTTGCGACCTTGATGTTTATATCATGCATGTATGTATAATGTAGTTATTTTATATTGTGTAAGACCTATTTTACATGTGTACCATATTGTATGTATCATATCAGTTTTAATCCGAAAATGTCATATTTGATTTAATAAGCCAATATTATTATTATTATTATTATTATTATTATTATTATTATTATGTTTGATGAAGACATTATCCTTAAAATGAATAAATATATAAAAAATTATTAATCTTAAATATATATAAACAAAACCTTTAAAAACTTTCTGGTTGCTCCCCACCTCCTCTCAACCTACCATATTGCTTTATTTGTAAATAAATGTTTTTCATGCATTTGACCCGAATTCACGAGTATGAGTCTCACCAAACTCATATAGCCCTTAAACGGGTTCTAACATCTCATTAAATAAAAGTTAATATCACCAAATATTTGATTTGAAATTCTATAAAATAGGTATATACTAAAAATTAAGATCCAAATTAAAAAAAAAGATATTATGTATAATTAAGACACAACTTTATAATGATAGAAAATAAGCGGGTCATGAGTCTCACTAAACCCAGATAACTTTTAAACGGGTAATAACATCTCATTTATTTGTAAAACTCTTTTATCATCAAACCCTAAGTATAGTATTAACTTCATTAACATAATCAAAATTAAAATCCAAAAAAATTATTAGTAACGAAAAATATAAAACAACCCCGTAATAAGGGGGATAAAGGCCAGTTTCATATAAATTTATAAAACAATAATGATTTAAAATAACATGAACATTTATTACAAATAAGAATACAAATTTAGAAACATTAAATTAAAGCTTTTAATTTATGATTTTTTTTATTTCACCGTAATTTTTTTTATTAAACAACAAACTAGAGAAAGATAATTAAAATATAAATTTAGAAAAATCATGGGATTATATTTAAGAAAAAGTATTATAGTTTACTTTTTTCCCTCGTGTTACGTGGGTTGTTTTATATTTTTTGTTTTAATATTTATATATATTTTTTGAATTTTAATTTTATTTATTGTAGGAAGCTAATAATATATTTAGGGTTTGATGATAAAAGAGTTTTACAAATAAACGAGATGTTATAACTTGTTTAAAAGCTATATGGATGTTATAACTTGTTTAAAAGCTACATGGGTTTAGTAAGACTTATGATCTGCTTATTTTTCTTACTATAAAATTGTTTTTTTAATTATAATAGTTTAGTTGCATCTCATGCCAGGTGTTGTAACTGAGCAAAACATGGATAAGAAAGAGGTACAGGTACTAGACTTTTCTTTCATCTTGAAATTAAACTCTGGCCTTGCTTTCTTTATTACTTTAGTTGCATAATGTTGGCCCATTTCATTAAGTTGTGCCGGTGTATGAATTTACATGTATTTTCTATTCTTAATATTGATGCGGCTGTTAACGTTGTCGTTACACTTCATAACACACACATATTTAAGGTTATTACAATTTTTGGTTGATAATCAGACATCATGTGGTGGCGTACGTTGACAGCCGAAAGACAATGGTTCATGTACCAATTGGCTGATGTCTCGATGGTTGAGTGTTATGTGTCTTATGTCCAAGGCTTGATGCAAAACTACTATTGAGCCGGGGGTCTCACCATAAGCAGTCTCTCTGTTCATATGGGGTAGAGGTAAGGCTTTCTACATCTTACCCTCATTAAACCCTACCATAGCTTAGCTATTGGTGGGATTTACTGAGTATGATAATGATAACGATGATATGATGACAATTTTTTGTTGATGTTTCAGGGAACTGCTCAAACTAGCTTCCTGATACGTACCGCTCAAAGGGTCACTATCTTGGGAGATTAGCCATCTCGAATCGGCTTCTATCACTTTCACTTGAAGAGCGTTTTAAGAGACGCCTTTTTGAGGTAAGTGTAATCTATGTTTGTTTCCAGTTATCCATTTTGCATGGACATGCTTTTGCAATGAGAAAGCATACAGCTTAACATTTAATTCCTTGCCTGAATGATGTTTTGTATTCATGATCTACTGTCTGCATAATCTCTCCGTCTCTAAACACGTGTCCACTAGATAAACGACATAGTTTCAGGAATGTCTAGTTAATTATGAATTGTTACTTTAGCATTCTTTTTGTTAACATTAATTAATTGTTTGGTTTACTTATGATTTGTCAACAGTTGTTTTCAGCAATAATTCGGTTTGATGCTTTTAAACACATAGCTGTAGATGCTAGTAATGGAGATATTTTCAAAGCCCTCAAGGAACATGCTTGTTTAACTCAAGGGTTATGGGTTGCGAAAAGCAAACACAAGAGTCCCACCGCCATAGGAAAAGACCTTTTACTTAGAGATAATGCAATGCTTCAGTTTAGCAAAAATCCTATTTTTCGTGAAGGGCAGCTACCTGAACGGTTTACACTGATGAAAGACATACGTATTAAAGGAATTTGCAGTAAAAAGACCTTCCTGATCTAAGGATTGGAATTTTAGAGTGTGCCCAGATGCCAGATGAGTCATTTATTGAAAAATATCCCGACATTGTTAAGGATCAAAAAAAGGATTGGGTTGGTGTGGAGGTACGAATAATGGAATGGTTACTTTCCAAGAATCCGAAGCAGCGTGGAAGAGCTTGGGAGAATCTTAAGTGAAGTTACTGTCAAAATACATGGATCTTTTGTTCTAAGATCATCATCATCATCACATGATGAATTGATGAATGGAATATTGTGATAAGCCTTTTTCTAGGTGAAGGGCCTCAAAAGGGCCAACATCTTTGCAGCTGCTGAGACGCAGTTGAAAAGAAAGATAACCAATACCGAGTTTCAAAATGTGATAAAATTGAAGAGTTTTTTTTCATGTGATCATATTTTTCTTGAAGCACTCAATTAGCTCTTTGTTTTATTTTATTTATTTATTTATTTTTCATGTGCAGGTTATGAGTGAATTGTGCGTTTCACGAAGTAGTTGATGGGTTTTGAGGAGTGGGGATATATAGTCCAACATCATGAAGAAAGATATCTTTAATCATGTGGATCTTATTTTATTGTCTTTAATCGTGACGCCTGTTTGGGTACCGGAGATCTTAGTTGTTAAGAACTAAGGACGATGTATTCTTTATGTGGTATATCGGCGGATACATATTATATAGACTACGTAGTTTCTAACCTAACGATGGTAGAAAAAATATAAGCAAAGTCACACAATCAAGCAAACTATGTATAGTATTAGAGCATATTCACGTCTTATCCTTCATTTTTTTGTTAGGGGTTTTCTATAATGTAGAAAGTTATTTAGGCCGGTGGAAGATTGAGAATATGTAACGATTTGATGTATATTTGAAAAATTATAGTTTTACTCTTTTTCTAAAGTGATTGTGAGTAGAAGAGAGAAAACGTAATGATAAAGAAAAAAATATAATTTAAAATGAGAGAGGATTGATGGTGTAATTTTAGGTTTTAAGATAAGAGAAGAGATGTGAACGCTCTTAAACCCTATGTTGCATGTCGTAAGACAAGTAAAAAGGAATGATAAAAAGAGAATCTAAAATATATATATATATATATATATATATATATATATATATATATATATATATATATATATATAGTTATTTATCTTGTTCTTTTTAAAATTCACAGTTCCTCGGATCCAAAACAAAAAGACCAGTTGCTTTCTTTTTAATATAAAAACAGTGTGGTGTAAAAAAGCTTTGAAAGTTACTCGGAGCTAGGTAATTTTTAAATCTTTATTACATCGCAATTTATGGATGATTTTGAAATCCGTAAAGAAGGAATTGAAATATGTAATTTTTTAATCTTAATGATTTTTTTTAATCTTTACTGCATATAGTTAGAGGTGCACAAATTGGGTATTAAGAAAACCCGAGTTTGGGTATGAAACCGAGTTCAGTTATGATCGGGTATTAGAAAATCGGGTATTAGCAATACCCGGGTCGGGTTCGGGACCGGGTATTGCCTTTAAAAACCATACTCTATGTATCGGGTTCGGGTCGGGTATAGATACGGGTATTCTAAAACCGGGTATTTAAAAAACCATATTTTCAGGTTTTTCCCCAGGTATAGATTGGAATTTTTTAAGGGTTGCACTTTTTAGGGGTATTTTTCGGGTATTTTCCAGTTATCTTTTGGGTAACTTCGGATATAAAGCGGATATTTGAAAATCCTGGTTTCGGGTATTGGAAACACCCGGTTCAGGTATGGAACCGGTTCGGGTTTTCGGGTATTACCGGGTACAAATCTGGTCTGGTTCGGGTACGAGGTTTGGTACTAAAATGCACCATATCCGTACCCTACTGGTAGGGTCAGATACGGGTATTAAAAACCCGGATATAAAAAAACCAGTTCCCGTTTTTTTTTCGTGTCCGGATCCGTTTTTTGTGCACCTCTACATACAATGTATATATACAAATACAATGAAAACCTAAAGTCCTAAAGCCCGTTAACATTAAGTCAAGCCCGCGCTATGGGCCTAAATATCTGTATTCATAAAAAAAATCCAAATTGTAGATTTATTGATCATATAATCATGGCCTCATGGGAAAGCTAGAAACCAATAAGATTAAGACGCAAAAAAATTAACAAATTTTATTGGAAGGGTAATTTGATAATTTACACTTTAATTTAAAATGGGCAATCATAAATATACGCATATATATATTCTTAAACCTTCTTTTATTAGACCGAGCGTAGTCGGGTAGAGTTTTGAGACCAAAAACGTCGGGGAACATTCCTCTAACCCCCACCCCCCCACCCCCTTCTCCCAAGTTAAAGTTGTGGTTGGAAACATTGTGTAGACAATGTTTCTTTGTGCACTTAGTTTTAAAAAAATGCTGTTATTCAACAGCTAGATTATTATAAAAAAAAGTATTACATACATATATTAAAACACCATCCCACCAATTTTATAAAGCACACCAACAAATCTTCTCCATTCTCTTCAACAAATATTCACGAAACTTTTATCAAATTACCCAATCAAGATGCATGTATACAACCCTTGAGGCTTCGGTTTGCCCAAATCCCCGAATAACCAATTCGAATAATCTATAACCGAACACCGCCCAATGATGTAACCGAACCCTCAACACCCATACCCTGCTGGTATTAATTTTAACACCAACATGATGACAATACATGCATGCTTATGCTAGTGTCAGTTTTCATAACCGAGCATGATGGCCAACCCCTATAATCCGAGCGTGATGGCCGGTGTTCATCAAACGAGTATGATGGCCGGTTCTCAACCCGAGGAAGAAGAGATGGTGCCCGAAAGTGGTAAGTGTTTAATATTATTTTTACTCTTTCTTTTTTTGAGTTTTAATAATAATATTAAATTCGTAGTAATATTTTTTTAACTTTTTTTTAGTGAACTTTAAAATAACCAGTATTTTTTGGGTCAAAATTATGGAAGCCTTTTATAACCCTACGGGCAAGGGAGGGTACCTTGAAAATATTCAATATTGTCAAAATAGATCGATATAAACAGCAAATGCTAACTTTTTCAAACGGTTTACTTTTGAGATAAAATTGAGTGGGTAGTGGCGCCACTGATGCGGAGACCATTGAAAAGACATTGATAGAGTTTCAAGCCATCAAGGGGAACTTCTTTTACATGGGTTGTTGGAATCATATGAACGATCACCCTATGTGGGGATTCGTAACCGACGTTCAACCCAGAAGTCATAGGCCAAAAAGGTTCAAACCTCGTCTTCGTTGATTTAGACATGCGATGTCCGAAGCTCGAAACATCAGCTTAAACGATTATGAATTCGAGCATGATTGATGAGGACATTTTCAAGATGCCTTGACCGGGAGGTAGAAGGAGCAAGGGAAAGGGGAAACAGGCGGGGTTGTCGGCGGCAGCGGGAGCGAGTGCCGACATGACAAATCAATTCGAGAACATGAACCGTTAACTCCAAGGCATGCAAGAACTTGGGTATGAATGACTTCAATTACATAAGGAAGTCACCGGTATCTTTAACTCTTAAAAGGAAGCAAATTGACGGATCTCGAAGTTTTATGGAGAGAGCTCCACGAAACCGACCCGAAAATCAAGCATCTAACCAAATACCGAATAAATGACATTTACAATAAAATACAACCTTAAATAATTTTAATTTGTTTTAAGTAGCTTTATCTTTTTTTTTTCCTTGGTATTTTTTTTTATTTTAATGTACTTTTATTCGATGAAACAATTTATTTAATTTTTATTAAAAAAATTATAAATTATAAATAGAAAAGAAAAGAATTGAGTAAATTGAATAATGATTGCTAGAGAGTTTTGTGCAAAGTTTTGACTACACGTTTTTTCAAAATATTGAAAAGCTGACTGGACGTCACGTGAAGCAAAACGCTCAGTGTTGTTAGAGTCTTGACTACGCATGTCTTATCTTTATCACTTATTTGAAATCATCGTTCACAATTATTATATTCGACAGATATTTTAGATATTTATTATTCTTTGTTTGCTGTTAACTTTTTTCTTGTTTGTTATTACAAGTTTATTCTTTCGTTTTTGTTTTTCTTTGCTGTTGTCAGCGGGTGCGAGTGTTGACGTGACAAATCAGTTCGAGAAAATGAACTGTCGACTCCAAGACATGCAAGAACTTGGTATGAACGTCTTCAACTTCAAAAGGAAGTCGTTGGTGTCCTTAAAGCGAAGCAAATTGACTTAGATCTCGAAGTTTTAAGGAGAGAGCTTCCCGAAACCGACCCGAAAATCAAGCATCTGACCGAATACTGAATAAATTTAATTTATTCATGTTTACTTAATTAGTGTTCATTCACTTGTGTTTGTTTGTATTTGTTTATGTGTATTTAATTTTTTTTCTTTTCCTGTGTTCGCGTAGAATATTAATGATCAGACATAAACGAGGAAAGCAAAAACATTTTCCAATTCAAATAAAGGTTTTTTCTATTAATTGAAGTTCATGTAGGCTTGTGTTTAATATTTACAGTTCGAATATTTAAATTTATTCTAAATATTTAATCACTTCCTTTGATATCACAAGACGACTCATCTTCAAGCTCATCCACTACACATTAAGCCCTTGCTAATATCCTATTTATTTGTGTACAATTTAATTGTGGGCAAGGTCATTCTTTATTACACGTTTGTGGATTGGTGTCGTCGCGTGTTTAGGATTGTTATGAGTACTTGTTGAAGAGTGTATTCAACAAGAACTCTTGAAACTTCTTACCTGTTTGCTATGAGATAAAAACAGTAACAAACTTAGGATGTTATATAAACCCATGACGCTAAACCTTGCAACTAGTGTTTTTTTTTAAAATAACTAAAACGGTTGCCTAACATGTAGAAGGGGCGAACAACAATCAAGTTGCATGCGATTATGGTGTATTACTTAAAGCATTCCGAATTCTTGTGTACTCATAGTTGTAGCATTTTAATCCCTGTTGTACTTGCTATGACTTTCCGTGAACTTATTGATCAGTCACATATTCTTTCTTCCCAACATGTTTACCGGAAAC
This sequence comes from Bidens hawaiensis, assembly GCF_021521415.1. Lineage (NCBI taxonomy): Eukaryota > Viridiplantae > Streptophyta > Magnoliopsida > Asterales > Asteraceae > Bidens > Bidens hawaiensis. The sequence goes on from NW_027491690.1 coordinate 9,544, forward strand.
TCGGTGAAACCAATGAAAAAAGCAACCAATCCTAGTTTGAAGCATCGAGTAAGAAATTTGATAAAATCTACAGTAAGTATTTAATGTATAACCAGTTTTTAAACTTCTGTAAGACCATCCGTAATGGGGCTTTATGTCCGGCGTTTTGGGGTAATTTTTTTTTAGTATTTTGTGTATAACGCTGGTGGAAGGCACAAAAATTAAATAATAAAAAATAACAAGTAACAAAGTTATGGTTTTATGAAGGCTTTATAACTATATTTTATTTTTGTATAAAACCATAATTCTAACTGGGCCTCACATGTTACATAACGCTTGAGGGTGGGGCTTTATAACTATACATGGTCTAATGATATTGCATTATAAAGTCTTTTGTCTTGTATATTACGGATACCTAATTCAGTTAGATATGCACTTCATGTATAAAAGCTATATAATACTTAGGTATTATATGCTTTTCCAACAAATGATACAACACTGATAGAAGTTTTTTGTCTCAAAATGGTACATTATATTTTCTTTCATTAATTATTATTATTATTATTATTATTATTATTATTATTATTATTTTTGTAAAATAAATAAATGACCCATGTGGGCAGTTATAGAACTTAAAGAGGTATAAATCATATTTTGATATGGTAGGTTGAAAGTTGTTGGAGAATTGCACCCAACAATTAAAAGGGATTGGTTATTTATGCTATTTATAATAAATAACATTATTTTATTTCACTCATAGACTTTAAAATTTATTAATTTAATTTATAAAATAAATAAACACTACCTCTTAACATAACCCATGAAATTGTTTGGAAATTTTACAAAATTTTAAAATATTCAAAGTTATTTTAAATTAAACAAGTTAGACACGACAACAAATAATTAGACATTTAGACCGGTTTGTTTTACATGTTTTATAAGGAGGAATATATTGAATAGCCTATAAGGGTAGATGTGCAAATGTTAGTAACACCAAGGGCAAAGTTTAAACCATTGGACTACATATATTATTGTACCCCACCTCTCATTTACAAGAAGTAACAAAATGTCTATTGTTACAGATGAGATACGAGCCAGTGCCAGTGAGTTGTACCATGGTGACAAAATCTGCAAAGAGAAAACACAGGTTTTGCTAGCAGAAGTCGGGTTGCCGAACGGTCTGTTACCGTTGGAAGATATTGAAGAATGTGGGTACGTCAAAGACACGGGCTTTGTTTGGCTCAAACAAAAAAAGAAGAAGGATCACAAGTTCGAAAAGATAGGGCGGCTTGCTAGCTATGCAAATGAGGTGACCGCGTATGTTGAGAAATCCAAAATCAAGAAACTAACCGGTGTGAAGACTAAAGAATTGATGATGTGGATAAATCTGAGTGAGATCAGTGTTGATGATCCGCCCACGGGAAAGATCACCTTCAAAGCTCACTCGGGGCTTTTTCGGACTTTTCCTGTGTCGGCATTTCAAATCGAGGAAGGCCAAAAACTTGAAATTAAAGAGGTGTAATAGCTAGATGTAGTCCGTATGTTTTGAATAACATGACTCTAGTGGTCTCTTATCTATAATTTTAAGATGATGGTATGATTAATGCTATGTTTTAATATCTGGACCATAGATATTATTGATTTACCTTTTTTTTAACGGCTAAGTGTTACACTTTACGGGGATTGAACCCTTAATCTTCTATTTTACACCCACTTTATCATCCACCAAACCGGGAAACTATTGGTAACTATAGGTAAAATCGACAGACAAATTTTATGGTTTCCGTTGTGTGTTAACAATTAAAAAAATGGACATATGACAAGAATAAATTCTTTTGGGTGGTAGGAGAAACTATAAATTTGAAGAGAGTTTTTGAAGAAACACTAACCAGACCCCTGGCAGATTATTGATAACCTGGGGGTTAGATAGATGTTTCCCACGAGGGGTTAGACCCTTTGAAGATGGTTCTTCTGATAACCTGCAAAACAGACACCGTGAGCTCGTCACTGAGAAGGGGGGGTTCCTCCTTGTGACCACCCTCCGGCGTGAGAATCATACTAGATTGCTCTTTAAATATAAAAGTATATTAAGAGATTGCTAGAGCAGATATCAGGTATAATATGATGATCATGTGATATGATATGATAAGATGAGATGGTCATACCATTTGTGGTATTTATAGCCGAAGGTAGGTTTCCAAGGAGGTATGGCCGGCTGCAACAGTGTTCCTGTTCCACCAACAGTAGCCTACGCACGTGCCCTGCTGGTAGTTGGTGGGTAGGTAGCGGCTGATAGAGACCAGGCTTGCTGTATACTATTCCTTTTCCACCAACTGCCGGCTACGCACGTGGTATGACAAGAGTTGGTGAGTAGGCAGCGGCTAATAGTGACATACAGTGTAGGAGCATGCTGCTCGCCATACTGTTGTCCATAAGCTGTCGTATCTTTAGTCAGATCTTTTTCCCATACCTCGTCAGGTACAGTACAGAAGATCTTCCCGTATCGTACGGACTGGCTTATTTGGGCGGGAGTATTCCCCCTCCCGCCCTTATGCGGGATTGTTCCCGGCTTCGCTCATTCCTTCAGGTGACACTGATTGAGAGCTAAGTGCCTAGTGCGTGTAGCCTTGCTGCGCGGGTGGCCTTCCCTAATGGCTTGTATCCGAGGCTGCGGGGACAGGCGGAGTCCTTCACCATTGGGAGGCATTTCCTGCGGGACCAGCTTGCGTACTGCGCGTAAGGACGTCACGTCTCTGAGCATGGTTGGTCCTGCGGATCCAGTTGGTTTCTGCGCAGACGTCCCTGTTTAAGGTGAGTCTTGCGGGTCCAACTGGGCTCTGCTGGGACCTACCTCTTCAAGTCCCCCCAGTCCAATGTTCTTCTCATGCGTGTTTAATAAAGTGAGGTGAACTTTTGGACTTAAGCAAAGGGTTTTGAAAAGGGGTTTTTTAAGGTTTTCCATGGGGATTCTTCCCGCGAAAGTCCTTGTCACTTGCAGAAATTCCCGAGTTTCCTGCTTGGTCTTTGGGTATGATGCGGGTAGGTCTGTAACCTCCTCGCAAGTCAGGAGCGTTGAGTCCCACTTGTGTAGACTCTTCATGAGGTTTTGGTAGTTTTGAACATAGTGATCAATTATGTTAAAACCACCAATTCCATCCTGGAGCTTCAAACAACGTAGTTCTCGACGTTCCCGCTATGCGGGGATGTTATTTCCGCTTACGCAAGCATTGCCCAGAAGATCCTTCTTGGTTTCAATTCCCAGCGGAGCGCTAGGTATGTGAAGGGTTTTGCCTTAACACTATACCTGCGCTCGTCTTACGGTTACTTTACTTCCAAGGTATTCCTGGCGTCAATTCCCTGCGGGTGCTAGGTATGTGAAGGGTTTTGCCTTTACACTGTACCCGCACCCGTCTTATAGTTACTTGGTTGCCGAGGAATACTTGGCTTCAATTCCCTGCGGGTGCTAGGTATGTGAAGGGTTTTGCCTTAACACTGTACCCGCAGCCGTCTTACGGTTACTTGTTCGCCAAGGTTTGCTTGGCTTCAATTCCCTGCGGGTGCTAGGTATGTGAAGGGTTTTGCCTTAACACTGTACCCGCAGCCGTCTTACGGTTACTTGTTTGCCAAGGTAAGGGGTATTTTCCCGCTTACTTTTTAATATTTTCAAATTTTGAATTTTGAAATTCGAAAGGTTGGTGGAAAGATAGGAACAGTCCAAACCTCTGAAACGTCGTGCGACGGTCTCTTCTGACTGTGTCAGGACGTGCAGGAAGTTATGGTGACGTGACATTATATGGTCATTCCAGACGCTTTTTCAGGCGCGTGGGCGCGATTTTTCGGGCGCGTGGCCGCGAAATTGCTGGCACACGTCCTGTCAACAGCTGTTGCCAGCCTGCTCTTTGCCACCTGTCATAGTTTCATTGCACCTTCAATTTCTCTCTCCTTCGCATTAAATTCACCGCATTAATTGCGATCACTATATAAAGGGGAAGGGGGTCATTTGTAATCCACACTTTCACCCTTCTTTTCTTCTTCTTAGCGATTTCCGGCAAATACTCCCCTTTTCAGGCAAGCATTTTCCCGAAATCGTTTTCTTCTTCCTCTGCAATATGTCTTCCCATGATGCTGAAGCTGTAGCCGACGATAGGAGTACTGCTGGCGAGTGCCAGTGTGCTCTACCTGTCGATCAGTACCAGTATGTTGTCAGGAAATTCATGCTTGAGTCTCTTGAGCCTGAGTTTCCTGAACCCCACCAGACTGTGTACGATGCCCCCAGTGGCAAGATCGGGGTATATGCTGCATTCTTTGTTTATGGGAACCTTAGGTTCCCATTGACAAAGTTTGTGTACCGTGTCCTGGAGAGGCACGGTGTGCACCTAACCGAGTTGCATCCGATGGCGATTGCCAAGATCCGTCACTTCGAGTGGGTGTGCCGGATTCTGGGTATTGAGCCCTATGTGGACCGCCTGATGACCTTCTATACTTGGAGGTGCATCCAGGGGTGGTACACCCTGACAACCCGTATTAAGGGTTTGAAGATCTGCGTGACCGAGCGCAGTCTCCGATCGTGGAAGCGGGAGTTCTTCTACGTTTCTGCCCGCGCCATCCCCATTGCCATGAAGTTTAAGAAGGGGCAAGCGCTTCCGAGCCTTCATGCTTCCGGCTACCAGGAGGCGGAATGGTTTGCGAAGATATCTCGGGTCCAATCTCCGGTTTACCGGTTTGCGGAGTCCGGGATGGTGATGCTGGGGATGAGCCGGGTATGGAAGGATGCGTCCCGGTTTCCCATCCTTCTCGAATACGGTTTGAACTCTATTCCTTATGGTATGTCTTGTCTTTCTTGCTAATATGAGTTTGTCTTCTAACTGTTTCTTTTCTTTTCAGAGGGGAACGATTTGGAGTCGCTCCTGTACCCGCGGGAAGCAGACAGTCCAGTGCGGGTGGGTACTCGTGCTCTAGACGAGAACGAGTTGCCCATACTGGAGCAAACGGCGGATCGGTTTGTGGAGGTCTATCCGCTGGGCCACGAGATCCTGAGCCAACGGCGGCCAGGTAAGGCGATACTCTATCCTCAACCCCTCAATGCTGTACCCGCTGCTGGAATTCCTGACATCCTGTCTTCTTCTGAGGAATCCGCAGATGGTCCTCCGCTGGTGCGGAAGAGGAAGACTGCCGGTGGGAAAGGGAAGGAGAAGGTGGCCTCCACAGCTGATCCGGTGCTCCTATCTGACACCGAGTCAGATAGTGAAGAGGTGGCGGGGAACCCCGGTGGTGAGAAGACCACTGTTCCGGAGGCTACGACTGTTACCTCCGGAGAACCATTGACGACGACGGTGACCGGCATCAAGAGACCGGCTCCATCGGGCTCGTCCCCGCCCGTCCGTACGTTCAGGCTCAAGAAAACCCGTAAGTACAAACATCCTTGTTTTTGTAGATTTATCATACTTCATAAATTTATTAACACTTATCTTCTTGTGCAGGCGTGGATGTTGACGCATTCCAGGGTGGAGCGCAGAGGAGTACCTTTCCGCCAATGACGGTAGGCTCGGTCAGCCTACCTGAGGCGACGACCCAGGCGCCTGCGCCTGCTTCCGCTGGATCAGTTGCTCAGTCCCTTGAGCCGACTGTTCCAGCCGAGATGACGTCACCGCCGGTGGTAAGTGCGATTTTTACAGCATCTTTCACCGAGCCGGCGGTTACGATTGCTGCGGATTCTGCGGCAGCGACTGCGGCGGCTGCCACCATGCCCCCGCCACCGGCACCGACGGCCGGCCCATCAGGTACGCATGGGAGTACTCGCCAATCTTTGCTACCTTCCCATCTACCTGACCTTTTGGATGGGTTTCCTTTGGGTTCAGGTGATGGGTTCGGCGGCTATCGGCCTGTTATAGACCCTACAGGTGCGTAGGGTTCCTTTGGCCCTTTTTCACTTATTTGTTATCATCTTTTCCTAACTGCTTTTTTGTTTTTTGCAGTGTCGGATTCCAATGAAGTGTATGTTCCGCGATGGAACATACGCCGAGGAACAACCCTTCGTACCCCTGTGGAGTGCGTGGAATGGGCTCGCCACGCTGCTCCCCATGGTGCGTTGGGGGAAGCCATGGCTAGCTACCAGGAGGGTAGGCTAACCAATGAGCTTCGGGTTCTCCAGGCCCGGATGCAGCCGCGCGTCGAGCTGCTTTGTCGTGAAAACGACAAGTTAAAAGCAGCTCGCGCCAAGGAAGTATCTCAAGCGCGGGCTCTTCGGGAGGAGAACCAAAAGTTGGCCGCAGCTGCTGCGGAGAAGGAGAAGGCCTTCAAGGCCCTCGAGGTTGAGGTTTAATCGCGACTCGAGGCCCGCTCCAAGGCTGCCCAAGCTGTTAACGAACAGCTTCGGCTGGCTAAGGAGACTGCGAGGAACGCAACCGAGAGGGCCACCAAGGCTGAAGCCGTTGCTGAGCCTTTACGCGTGGAGAACGAGGAGCTCAAGGCCAAATTGGAGGCTCTCCAACGTGCTCATGATGCCCTGGCGATGGAGGATGCCAAGAAGCTTCAAGAAATCCTGGACCAGAGGGGCGTGCTTGATCACACCGAGCGGAAGCTTAAGGGCGTTGAAGAGGCTGCTGCAAAGGAAGTGCTACTTGCCAACCTTAACAAAAGCGCAGCCGAACGCGCCTGCACCCAAGCTCAAGCCGCCCTCCAAGAAGCTCTGGTTGCCAAGGAATGGCTTCTTCGAGAGGCGTTGCCTCAGGTATGTTTAGCTTTACGTCTTCACGCTTTCCTTTGTACATAGAAAAGGTGTTTGACACTTGTATATTTTCTTTGTAGGTTGTGCATCGGGTCTTCTCAGAGACTACTTACGATGATGCCATGAGCGCAGCCCTCAACGCTTCTCACGAGGATGGGGAACGGGCCGGCTTCCTGCTTGGTCTAGGGTTCGTTGAGAAAGGCTTCCCGCCTTCCAACTTCCCTTTGTACAATGTTGATACTGAAGCCATATACGACCAAGCAGTAAATCAATACGCCGCCTTCCCGCATCCAGTGGTGGAGAAGGTGAACCAAGTAGCTGCTGCTGATGATGGGTTAGTTATCCTTAAAGCCTTCCTCGAACCGCCCCGTTCTTCTGATGGAGCGGGTCCAAGTGGAAGCGGCCCTGAAGCTTGATCCTGAAGATCCCTTCCCATTGCTAGGATAGTCTTGTACAGATGTATTTATTTTCTTTTCGTAGGCAGGTAGTTACCCAGCCATTCTTGTAATAATTCGTTTGTGAAATATTAATCTTTTTGCGTATAAGATTGTTATTTCCTTCTTTGGGTTTCTTGCTTTATAAACTTATGACTTGCATATTTAGTTTAAATTAGCAATTTTCCAAGTGTAGAATAAGTTAACCTGTTGAACGTGGTTGATAATGGGTTAAAGTTTTGCTTCCTCTTTCGTGATTGTGCGGGTAGAACCGTCACTTGCACTTAGTAGGATGGCTAAACTTTAATCTTCATCTGACCTGCGTGTAGGTTTTCCTCATCTTTTGAGGATAAGTTAACCTTTGAACGTGGTTGATAATAGGTGTGAAGTTTTGCTTCCTCTTTCGTGATTGTGCGGGTAAAACCGTCACTTGCACTTAGTAGGATGGCAAAACTTTACCCATATCTGACCTGCGTGTAGGTTTTCCTCATCCTTTGAGGATAAGTTAACCTTTGAACGTGGTTGATAATAGGTGTGAAGTTTTGCTTCCTCTTTCGTGATTGTGCGGGTAGAACCATCGCACTTAGTAGGATGGCAAAACTTTACCCATATCTGACCTGCGTGTAGGTTTTCCTCATCCTTTGAGGATAAGTTAACCTTTGAACGTGGTTGATAATTGGTGTGAAGTTTTGCTTCCTCTTTCGTGATTGTGCGGGTAAAACCGTCACTTGCACTTAGTAGGATGGCAAAACTTTACCCATATCTGACCTGCGTGTAGGTTTTCCTCATCCTTTGAGGATAAGTTAACCTTTGAACGTGGTTGATAATAGGTGTGAAGTTTTGCTTCCTCTTTCGTGATTGTGCGGGTAGAACCATCGCACTTAGTAGGATGGCAAAACTTTACCCATATCTGACCTGCGTGTAGGTTTTCCTCATCCTTTGAGGATAAGTTAACCTTTGAACGTGGTTGATAATTGGTGTGAAGTTTTGCTTCCTCTTTCGTGATTGTGCGGGTAAAACCGTCACTTGCACTTAGTAGGATGGCAAAACTTTACCCATATCTGACCTGCGTGTAGGTTTTCCTCATCCTTTGAGGATAAGTTAACCTTTGAACGTGGTTGATAATAGGTGTGAAGTTTTGCTTCCTCTTTCGTGATTGTGCGGGTATAACCGTCACTTGCACTTAGTAGGATGGCAAAACTTTACCCATATCTGACCTGCGTGTAGGTTTTCCTCATCCTTTTAAGAATTTTGTTTTGAACCGTTCGACGCGCGGTTGTCAATAGGTACTAGTTCAGTTTCCTTTCATGATTCATGCGGATAGACCGGCACTTTCATTTAATGGGATAATTGAACTCTTCCCCTTCAACTGACCTGCGTGAAGGTTTGTCACGTTATTGGGTTTGTGCGGGTAGGACCGCCTTCCCACGCAACGACTTCACATAATGTGGATGCCGTCACCAGTGTTGCATAGTCTAACCGTTCGACGCGCGGTTGTTGATAGGTTATTGTTCAGTTTCCTCATTATGATTCGTGCGGATAGACCGGCACTATCATTTTTGGGTGCTGAACTTTTCCCCTTCAACTGACCTGCGTGAAGGTTGTCACGTTATTGGGTTTGTGCGGGTAGGACCGCCTTCCCACGCAACGACTTCACGTAATGTGAATGCCGTTACCAGTGTTCAGAAAAGTATAAATGTAAAATCATCAGCTTCGATGTTCTAAAGAGAATCATTTCCATTAGAAGTGGCTCTTGGCCTTTTCTTTACAAATTGGAATTGATTTACATGCAAACTGTGTAAATGAGCTCCCTTCCATATTGTTGGGATGGGAGTGCCATCGAGCCGATACGCACCTGGTTCGGGATCTCGTTCTTTACGCAGCATGTAGTCTCGACATTGAAGCTGGAATTTTTATTCGTGTTTTCCCCAGCTGGGGTTCTACACGCACCCGCCTGCTCAGCCTTTATTGCGCCACGAGGTGCGCGAGCGTCCCATCTCTGACAAATGCTTCGACCATGTCTTTTACGTCTATGCATTCTTCAGTGTTGTGGCCTTTTGTCTTGTGAAAGTCACAGTATTTGCTCCGATCAGCATCGTGACGATGTCGGATTATTGGAGGCTTTGGCCACGGGAGCTCTTCAGTGGCGAATATCTCAGTGACGCTTTTGGTGAGTGGCGTCCATCTGGAGTTTCGGTGCGGCTGTACATTATCCCTTCCGCCCAATCGATGTTGCAAGCCGGATGAGGTGTCAAAGTTTACCCTTGACTGCCAAATGCCTAGCTTCCGCTTTTTATTTAATCGGGCGGTGAGGACATTGTCTTCTCTCGTCTTCTGAGTGTAGAGGTTTGTGCTCTGTGGGAGATCTCTACCCAGTTGCTTCTCCGTTTCCGCATAGCGTTTTGCTGCTGTCATGATGGCATCCATGTGGATGGCATGCCATCTTTACCCGTTAGGGTGCGGATGAGCTCTGGGTCATGCGCGCCCTGGATGAAGGCTGCGCGAACAAGATCTTCGCTGATATTGCCCAAACTTAGCTTCTTTGAGTTGAAGCGAGTGATGAAGTTTGGCAGAGATTCATCTTCTTCTCGTATGCATTTGAGGATTGTCCACTGCTCCTCGGTATACTTCCGTTGCTGGCTGAAGTGTTGGCTGAACTTCTGCTGGAAGTCTGCCCAGTCGTAGATGTGGTTGACCGGTAGACGATCAAACCAAGCTCTAGCAGCCCCAACAAGCGTCATTTGGAACATGTAGCACCACGTGGGTTCCGTCCAATTGCTGACGGTTGCCCCTGCTATGAACCTGTTCAAATGATCGTCTGGATCAGATATACCGTCATATGTGCCTATGTTAGGCATTTGTTTGGCACTCTTTGGGGCGATTGCTTCCGCAATGTCCCTTGCAAACTTGGACGTTCCTGCATTTGCAACGTTTGGTCTGAACGTTTTGGAGAAGTCTCGTGGACTTCCACCTGTGCTTTTTGGTTTGAAGGCTTGTCCAAAATGCCTTTTCGGTTGGGATTCCATTTCCTTACGCTTCCCTTTTGCCCTATGGCGAGGGTTCGCGTCGGAGTCGGATTCCTCCGAGTCATCCTCCCAGTATTCGAATTCTTCGGCCTGTTGTACGGAACGCAAGCGTTCGTTCAACTCGGCCTGGAATTCCTTTTGTCGTGCCTCCGCCCATGCCTTGACTTCATCGAGAGTTTGGCGGGGGAGTCTTCGTTTCTCAACCTGGGTATCCGTGGATCCCAGTAGGCGATCATTTACTGCACTTGCCCCAGCATGAGTAACTGGGGTAGTGTTCGTAAAATTTACTTCACTTGCCCCGGCTTGGGTAACCGGGGTAGTGTTTGTAAAAACTGTGTTACCGGTATTCCCCCCAGTAGCTGGGGTCGTGGTTACCGGAATTTCTCTAACCATCTTTGTAGAAGTTTGAAAAAACTGGAGAAAAATGTAGTTCTAGCTTTATGCACGGATGGCGCCAATGAAGAAACACTAACCAGACCCCTGGCAGATTATTGATAACCTGGGGGTTAGATAGATGTTTCCCACGAGGGGTTAGACCCTTTGAAGATGGTTCTTCTGATAACCTGCAAAACAGACACCGTGAGCTCGTCACTGAGAAGGGGGGGGTTCCTCCTTGTGACCACCCTCCGGCGTGAGAATCAGACTAGATTGCTCTTTAAATATAAAAGTATATTAAGAGATTGCTAGAGCAGATATCAGGTATAATATGATGATAATGTGATATGATATGATAAGATGAGATGGTCATACCATTTGTGGTATTTATAGCCGAAGGTAGGTTTCCAAGGAGTTGATGATGTGGATAAATCTGAGTGAGATCTGAGTTGATGATCCGCCCACGGGAAAGATCACCTTCAAAGCTCACTCGGGGCTTTTTCGGACTTTTCCTGTGTCGGCATTTCAAATCGAGGAAGGCAAAAAACTTGAAATTAAAGAGGTGTAATAGCTAGATGTAGTCCGTATGTTTTGAATAACATGACTCTAGTGGTCTCTTATCTATAATTTTAAGATGATGGTATGATTAATGCTATGTTTTAATATCTGGACCATAGATGTTATTGATTTACCTTTTTTTTAACGGCTAAGTGTTACACTTTACGGGGATTGAACCCTTAATCTTCTATTTTACACCCACTTTATCATCCACCAAACCGGGAAACTATTGGTAACTATAGGTAAAATCGACAGACAAATTTTATGGTTTCCGTTGTGTGTTAACAATTAAAAAAATGGACATATGACAAGAATAAATTCTTTTGGGTGGTAGGAGAAACTATAAATTTGAAGAGAGTTTTGGTTTCAAGATTCAACAAAAAAGTTCTAATATTTCTTGTTTCTTGCATGTCATACAAGTATATATACAACACATCTTGCATATAAACCTGAAACCATGGGTCAAAAGTAGATCCAAAATGCATTAACTTAGAATGGAGTAATTAGTGTAATTTCTATTTAGATAATATCCCTAGTGGATAATAGTGTTCTCTGCCAGAGAATCGTTAGTTGTTACGATATCTCGCATTCTGGCAAACGTTATATAACAAAATAATATTAGTAAATAAATCTGTTTTTGCTATTTTATAGGTAAACAAGGTTAATTTGGTGTTATTAGTTTCTAAAGGATGGTCATGAGTTCATATTGATTAGTCTACGATTTCGGTCGGTAGAAGTAGGAGGCCGGTAACTAGCTCTAGCGGGCTGGATTCTGAACCCAGCATCCATGTTACTAGCCCATTATCGATAAATTACAAATCACAATCAAATAAACATCATCTATATACAAAATTCTTCATTTAGAGTAATTTGACAACATTATTCAGTTATCTTAGGCTAAGGGGTATGCACCCCTCAACATCATTCCCTTTATTCGTCACGTCAGCGTCACATCAGCTTTCCCTCATCATTCAACATCACCCTTCAACACCCTTCAACCTAGGGGTATACACACTTAAACACCATTCTTCATCATTCTTCATTTCCTATATTTCTTTTATATTTAATACAATTTTTATATTTAAAATAGACAGAATTACAAATTTTGTCCTTTAAAAAAAGCCAAAAACCGGTTCGTGTCCTTTTCTAAGTTTCCTTGCAGGCGGTGTACTTTAAACTTTTTTTTTCTACACGTTATGTCCTTTACGCTAACTGGGTTAGAAAAACTCAGTTAAATGCCCTCACGTGAGACGCATGTGAGGGCATTTTTGTCTTTTTGCCTACCCCTGCAAACACCATCATCAATCACCATCATCAATCACCAACCAATTCTCCATCACCTGTACATATCAGTTCTCTCTCTCGATCTGCAAGATCTTCTTCTTCTTGGTCTTTCAACACACTTTCTTCTCTCATCAATTCTGCTCAACATCATTCAGCTTCTTTCTATTTCTATTTCATTTCATTTCGTTATGCATATGTCTATATTATTCATCGCAGTATACACATACTACCGGAATTAGGGTTTTTTGATTTGTCACCGGAATCAAACCCGGAAAAAAAGCCCCAAATTTCAAACCCTAGTTCCGATTAAGCGGAACCCTAGTGACAAATCTACAGAATCCACAACCTTTAACAGAAAAAAACAAAATCAAACAACAAAAACCATTGTGATTTGTTTGGAAATTTGTTGTCTTGAATCCAAAAGGGTTTATTTTCTTGAATCTAAACCATGGCTATTGTCGGTTTTCCGGCCACCAGCATCTACGGCGGGGGTGTTTAGGGGGTGTACAGCAGCGGCTACAGTCGGTTTTCCGGCCACCACTCATGGCTATTGATTCCGGTGGTGGTGGTGGTGAGTCCGGCGGGGGTGTTTAGGGTGGATTTTTCTTAGCCTGTGATGGAGAATTGGTTGGTGATTGATGATGGTGATTGATGATGGTGTTTGAAATATTGGGTGAATTTGAGGACTAGAGGTGGGTGTGAGCGGAGATTGTGAAGGGTGGTGGAGATTGTGGTGGGTGTGAGGGTGTCTGCCAAGTGTTCGACGAAATGCCACTGAGAAGAAGTGATGGATTCGTGAAGGGATAACGGGGTTATGTGTGGCGACTGTAGGGTGGACTGACCTCGAGTGGTTTGGTGATTCAGTGTTCGGAGATTAGGGATCTTGAAGAGCCTCATGATGTGATGCCGGCAGCTCACGTGTATTTCGGGTTTGATTCCGGTGAATGACATGAAGAAGAAGAAGAAGAAGGGTAGGCAAAAAGACAAAAATGCCCTCACATGCGTCTCACGTGAGGGCATTTAACTGAGTTTTTCTAACCCAGTTAGCGTAAAGGACATAACGTGTAGAAAAAAAAAGTTTAAAGGACACCGCCTGCAAGGAAAGGACACGAACCGTAATTTGGCTTTTTTTAAAGGACAAAATTTGTAATTGGGTCTTTAAAATATATATTTGAAATTATAATTATTAATAAAATAAATTAAAATGCATAAATTAAAAAAATGGAAACGATTACATTAATTAAAAAATACAAACCATTAACTAAAAAAACTACTGAAAAGTAACATAAAAAACAAAAAAACTAGAAAGTTAAGTTATATTTTTGGCCAATTTTTCGTTTCAATGTCAACACCAAATCGAGCTCTTATCCTTGAAGATGGCTAAGATATCGTGTTAAAAGGTCGAAATCTTTCCACTCAGCCTCGTCTTTCCGCTCGGCCTCCATTAAACAAAGTTTTTCCCATTCTATAAAACGGAAACATATTTAAACAATTGAGATCTTTAAAAAAATTGTAAAGAATACACTTTGACGAATTCTCTCTTTCGCTAACCCAAACTCTTGCCTAAGCGACTTCTTCGGTAGTGTTCCACATGTTAACCTTCTCTCGACCCAAAGGTTCAACGGTTTCGGGTTGAGTTTCTTTAGGGCCCTGCTTTTTCAATATCTTTTTTTTTTCGCGGGTTCAGGTTGGGTTTCCGGAAACACATCTTGAACATAGTCATCGGTATGAAGCGTTTGACTTGAATTGGCTTGTCATTGGAGGTATTTGTTATACTTGATCCATTCGTCAAAAGCTAAAGTCGCACATTGTGTTACCTCCAAAGTAAAGTTGGGATCCATTTTGGATTAAACTGTGTTTGAAATATAGAAGAGTAGAATGGTAAAAATATGTTGAAATGGTTTGATATTAATTATATATATATATATAGGATGAGTATCAATTAAGAACCCTTAATTTCATTAAGAACTCTAGCTGTGTTCCCGAGTCTCATTAAAAGAGGGGAGGGGAAGGAAATGAGAAGAAAATGAAAAGGAATCATATTCCAGAGATTTTTTAAGGAGGGGGAGGGAGGGAGGGGAAGGGAGAGAAAAGACTAGAAAATTGTAGTCCATACTCATCCTTCCAAATTCGAAAGATTATGAGAGAAAATGTGTATGTATAACATTAACTACCTATTAACTCCTAAGTTTTATTTCCTTTCCTTTCATTTTCATTAAACTCAGGAACATGAATTGAAGTGACACATATTCCTTCCCCTCTCTTTCTTTTCTCTTTCAATTCTCCTCCCTTTCTTTTCTCTCCTTAAATGAAACTCGGAAACACAGTGTAAGAACTCATCTAGACCCTAGATTAATTGATCAATGGTTCTAAACAACAACGGCATTTGTGTAATTAACTAAAAGAGTATGGGTAATAATTAAATAAGAAAAGGGCATTATGAAGATGAAAATTATTCTCTTTGTTAACTCCTTCCTATAATCTCTCGTGCATCTATTTGATCCAGATAAATTCAATTTGGTTTTTATTTTCTCTTCATAATCAAAATCATTGAAGAGCTGAACAACATAGTTATGATAAACTAGTATATGTTGCGTTGGTAAAAAAATATTGTCTTCATCAGGTAAATGACAATTCTTCATTATAGTTTGTCTTTAGTGATGGTGCTAATTTATCTATTGGAAAATAAATATTATCACAAAACGTCAAAACGGAGGTTATCCATGAACTTTTTTATGATTTCATTTTTTTTCAACTTAATTCATATTGATTGGGTACTCATGTAGTGTGTAATTATGCTTGGACGTCACCATTCCAATTTATGAAATTTTAATTTTCCTGCAATTAAATACACATGGTGTAGGAAAGTTTGTATGTGTTTCATGTTAGGAATGACAAAAAAAAATAAAATTATCTCACCTCCTTCATGATTAACCAATAGTTTACGTACAATTAAAAAATTGAAAATCTCACCTCCTTCGTCAAACCAACGATTTGAAGATTTATATATTTAGATAGTCTAGTTGCGTATATGTAAAATACTAATATCTTTGAAGATTTACATATATGTATACAAATTATTAGCTTGAAAAATGGATGATGTGTATGAAGATTTACATGTACGTAAATAGTTGTACTTACATTTATGCAAATATACACAAATCTGTTTTTAATTACACAAATGTGTAAAATATAACCACATGTATAGGTAGAAGATATACACATCATGTAGACGAACCCCTTTAAAAAACCATATGAAGATTTATGCTTATGTTAAAAAAGACAAATGCTTAATATGAAAATTTACCTTTATGATGTAAATCGATGTAAAGTTTTGAAAATGATGGCGAGTATGAATATATATATATATATATATATATATATATATATATATATAATTAAATAATGAGAGTATAAGAAATAAATTAATAGTATGGATAAGGTGAAAAAATAAATTATTAGACCATCTGTAATCGCACGTTTTCTTCGGTATTTTGAGGTATAACGTCGGGGACACGCCCCCCCCCCCCCCCCCCCGGGGCGTTTTGAGGTGTTGATTTCTCCGGCGTTTTGTATATAACGCAAGAAATGGCACTCTTTTCAAAGTTCTAACTGTTGGAAGGGTTTATGGAGGAGGTGGTGGTGTAGCCATTAACGGTGGCCGGAGATGATTTGACAGTGGCCTCTGTTGGTGGTGGTGACCGGTAAGGGTTTTGTTGGGTGGTGGTGATGTTGTGGTTGGATGTTGACGGCGAGTTGATGTTTTTCGGCGATGGATTGATTTTCTGGCGATGGATGGAAGGGGAGGAATGTTGGTTGGTAGGGATGGATTGATTTTTAAAGTAATATTTATTTAATAAATATTATTATTATTATTTGATTATTTTAATAAAAAATAAAAAAAATAATAGTGACTGGGCGCCACGTGACGCATAACGCCTGGGGGTGGAGAGTTATGACTACACCATGTTTTTGTAAAAAACCATAACTCTGACTGAGCGCCACGTGACGCATAATGTCTAAGGGTGGAGAGTTATGACTACTCATGGTCTTAATATGAAGATGTAAATCGGATCCAGAGAAAAAAACAGGAGGTGAATAATTAGTTAATTAAAAGAGAGAAATTATTAATAAGTTCCAATCATACCCTTCTATTATATTATTAAATTTAAAGTCTAAATAAAAATGAATGGTTTAGATTGGTTCTTAAAGTTCTTGATAAAATTAGAGTTCTCAAAGTATATATATATATGTGTGTGTGTGTATTAAATAAGTTTTTTTTAAAAAACAAAATAGACCGTTGCAACGTTCAAAAAGAAAGGGAAGGAGCTACTGACGCGAGTGACCATACCGGTTTATTGGGGGGGGGGGGTGCTCCAGTGAAGGGTGGGTTGCCATGTGGTTGCCACCTAGGACCAGTGAAGGTTAGAGGTGCACAAATCGGATTTTTTCTAATATTCGGGTTTGGGTATGGAACCGGTTTCGAGTATGATCGGGTATTGGAAAATCGGGTATTGAGATAAATCGGGTAGGGTTCAGTTTGGGTATTGAGGAAAAAAAACTCAACCCTATGTACCCGGGTAGGGTATGATTGGGTTCGGGTATAACCGAGTATTGAAACCGGGTATATGTCCGGGTACGACCAGGAATTAATACCCGGATTTGAATTTGTAATTTTTTTTATACATTTTTTAATTTGTTTAAAAATTAAGTTTGCTCTGTAATTTATAAAAATAATTAAACTATATTACAAAAACCATAAATCCACTTAATTAGAAATTATTTACTTAATAATATGTATTTTATAAAAACTTAAACATAAAAGTTGTGAAGTAAACATAAAAATATATTATAAAAACTCAAGTATTATTTCGGGTATTAGAAAATTGGTATCAGGTACGGGTATTGACCTCAAAATGCATACCCTATCCATACCTTACGGGTACGGTCGGTTCCGGTTTTGAGTATAGAATACCTGGGTATAAAGAAAACCGGTTCTGGATATTTTTTTCAGGTCCGGTTCCAGGTACATGTTTTTTGTGCACCTCTAGTAAAGGTTGCTCACTGATGTATCAAATGGCTGTTCATGTGCCTTTATCTTTAGAGGCTCAAGCAGAGACACGTTTATTTATGTTTTCTCATATGAATCTTTTGTCTCCAACTATTGGAGATCCAATTTCTGCACCAACTCAAGATATGCTTAGTGGACTCTATGTCTTAACGAGTGGAAATCGTTGGGGTATTTGTGTAAATAGGTATAATCATTTAATAGTAGAAACTATCAAAATGAAGATAATAACTGTAAGTATACAAAAAAAAAAAAAAAAAAAACCTTTTTTTGTAATGCCTATGATGCAATTGGAGCTTATCGGCAACAACGAATCAATTTAGGTAGTCCTTTGTGGTTGCGATGGCGACTAGATCAACGTGTTATTGCTGCAAGAGAAGTTCCTATCGAAATTCACTATGAATATTTGGGGAGCCTTAGTCTTATGGAGAGGTTTTAATAAAACTTGTGTCATTGAATTGTTTATAGGTAATGTTGTAAATTTATATATTGTATTAGAAGTGGTTATAGATTATTTAAAATAGTGATTGATAATACTTAATGGCGACCAAGCTTTTGCGGAAATGGGTGTGAAACTGCGACTACACCCAAAAAAAAAAACTAGTACATACTATATATACTAGCAATAGTGCTCGCGCGTTGATGCGGGTTCACGTAAGTTATCTCCTCGTATTGGTTTGTAATGTCTGGCGTGATGTGTAATGGGTTATCAGTGCAAGAACATTGCCGCATGTGCATATGGTTTGTTGGATGTTGTAATTTGTGCGGGGGTGCACACTAAAATATTGATGCATGCATATATATCGGATATATGGTGTTATAAAGTGATTGATACTTAACTTGCAGAACAAAAAGTTTTTATTTATTGCATTGCAAACTGACAAGTAGGAATGTGTTGGGAATTAAAAGAATTATACGACATTAACAAACCTAAATAGCTGGAGAGACAAGGGTCTTCACCACCAATTCATGTGGTAGGCACATCCTAACGGGTTTGGTGACGACCGCCATCTCATGTAATTTTGTTGTGCTAGTCACAGCAAATAGTGTTTCATTTGTTACGTAATGGGTAATGGGGATCCACGAGTGCAAGGATATTAGTGGGATTGCAGGGGTTGTGAACATGGGGATTCATTTATCTCGGAGCAGGGACCGTAGGATGTATGATATGTTGCAGCTTCTATGAATTAAGAGCATAGAGTTGCCAATGTTTACCAAATGGGCCCTAAAAATTGATTTGGATGGAACAAAAAGGACAACTATCTCTTTAACTTGTTCCGTTATCATGTATGTAATACCCTTGGCAAACACAACATCATCCCACTCTTAGGCTATCCCACATCGGCCGTGGACAAGAGAGATCACTGGTTCATAAGTAATGTCCTGCCCCTTCAATCACCAACGGGTTTTGGGCAACCAAAAACAAATCCGTGAGCTCTTCGTGGGCAGAGCGGACAATATTGGTGGTGCGAGGGGCCGGATGTTACAATGTAAAACTTAATAACAAAGTTTGTAAACACAACCCAAGCCTTTGAAATAACGAAGTACAACACATGTTGACATAGAGTTCCAATGGACCACAAGGAAGTTGTTCTTACATATTCCCTTTTTGTGTTGAAGGGTATTTTGTGTCCATGTTGTTTGTCTTGTATAAATGTGTCTTGTAATGAAACATGCAACACGTTTAATATGCAACACTCTATATAATCCCAAAGTGTCTATAATGTTATTATAAAGACCATGGGATTCATTTGTTGGTAAGCGTTTGTACGCAGCAGTTGTGGGGTTCCAAAGAACCAATTATTTGGTTTGTAGCAACGTAAAACATAGGAGACCATCCAAGTATGCAAGTATATCGACGGCCATTGTTTTATTCCATTTTTATTTTAAAGAAACATGTAATGAATTACAGAGGAACCCTTTGGTCACATGTTTTGTTGGCTTGTGGTTGTTGTTGGTGTTTGTGTTGTGTCTATGTTGGTTGTTGTGTATATGTATAGTGTTACCGCGGGGGTGTTGTTATTTTATGCAATTTTAGCAGTAAACAGATCGGCATCATAAATATTACCAACCAGCTTTGCTGAACTTTCGGGTTAGCTACTGAAACTAACTATTTTGGCGGAGAAACTTGCGCTTCACGATAGGAACACAAGAAGGATTCAGTCGTTAGGAGATTGGCATATTAAAGTTCTAGCATTTTGCATAGTCAAATTTGTAGTTGATATACTTATAAGTTAGTATACAAAAAATAAGAAGGTTATATAACATTATCATTAAAAGTACACAATTACGTCCATATTATACCACCCGAAGTTTCAATCCCTACCATCCATTAAGGTGTTCCAGAAACAACATGGAACTCCATTTCCCGACTTTCTAATTTTTTTTCGTGATATTTTTTCTACCCACACATGCATGGGCTTGTATGCTCAGGTCTCAAAATCTATGATTTGACCCTGTAAATGGCGTGTCAAACAGTGTGGAATAAATGTTTGGTTAAAAGCTAGACATTATAACTACACCAGTTAACACTTTATTTTAAAGTTAAGAAATGGGATAGTTATAGACAATTTCGTTAAGTTATTTAGCTCTGAAGTCGCTAGTCTCTAACATAGCAAGTAACTTTGAGCGCATTAGGCTTGTAAACAAATCAAACATTCATTAAATCTTTACAACCATTTAACGGGAAGTTCGTTTATATTCGTTTATTTTATTCATTTAATTATACGAATGACCTCTTTATCCCGTTGGATAGAGGTACGGTGTGCCTACATCCCACCCTCCACAGACCCTACTTATAGCTTTACTGTTGATGAGACTTAACTGGGTATGATTGATTGATTGATTGATTGATTGAATTATACGAATGAACACGAACACACACTTTGTTCGTTCATTTATGTTCATGAGTGCCCCCTTATTTTTGTTCGTTTAAATTTTTAAAGTATATGTAAGTAGATATATTTATATAATTATAAGCATATAAGGGCCAACCGGTAACTCATGAAATCGATATGCAAAAAAAATATTTATAAACCATTTAAAATAACTAACCAAGCCAGTCCAAGTGTAAACATTTAAAATCAAATCTTCATATATTGATTCACTCAACATATTCACACATTTACACTCATAGTATGATTAAATTATGTCTTGGACTCTATTTCTCTATTGATTTCATCATAACTTCTTAATACACTTTTAGAAAATCTAGGTACCATGATTAATTGCTCCATCCAAAATTAAATATCTAAAATTTATGAAACTTTTTTAAATACAAAATAAAGTAATAAGTAGAAAGTTTGATATCCCAAAGTTACAATTCGAGGAAAAAAAAATTAAGCCAGTCGAAGTGCAAGCATTTAAAATCATATCCAAACCAGTTTTGGCATAATACTTGAGAGCAGTTATGCTCCTAAAGCTGAATTAAGAAATGAAAAATAGGGATAAACATGTACTGACTTTTAAGTCTAACTTCACTACTTGACTATCAATGATTAAAAAAAAGTAAAAAACACATTCAAAAGATTAAGAAAGAATAGAATGAAACAGAATATAAGTGGCACAAAAGTGTATAAGAAAAAATAGCTGAAACTACTATATACCGGTTTGCAAGCCGTGATGCTCTAGAAGTGTTAACTGTTGAATCCTCGTATTGCTCAACAATATGCAGACATTCAAGCCTGATATGCTTCAACTTTATTCATTTAGCTCTAAATAAGCAAAAAAAGATCTAATATTTACTATTATTAACAATCATCACATCCTTAAATTATGATAGTTTTATGTTATTAAAGTTAGCAATTTGCAATTCATTATGAAATGCATAACATGAAATAGATCGATAGATAACCTCATGCAGATGACCGGCATATTAGAATCCTTCCAAATCATCTTAATTGTCGGAACAAAAAAATAGTATTAGGAGTGTTAAACTTGCTGGCGCCATCTATCGGGAAGACGACCTCTGAATTTGTTCCATAACTCGCCGATTCTTAAATAGGGTTTAACTGAAACGGATGGATGGGTAAAGGGAGTAGACATTGAACTGAAATTTATTCGCATTCAATTGAAAGATGACGCTACAGATCAGATCCAGTGGGTTAAGTTAATGGCTGGTGAGTGTGGTAATATATATGATAAATAAAACTGACTAGAAAGTGTAAATAAACTAATAAAGGGGGAGAAATTAGTTTAATGTCTTCAAAAAAAATGAGAATGTAATGTAACCATAATTAAACATGAAGCTTTAATGACACTTTAAACTCTTTGAAACCATAAATCCTAAAGGTAAGGATAAAAGAGTAATTACATAAGGCTATATGGTATGGATGACGATTTGCCGCTGGAAGAATCTACGTGGCTGGCGGTGCCGGCGGTGAACACCGCCCCGCTCACATCGGCGCCGCTGGCGGTGGAATTTTGGTGGAGAAAACACCGATGAAGATGCCGCTGCTATGTGTATGATATTTCCAAAAGAATACAAGTTATTTTTATAATAATAGGGCTAGATGGTGGATGAAGAAATAAGAATGAAGATAAAACTTGCAGAGAAAGAGAAATGAGAAGTTGACAAGATGGGTGGGTAATATTATTTA
This sequence comes from Bidens hawaiensis, assembly GCF_021521415.1. Taxonomy (NCBI): domain Eukaryota; kingdom Viridiplantae; phylum Streptophyta; class Magnoliopsida; order Asterales; family Asteraceae; genus Bidens; species Bidens hawaiensis. The sequence continues at coordinate 31,593 of NW_027491690.1, forward strand.
AGTACATATATTTTGTTGAATTTAAATTATATTAATAAACTTATGTATTTTATTTAATACTTTATATGCAATTTTATTAATGTTTAATATATTTCGTTTTTTTTATTTTAGTATAATAATAACTTTTAAAAAATAAAATAATATTAATTTGAGTTATATTAAAATATTTTTAGTTATATAAATATTATTTTTTTATTTGAAAAGATAGAGAAGTGGTGAATTGGTAAAATGGTGACCATTTCCTTAATATTGCGAAAGAGAGTGGTGTAGAGTAAAGTATGATGTGACGTTGACGTGGAACTGTAAGGTGGGAAGCAAAATGGTATCCACACCCGATAGCCTAAAACGTGAAGCTTCATGAACTTGTACGATGCGATTGAAGAACGAAATGATGTAATGGCAAATTACTTTTTCTGCGCAAGTTTGAAATGACATTTATATCCTCATGTTCAAATTGTTAAATGACTCTTTCGTCCATCACTTATGCTTAATAATATATTATAGGGGATGGTTCAAGAGAGATATGAAATTACTGCGAGAAATACGAGAAATGGATATGAGCCACTAGTTTTATTTTAGGTTTAAAAAGATTCAAGATTAATTAAGAAACTATAAATGCATCTCTCTCTCTTCAATTAATATATCTATTAAATTAATATAACTAATTAAATTACTATAATTGAAAAATATTAATAACTCATTTATTTTCTATCTAAATTTTTATCCTACACAAGTACAATTTATCATACACAAGTACAATTTATTCATACGTTAAAATTTCTTTCTATCCAAATTTCTTCCAACTCAATATATAAATATCCATCAATACGTAGTTACATTGTGACAAATAATATAAAAAACTATTTTACATGTGTTAGCATTAAATATAAAAAAAAATACAACATACACAGATATATATAGCCTACACTTGTTCTGAGAATAAGAAAACATATAACATACACACAAAATTCATCATCAATAAAATACACACGCACACGAAAACATATAACCTACACGTGAAAACTTTATCCTACACAAATACAATTTATTCATACATTAAAAAAAAAAATTCTATTTAAAACCAATTTCTTCCAACTCAACTTAGCAATATCCATCAACACGTAGTTACATTGTGATGAATAATACAAAAACATATCTTACATATGTTTGCATTAAATGTGAAATATACAACCTACACAATAACATATAACTCACACTTGTTCAAGAATAAGAAAACATAATCTACACACGAAAAACATATAACCTACACACGTGTATGATATGTGTATATTTGTGTAGTTTATATAATTGTTGATGTCGAATTTAATATGTAAGTTGTATGCTTTTTTTGTATATTGTACGTTTTTATTGCTCAAAACAAGTGTATGTTATATAATTTTGTGTAGGTTGTATACTTATTGTTTATATATAATGGACACATTATTTTTTTATTATTTATGAAAACTAAATTAGTATTTTTATCTTTTTAATTATTTTAGTTAAATTACGTAGATATATTAATTAGAGAAAGAATTATTATGGTTATATTAGTTGTATTAATTGGAGAGAGGGTGTGCATTTATTGTTGCATTTATATTTAAACTTTTAAAACATAAAATAAAACTAGTGCCTAATATTCATTTCTCGCAGTAATTTCATTTCTTTCTTGAACTTATATATAATATATATATATATATGGAGAGGATCATGAGAGAACTCCATTTTATGGAGAGAACTAATAATGAAGTATTTTAAATTTAATTAAAAAAAAATTTTAAATTTTTTTTCTTTCATCCTTCTTATATGTTGTTATTCTTCACCAAATAAAAGATAAAAATAAAAAAAATAAAAAAAATTAACGAGTAATGCATATATGCAATACACCGACTTTTTTTATAATGCATATGTACAATAGTGTGCATTTTGATATTTGAAATACTGTTGAATAGCATATATATAATTATTTGCATTGTTCATTTGCAATAGTGTTATATTATATACAAAAATTAAAAAAAAATCGATATAGTGCATATGTGCATTAGTGTTGTATTACATATATGCAATAATGTGTTTTGCATACAATTATTAGTGTCGTATTTGCATATATTCAATAATGTGTATTGGATAATGCAATTGTGTTGTATTATATACAATAAAACACTATTGTATATATACAACAGGCATTAGTGCACATATGCACTGCAGTACTACACCGACAAGTTTTTTTTTTTAGTATCAATATCATCTTATTAGAATGAGGAAATAAAAAAAATCAAAAGATAATTTTTTTTAAAATAGTTAAAAATAATTTTTTACTAGTTCTCTAGTTCCCTCTTTAAGAGGAGTTCTCTCTAGATCCCACCCTTACATACATATATATATATATATATATAAATATACCCTCAAAAATTTTTTTTACCGATCCTCGTTAAATTTTAAAACGACCCGTGAACTACTTTAAATTCATTAACAAGGAAACTCAAATGCCCGATAACCACTTGAAATAAGTAAAAGCCCAAACATCATTACCCTTCACTAACAATTAATATTATTAACAAAATAAAAAAAACGATAGTTTTGATAAACTGTTCCACCAAAAATGTAAGGCCCCGAACCGGGTAGCCCTACTTTCACGTCGGATTTACTCATAAACACAGTTCTACAAATCAGAGTTTATTAAAACCTTCGCGGAAACGTCAACTTAAATCATTTATTTCAAAACATTAAATCTTTTCTTTGATACCCAAAACATAAAACATTATATGTAAAACGTCATTTCTTTCGTCTTCAGATGCCAGCCGTTCAATCTATGCCACGTGCCATCCTCATGCTAGTTCTTTAACCTGCTCACCTGCGTGCATACTAAAAGTCAGCTACGCTGAGTGAGTTCTAGTTAATCAAGCGACTTATCATACAACCACTACATACATCATATACGTGTCCGAAGACACCTAATCCCCAGTCTAACCCGCTACTGTTTAACCACTTAATTACCCTTACAGCTTAGCCACTTAATTACCCCTACAGCTTAACCACTTATGCCACTTTATGCCACTTATGCCACTTTATGCCACTTATGCCACTTTATGCCACTTTTAATAACGAAGGCACGCATAAACTCACTCTACCACGTGCTCACGTTATGCCCCTAACTCTATTACTAGACCCCTATCCACTTCTATCACACTATACTTCTACTTGCCTATAACCCACTTCCCATCAGCACATTATTTATATAATACGCGAGTCACATCAACAATCATACACACTAATAACCACTTGACAGTCACTATCCTTGGCGATACGTGCAATATCCGAAGATTGTTCACGCACCGGCATTCATTATTTATTAGCTACTTGTATAACATCTATAGCATACACTTACCACTTAAGGTAAGTGTATTCACACTTCACATCGAGTATGCACACAGCCCCGAAAACATAACAAGGAAATGGGGCTAGAAACTCACCTGAACTCTGCTTCTTCCTTCGATAGTTTTTAATCCCTCCTTTACTGAGATCGGCTGACTGTATATAAGTTATACGTATTAATACTCATCATATCGTATCAGATTACTTTTACTTAGTATTAGGCGAACTTAGTATTAAGAGGACTTAACTGCACGTGAACTTAACATGGCGAACTTATACATTAAGCGAACTTAGCCTTAGGCGAAGTTAGCATTAAACGAACTTATCCCCAGGCGAAGTTGCTCAGCGTACATGCTGGCGAACTTGGCTGCAGACGAACTTAGCCACAGGCGAAGTTGCCCAACAACGGCTATTGTTCGCACTTCACACCCATAATCACCTCCGTTTTCACATGAAACCCCTTGGTATGATATTACCAACCCCACGAACATTTCCTATGATCGATATCGGGTAAAACTCGGCCCGGAAAAGCATAAAGTTCGGACCTTTAAGCTAAAACGTTCAAAACTAGACCTAGGGTTCATTCTAAACGAGTTGCACCTATTTGCAGGTCCATTAAGTTCGTTTTAGCATCAAGTTCGCAACTTTACGTTTCATTTATACCCGATCTAATCTCGTTCTAAGTTTCAAGACTAAACGTTTATAAAAACATAACCTTTAACGATAAAGAACGTACCTTTACCCGTTTTTTGGTCACGGTTTAGATTGGTTATGAACTACGATCTTGTATCTTGATTGTATATCAAAGATTTAGGCTAGAATCGGTCTCGGATCTCCTCCTTATTCTCACGGCCGCAATAGTGGTGTTTATGTGTGTGTTTTGGGTGTGTAGAGATTATGGAAAGATGGAATGATAAGTTAGGGTTTTAGGATGGCTTAAGGGTGGTATTTATATCCCTTAAAGCCCATGGACCTAAGGCCCATCCCACCATCTTAATCCATATTAATTACCCAAGTCCATACTTCTTTCTATATTTCATATTAATTAAATATTAACATTCGCTTTTAAATCATGGACTTCTTTTATTTATTAATATAAAATTCGGGATGTTACAAAAAATCAACTTTTCAACCAAAGACTCAATTGACGATTCTCTTGAGATAATGAGACGCCTGCAACATTAGTTGTTTATAGAAAGATTGTTCAAGTATTTGAGTTTATCTTCCACAAGTAGCAAAGTGATTTCATCGTCAATCTCCAAGGAACTATAACACCAGTTGTCCACGTATAAGTTCAAGAAGGTACTTACAAGCACCAGGGCATCCTTGTATGTACAACATGCTTAGACCCCTTGTTGTGGGTCTTAAGAAAAATTAGCAAAATGATATCGCAGGGCTTTTAAACCCCATAACACTGGGAGGGGCGATAAGAGAGGAGACTTCCAGGTATTAACGCCCGGCAAAGGAAGAGTGTTGAAAAATGATGAGGTCCAGATCTAAACGGGTGGGACTTTAAACCACAACAGGGTTTAAAGGCAGACCTCCTACTGTCTACGTAGCACTTGGCTTTAAATCCCCGCCACGACAAGTCTTACAAATATATAGGGGGTGTTTGGGATTGCTTATTTTCACCAACTTATAACTTACAAACTTTTGAAAAAGTAATAAAGTGTTTGGGATTGCTTATATTGTGAGAGAAAAATTTCATAAGCTATACTTTTATAACTTATTAACTTAATATATAAAAGTTATAAGGAAGTAAAAAAAGGAATCCTAAACACCCCTGTAATATACCGTTAAGAAGATATAATTTTTGTTAGTATTTGGAATGTTGTATTCGAGTTACATCACTGGCCCCTTGTCCTTGTCTTACAAATTATTTTCATATAAGACATTTTAATTACAAACATACATGTTCTGGTTGATACGTGGATATATATACATATATAATTGCAAATGGAACCGACATTTTACTTTAAATATATAATGAGTAGTATAAAGGTCTTTAAAATGATATCATCTTTTTGTCGGAGGATCCTATGTAATCTGGAACCTTAAAAGGCTTAAATTATAGCAGGAGATAATAAAAAATACGTGTTTCATTTCACAAACTAAATTTGTGAAACTACAGTTGGTAAATATTTGCTTGTTGATTCAAAAGTTGTTTGAAAATAATCATTTAATATTCACTATACAAATATAATATTTGTTAACTAGTGAAGGACGTGATCTAATTTAATACATGTTAACCAATGGAGATAAATCACAATTTTTTTAAGAGATGTGGTCTTCAACAAGTTATAATAAGATACCAGTGATCGTAAAATTCGAACATGAGACTTTGTTAGAGGTGAATCAAGTTTTTATCATTGTACCACACCCTTGAAGGTTTATTTGTTTACATGTTTTAATTGATTTTTACAGTAAAATGGAACATATTTATAATAAGTTAAACTTTTTAATTAAAAAGTTATACTCACTTATTCAATTCTTTATTATTTTAGACGCTGCCCGTATTATTCTAACCATCTTTTTAAAGTAACTTAACATACTTTTAACAATTTTGACTATTTTATATTTACTAGAAAAGTTTATCATCATCCGTGAAGAGATTGAAGAAAGGTAAGCAATTACAGTATATAAGATGAAGGGAGGAGGGGAATAATTATAAGGTTGTTAATGAGTCAGAGCTCGATTTCAACTCAAAGTTAATTTAAACTGTGCCGTCTTGGGTTAACTTGAATTTTAGACAGAGCTTTAAGCTTGACTTGAATTTTGAACAAACTTGAAAACTTGAGCATGAGTTTGGCTCATTAAAAAATGGCTTAGCTTGGTTTTGGTTTGGTTTGGCTCAGTTAGATTGTCTTAAACCAAAAAAAAAAGGTCTTGACGTGAAATGGAACAAATAATGATGGAGATCATTTAGGCTTAAAAGATTGAATGTCTTTTGCTTAAGCTATAAGAGATCAAAAGTTGGGGTTAAATTAAGTGAGACAAACAACAAAAGAGACCTTAACCGATTCCGACAATGGTTCTAGGGTTCCGGCGACCTCAATAATTTGGGGCTTTTACTAGAAAAAAAGTTCATAAAGGTTCGATCTAAGGTTACAAGGATGAATGGAACAAAATTGTTGAGTTTTCCGGAAAAATGTGAGTTTTTCGCTCAAAAACGTTTTTCCGCCGACCTGCAACTAACAACGTTAGAATTCTGCTAGTCGCAGATAATTGGGAACATATATGTAAAAGGTGGGACAGTTATCAACCAATTAGTTAGATGGAACCTACAACGACCAAAAGAGAATAGTTGAGACCAATTAAATCAATACGCATAAATTATTGAGGCTTGGATTTGATACTTTATATAAGTTTGTTTTGGTATTCTCTATCATATAGAATATGATCTCATAGAGAATATGATGAAATGATGTTTTGGATATGAATGCTCTTGTGTCCATAATTTTCATCCATCCATGTTTGTTTATTCAAACCTAGTAATTACTTTATGTAAAAATAGAACACTGAAGACATACTTTCATGTGAAACGTTGTCTTTTGGCATCTTTTAGTGTGAACTTCACAAAAATTGAATATGATTACTTGCTTAACGCAGAATATAAAGGAGTTCTTTTCTACAAGTAATATCATGCTAGGAAATACATAACAAATAAATACAACCATGTTTAGTAAAAAATCTCATTAAAAATAAAACTATTAATACGGTTTGGGAATAATGAGATGTAGACAAACTTACATCTATCCTAAATAATAGAAATGATGCTTACAGAGAGACCTCAACTAACGATTTTGATTCTTTGATAAGACTAAACTGGTACAAAATATAAAGTGATCTAGTTAATCTTAAAAAAAAATTTATTTCCAATCTTGTATGTTGTATAGAGATTTGGTTTGATAAAATAATAATTTTGTCATTATAATATGTGTGCGAGTTAGAGATGAGCAAATTTGGTACCAAAGTTTTGAGTTTCGGTATTGGTATCGGTATTTTCCGATTTTTTTACCTTCAATATCGGTATGGTCTCGGTACAGGTACTGAGATTTCGGTACCGGTACCAATAATTTGCGATTTTCAGAAACGGGACTGGCTGGTACCGGTACGGTACCGATCTCATCCTAATGCGAGCATAAATAATGGTTTATGAGTTATGGCTTATTACATATGATAACTTAAATTAATTTAATATCATCATTTCTGATTGATGTGTATGTAAATAAATGTAATCACAATTCACGAATAAATAATAGACATGTAAAACAAATCCCCTTGATTCTCACTTCAATGATCTTCAATTTCAACGGTCCTATTTGATCGTAATAATATTCAGTTATCGAATCTGATTCCCCTCAATCTTAATCTTACTTTGATTTTACAACGTCTATTTTCTGCGTTTATAATTGCGCTTATAAATCGACTAGTTATTACTTTCTAAGGTTTATGTTTCAATCTAATTTTTGCATGTTAACACGTCAAAACGGATCGTTGTGGTTGAACATTTTTATACGTCTACATTTCGTTACGTTTAATAGTCCCACCACAAAACGCGGGTGTAAAACATTTCAACTTTTAATATACTTTTTTATGGTTTTACGCCAACACCACAAGGTATAACATATAGTGATCCAGTTAATTTAGTATACATATAGTGGTAGGAGGCTTGGGTTCTACAATGAAACCCAAGTTTGATTTCCACTTATAGCACTATGGGTGAATATTGACAATGAGGATTTTGAGCTAGGCCTTGCTAGGTTGTCAATTCGAATCACAAACCCACTCGTGTTTTAGTTCACCGTGTGTTACGTCAAAGAGTTATGCTATTGTGAGGACACGGTGACTATCAAATGGCAGCTGATGGTATGGTTTCCTAAGAAACACCCGATCCAAACTCTGAAGCCTGCGTAGATCTGGTTAAAACGACATGCTATGACCAAATTGAAAATTAAGCTCTCTAAAATAAAGAGAGCAATAACCTAACACCAAACACTTAAAGTTGTCGTCCTAACAAAAGTTAGGTATATATTTTCAATCTTGTATGTCGTACAGATCTTGATTTGGCATGATAAAATAATAATAAACATCATCATCAATTTAATTAAGGTTTAATTAGTTACGTGACTATTATAAACAACGGATTATGACTATACACCTTATAATAATGAATATATAATAATACATCACCATTAGTGATATGTGTATGTAATGACACTGAGCTTATTATTAATCTAGTGGAACCCAATCGATGACTGGATTCTCATATTTCAAGTTGATCCGTCAAATTGGTTGATTTTGTTTTGTCTATAAATATTCCCATTCTCCTGAATCTCGTGATTTGCTTACTTCACTTCACTTCACTCCGATTGCATGTCTGCTCTGCAATGGACGGCGAATCGGAGTCTAGTTCGAATCCGACGGACGCGGTGTTGTTCGTAGGGATATCGCTGGTGTTAGGGATTGCGTCCAGGCACGTGCTTAGAGGAACTAGAGTTCCCTACACGGTCGCTCTGCTCGTTCTCGGTATCGGATTGGGATCATTAGGTACGTCTACTCTCTCTCTATTATTATTATTATGCGGAACAGTACAATTGTTTGTTTGTGTGGTCCAGTTTAATTATTATTATTATTAGGATCTTATAATTGGCCTTTTGGAAGCCTTTTAAGCTGAATTAGTATCTCGTTGACCGTTTCTATAGCTTTTTAGGTAGGGCTTTATACATGTTTTAGGATGATTTAGGGCTTTTTTAGCTGGGATTTTCAGGTCACTTTTAGCTGGAATTTGTAGAATCTGACCGGAATCTCGTTTGACTACATTGATTGTAAAGCATATACTTAAAACAGTTCCCTATTATTTGTGATCTAGTAAATGAAAACCAGATTTAAATGAAGTGGATCTAGATGTACTACTTAGTGTAGTGTATTAAGGGGGTGTTTGGGATTCCTTATTTGACTTCCTTATAACTTTTCATTAAGTTAATAAGTTACAAAAGTGTAACTTATGGAACTTTTCCTCTCACAATATAAGCAATTCCAAACACCTTATTACTTCTCAAAAAGTTTATAAGTTATAAGTTGGTAAAAATAAGCAATCCCAAACACCTCCTAAGACTAGTTTAAGTTGAGCCAAGGGTCAAGTTGTCTCTATTGTTAAAGGAGTTGAATACTTGTAAGGTTCCAAACTACTATTGAAAAGAGAGAAAGAGAAAGAGAAAGAGAATATAATAATGCTCCTCCTCTTTTTTTTTTAATATATAAAAAATACATGTGAAATTATTTTATGATAAGTATAGAAATATACTGTGGTAATAATGGACGACAAGTGCGTTAATGTAAGTGTCGAAGTAGGTTGCTTTTGCTTAAAGATTATTCCAAAGGAAATGTTGTTATCAATACTTGAATGGAAAATTGTTGCAAGCTTACATAAAGAAACATTGTAGTTGGTATTACCTAGGTGATTAATTTCTTCAAATCATTTAGCAGGATGAAATGCCATACTCTTTCAGCTTCTCGGTGGCTCAAAATGCTCCAGTCATCAGTTGGCTATTTTTAATGCACATTGTCTCAAATGTTAAATTATTAATCCTATGAACTCTAAATTTTGTTTAAAGTACACAGTTTTTAAGTTTCTGCTACCCAGCAACATAGTTACACAGTGTTTAAGAAACTGACTTTTGTGTGGAACTTACGTATAGTAAAAGCATAATATGCTTGTATTAACAAAAAAACTCTTATTCCTTAAAAAATGAGTCTATTGTACCTTAAATAAGAAATCTTCTAATATGTTCCTTGCAAACTAGAAGGGCATGTTTTTAACATAGTTGGGGATAGCCTTGTACACATCACTGGCCGAGCATATACCATATTGAAACAATCAGAAGTCATTTAACGAAGAAAAGGTTTTTGAGTCCATGTGAGTTTACAACTCAAGATAAATTAATCATGCTGCTTTGGCATTTAATAGAGGAATGAAAAATTTGAATTCTAGCAAAGAATAAGCATGCTTTTATAATTTTTCTAGTCGTGGAACTGTCATTAAGTGTATTTGACAAACACGCACCTTGTTTTATTTAAGGGCCTTACTCCAACAAAATAGTTTTCTATTATTTTCTGCAGAATATGGAACAGATCATCGATTAGGAAAGGTTGGTGATGGAATTCGGATCTGTAAGTTGAATAACTACTTTTATTAAAACAAACTAGAAGTTATACACAATTTTTTCTGTTTTTCTTTTAATTTACTTATTATTTTCATGTGTAGGGGCAAATATTGATCCTGATCTTCTATTAGCTGTTTTTCTCCCTGCTCTTCTTTTTGAAAGTTCATTTTCGATGGAGGTGCACCAAATAAAGGTTGGTCTCTAGACTTCATTTTGTTACCATATATAACTTGATATTTTATTTCAATGTATTTTTTTCCTTGCAAATTTAAGTTGTGGAAACAGCTATTTGCAAAAGGCATGCGAATGACTGTTAATATGTATTGTTACTTAATATAATTCTTTTATGCTCAAGGAAAATAATAAATGAATTCACTTTCATCTCTTTGCAGAAATGTATGGCACAAATGATTATTCTTGCTGGGCCTGGGGTTTTAATATCCACATTCATTCTTGGCGCGGCGTTAAAGGTTTGCTTAAATTTGTCTTTTTTGGGTTTTTGCGGTTTTTTCAGCTTCCAGTTTTCACAATGGGTTCGGTTCATTATTTTCAGTTTTACCACTTGCGCTTGAAAATTTTGGGTCGAAAAAAGTTTCCCAAAATAATGAATTTGGACATAAACTTTTTTTAAATCAGTATTTAATTGATTATTACACATTTGGACCAAAATTTTTGGGCTATGCTATTTATTAGTTATAATAAATCCGAATCCGAACCGAAAATTCACTTTTTATTTTAAAAACAACATAAAACCAAACCATTGGTTTTTTATGGGTTCGATTATTTCGGTTCGGTTTTTGGTTGATAGCAAAGCTGGAAGCGAAATGAATAAAAAAAATCAGTTTTTTTAAAAAAACATAAAAACAAGTCCGTTTTTATTGGGTTTGGTTTTTGGTTGATTGCAAAACCAAAGCATACCGAACCGGGTTCTGTCAGTTTTTAAAAAACATAAAACCAAACCGTCGATTTTTTTACTGGGTTCGGTTATTTCGGTTCAGTTATGTCGTTTATTTCGGTTTCATGCACAGCCCTATTGGGATCTGTTTTCTAATAATATCTAAAACACTTAACCACAGCTACTTTTTCCATATGACTGGAGTTGGAAAACATCATTTCTTCTTGGAGGACTTTTAAGTGCAACTGATCCCGTTGCGGTTGTTGCTTTGTTAAAAGAGCTTGGTGCAAGCAAAAAACTCAGTACCATTATTGAAGGAGAATCATTGATGAATGACGGGTATCCTTTTTCTTTGAACTTCTTATCCAAAATATGCTATTATTTTATGTATTCACATGGTAATTAAGTTTTGGTTCTGATAATAGGACTGCAATCGTTGTGTATACACTTTTTTTTCGAATGGTAACGGGATCAACGTTTAGTTGGGGTACCATTATCAAGTTTTTATCACAAGTATCTCTTGGCGCGTAAGTGGTTCACTTTCCATTGTATATGGTGGTTATTGCTGGTTTCATAATATAATTTTCTTGTCCAGTGTAGGTATGGGTATCGCATTTGGTCTGGCTTCTTATTTTTGGCTCGGGTTTATTTTCAATGATACGGTTATAGAAATTACATTGACTCTTGCTGTGAGCTATCTTGCTTACTTCGTGGTATGTTAATTAAATAATTACAACTGTGTAGACATTTAGTCTAATAGAATGTATCTAGAATGCATGTGGTGGGAGAAGTGTTTTTTGTTCTTTATATGCATTTTGTAACTTGTATAAGTTAATTTGTGTTTTTCTTGTGATAGGCACAAGAAGGTGCTGATATTTCTGGAGTATTAACAGTGATGACATTGGGAATGTAAGTTCAAATTAATTCATAGCATAACGGATCCGGGTCCGACAGGATTGGCCCAATGCTTAACAGATGACTAGGCCCGTTAAGGGCCCAACTAAGGCCCAATATATACTTAAATCCAAAACGAGCTACTAAACTTTGTTTAATAAATAATTACGTAGTCCAAGATGATGCATGACGAAATTCAATATAATATTGCAGGTTATAATTGCAGGCGGTACTATAAAGTGTTTCTTATTTAATTAACTGGCTATTACCAGAAGCCTGACATAATAATTATTCGCGCCATAAAATAAAAATATTAATCACCTTTACCAGATTTTAATCCCAAGAGCTATTGGGGATGCATATGAAGAGTGTAACATTTACTTTAGCGTAACACTTTCCGTAAGCGATTAAAAATATAATCAGTGTAAACTGAAAATATAGTAATCTGATAGGCAAAACATTTGAGCAGGTTTTATGCTGCGGTTGCTAGAACGGCTTTTAAAGGTGAAGGGCAACAAAGCTTGCATCATTTCTGGTATTTTTATACTTTCTTCTATTGTTATTTGTTATAATGATGATAATGAACTCAAAAGGACAACACGACATTGTTGATTTAAGAGCTCTTTTATATTATTCGAAAGGTTTCAAGTTATTAAGTCAAATGAAGTTTAGTGATATCTTGCATTCAGTCTCTTATTATCTTTACAGTTGAAGTGTAAAAGGACACTCAGTCCTTGTAGTGGTGTGAATTTCTGACACAACACGATAACACAGCACGAACTTGACATGAAATTTGCGGGTTTGGGTTTAGTATAAACGGGTTCGGGTTGTGTTCATGTTAACCTGGCGGGTTCACGGGTTGACTAGTTTAAAACATTTATTTATTTTTTTTAAATTTTATTTAAGTGATAAATTAAATTGGTTGGGTACTTTATGCCTGAATTAAAACTAAAAACAGAAATGACAAAAGTTTCTATAATTAAAATGGTAATTGTTTTATATACATTTGTATTTTGTTCTAAAATTATAATTTTAAGTATTAATATTTAATACGCGAACAAATGAAACTTCAAACAAATCGGGTTAAATGGGTTGTGTTCGTGTCAACACATAAATATTCATGTTGTGTTCGGGTTCATATTTTTGACATGATTTTCGACAATTTTAAACCACTTATTTTCTTTTTAAAATTTTTTATGCTATAAATTAAATTGGTTGGGCAATAATTTATGCCAGAATTTAAAACTTAAAAAGCAGAAATTGACATAAGGTTTTATAACAAAAATGTAATTGTTTTATACACATTCGTATTTTGTTGTCAAATTTTAATTTTAAAGTATTAATATGCAAATTAAATAAATAAATAAATAAAAAACTCAACCTGTTTAACCCCCCTAATTTCTCGTTAAACTTCATGATAAAGGCTATCGGTACTTGTTTCAGCAGTTTACTACTGTAATATTTACACTCTTATTACAACGTGCATTAAAATACCATTTCTTTTTAATACTCTTATAGCTCTTTCTCACATTAAACTGCAGGGAAATGGTGGCATATATTGCTAATACACTCATCTTCATCTTGAGGTATGTATGTGTTCCTATAATAAAACTAAGAGTTAAATACGGTTTTAGTCAATGTGGTTTGATCTAGATGCCCCTTTTTAATTCATTAGTTTAAATTTGACTTTTGTAGTCCAACAGTTTCATTTTGTATCAGTTAAAAGTCCAGCTCACTGCTTCACTAAACCCATTTAAATATTTTGTTAACTTTTTATTAAAAGACCAAAATACCCATGGATTATTTGTTTTACTTGGTCAAATTTATAAAATTTTTACGACCCACTTAAAATTAAAGTATATTAATACTATAGGTACAATCTATTAGGTAGAGTGCACAAGTTTTTTTTTCTAAAAAAGTAGAAACAATAAAAAATAAAACTTTTTTTAAAAGTTTTTTTTATTTTGACTAGGATTGTACGTATGATATGAATATATTTTATTTTTATACGAGTCCCAAAGATTTGTTATTTTGAGTAAGTCCGACAATATTCCAAGGGTATTTTGGTCCTTTAATAAAAACTTAACAGAAAAATTGGATGGGTGGTTAGTGGGTTGGACTTTAATATGAAAATGAAACTGTTGGACTATAAAAATTCAAACTAAAACTAATAAACTAAAAGAGTTATTTGGATGGGGGTTAGCGGGTTTGGTTTCAGTTTATACAAAAATGAAACTATTGGACTAAAAAAGGTCAGCGTAAAACTAATGAACTAAAAGAGTTATCCTGGTCAACCCACATGGATTAAAACTGTATTTAACTCTAAAACTAATCTTCATGTTAATTTATTAAATATATATGTTTTTTTTTGCAGTGGGGTAGTGATAGCTGAAGGTATACTCGGAGGTGATAGTATTGTTAAACAAGAGGGTAAGCTCTCTTCTCTCATGTTACTTTTTCTATTTTATCTTATACCATATTATATGTCTTTTACAGAAAATGTGTGGGGGTATCTCATCCTCCTATACGCATTTCTACAACTCTCACGAGCCATAGTGGTTGGATCATTATATCCGTTACTGAGTTATTTTGGTTATGGTTTGGATTGGAAAGAAGCTATTGTGCTTGTGTGGTCTGGTTTGAGAGGTGCTGTGGCGTTGTCTCTTTCTCTGTCAGTTAAGGCAAGTTATTCTTCATGCATATAGAAGAAATTATGATATGAGCCCTGAAATCTGAATAGCTCTGTAAACGAGCGGAGCCGAGCTAGGTTGGGTTTCAGCTTGCATTGGCTGACAGCTCGTTTATCTTAACAAGGTGAAATGCTGGGCCCGGGCCTGGCTTGCAAAAAGCTAGAGCCGGCTCATAAAAAGCTCGAACTGGCTCCTGGCTTTTTGAGCCAACTCGTTTATTAAAAAAAAATACTGAATTTTATACGTTCACACATATTGATACGTATAAAAATATAAATACATATTTTAAACATACACACAATCCATAGTCTACAAAATTTATATATATACATGTGTGTGTTATAAAACTTGGCTTATACTTTGAGGTTATAATTTTTATACATTAAAATTTGGGCATTAAGAAACAGGCCTGATAAACAGGCCTAACAAGCAACCCAATGAGCCGAGCTTACCTTGGCTTGGGCTTGGCTCATTTACAAACCGAGTCAGCTCGGCTCAGCGTGTTTACAAACAAGCTGACTTTGAGTGAGCTCTTTTCGAGGAAGCTTCAAGTGAGCCAGAAGCCGCAAGCTTCAAGCGATGCACAAACTTTTTGAATTGTCCTACCCTGAAGTGTCATGCCTCTTATTTTTACTAACTAATTCCATTAATATCCTTTCAGCAATCGAGTGACACATCATCATACATTACTCGCGAAACAGGAACACTGGTACTCTTCTTTAGCTTCTTGACATTGTAATATCATTTGTGCTACATTTTACCTTCTCAAATAAATTAGACTGTAACAAAATAATAACTAGTATCATTTATCTCATTGTTTCTTCACTTGTGCAGTTTGTGTTCTTCACGGGCGGAATTGTGTTTCTAACACTTATTATAAACGGATCAACTACTCAGTTTGTTTTGCGGATGCTACAAATGGATAAGTTATCAGCAGCTAAGGTACATTTATAAACCATATATAAATTAGTGTTCTTTTATTTCAACATCACAATTAGGGTTTCTATGGTTAAGTGAACTTTTAACCTTTGTGTTAGACGCGTATACTCGAGTACACCAAATATGAAATGATGAGAAAAGCATTAGAAGCGTTTGGTGATCTTGTAGATGATGAAGAATTGGAACCTGCTGATTGGCCAACTGTCAAGAAATACATCACAAGCTTACAAGAATCAGAAGGCGAGCGTATCCACCCTCATACCGGTTTTGAGGATAATAATGTGGAGCACATGCATCTTTCTGATATACGGATACGTTTTTTAAATGGTATGCCATTTTATGTTTTAATGTTGAGAAAATTGCACAATGGTCCATTTGGTTTTATATCATTTTTCGAGCTTGGTCCCCAAGATTTAAAAAAATTGTGAACTTAGTTAGTTCTAACATTTGTCAGAGGGTTGCACTATTAATCCCCGGCGTTAATTCCAGCTATAGTTTTTAACGCTTGGTTTTAAAAAACAGGAAGCGCACGAATGAGACAAGGTCTAAAACTGAAGTGCAAAGCGCACTGGTTTTCATACGCAAAGCGCAAATTTTTTTATATAATTTGTTATATATCTCATAGGTTTTAAACATCTCTTATCCACAATTTAGCTATAAATATGTTTTATAAATGATTTGATATCTAAATAACATACATGTGCAACCTAAAAAGCCAGTTGTACAACATTAAGATGCATAAAAACGCCCAGTGCACTAAGGGTATGCCCCTCACCTGCGTCTCAGGCTGTTTTTCAGTGCGCCTCACGCACCTCAAGTGCGATTTTTGGACAATGTGTGCCTTAGGCAGGCAAAAACAATAAGGCCCTTCATTCCTTAGTGCGCCTAGCGCCTAGGCGCGCCTCAGGCACATTTTTTTAATTCATGTTTTTAATGGAAAAGTAATTTTATGTTCCATTCATGTCTTTTCAAATTTAAAACCCTAATTAAATTGTCTTTCAAACTCCAGAACTCCTGAGTCGAATTCATCACTTTCGGTTTTTTAAACAATACCTTCGAATTGGCGCTGACCTTCATCCCATTCAACGAACATTTTTGTTAAAATCTAACTGGGATTAACGGTGGGGAGTAAACGTGCAACCCTCTCACAGATGTTTGAACCAAGTTTGCAATTTATAAAGATCTGTGGACCAAACTTGCAAGTTGGTCAAACCAAAGGAACCATTTGCGGTAATTTCTCTATGCTCTCATTTTGAATACTGGATTATGTTCTATGATGCTATTAGGTGTGCAAGCTGCTTATTGGGTGATGTTAGAAGAAGGTAGGATTACTCAGTTCACAGCAAACATTTTGATGCAATCGGTGGATGAAGCACTCGATTTCGTGTCATCACGGCCGTTATGCGATTGGAACGGGTTGAAAGCTAATGTACATTTCCCTAATTATTATAAGTTTCTGCAAACAACCAAGTTTCCACGCAAGCTTGTAACCTACTTTACAGTTGAACGGTTGGAATCTGCATGCTACATATCGGCTGCATTTCTTCGTGCACATAGGATCGCGCGACAACAATTACATGATTTTATAGGTAACATTCACTTTTCATCATATATGTTATAATATATATCATATATCTATGTACAAAGACCAGCTTTCATTTAAATACAGTATATTTGTAAAGAAATTAGTGTTTCGATAAATGTTTATAGTTCTGTAAATCAATCGAACGAATACGAGCACTGCATGTTCGTGTTAGTTTGGTTAAATCTAACGGAACAGACGATTGAACACGAAGAGTTAAACTAACGTGGTCATCTTGTCCGTGCCCGTTCGTTAAGAAACTGAACGTGTTCATGTCTATTTATGCTCGTCTGTTAATAGTATAAACGAACGTGAACGAACATAAACGAACATAAACGAACAGATATAGCTGAGTATAGATGAATGTAGATAAACGAACATAACTGAGCAAACACCAATAAAAGTAAACGTGAATATCAATCTGTTGGGCCTAAAAAATTAGTATAACTAGACTAAATTGTAAGCGCGATATTTTACTTTAATCAAACTAGACTTAATTGTAATGGACCTAACAATTTAAATGTATATATAAAGGAACAAAATTAAACAAGCATACATAAATGAAGGCAAACAGACGAACGTACAGAATGAACATAAATGAACGTTCGTGAGCGAGACGTGTTCATGTTCGTTCGTTTAACCAAATGGGCAAAATTTTTGTTCATGTTTGTTTATTTATTAAATATACGAACTTCCAGCCGAACGATTCACAACTGGTTTGCTGAACATTCGATTCATTTTGCAGGCCTAGATCTTTAAGAACAAATAAATAAATTATAATGTATATAATTTAATGAGAAAAACATGTTTGGATTAATTATTTATTACATCATTAATATTAAACTTCATAAGTACACAGGGGATAGTGAAATTGCTTTGGCAATTATTAATGAGAGTGAGACAGAAGGAGAGGAAGCAAAGAAGTTCCTGGAAGACGTTCGCACTACTTTTCCACAGGTTAGTTAAAAAATTTGTTTAGGTTGGTTATATTTATATTACATCATCATTAATGTATTAAGCTTCTCCAAGTACCATTATAATTTTGGATCAGTTTGTAAATGAGATGAGCCCGAGCCGGCTCACCATGTGGCTGGCTCATTAAATTTAGTGTCCAAATTTATATATATAGATATGTGTGTGTTTGCGTACGCTTGCGTGTGACTTAAAGCCTTATGTCATTTTCTAATGAAAAAAATAAAGGTAATGAAAATTGCTGTTTTGTTTGTTTACTAGTAAAGCCCATGTTATATTATAATATATATAAATTATGAATTCTATAGTTTATAAAAGCTGCATTATGGTGTATGTTACAAATATTATGTTTAGTTATATATATATAGGGGTGGGTTATAATAAAAAGAAATAGTTTCCTAGGAAGAGTAAGAATAAATCTAAGCCCTTGGATCTGTGATCTAGTGGTTGAGATTAGTAGTTTTTAAACTACCAAATAGTTTCCTAAGGTCTAGGATTTAGGCTATATAGTTTCCTAACTCTAAATTTTATGTCATTCCTACTCTTCCTACAAAACTATGTCTTTTTATTTTAACCCTTTTATATATATATATATATATATATATATCAATGTGTAAAATATAACAAGTTTAAATTTAAAAAATAAACGAGGTGGCTCGATGTTCTCGAGCCGAATGGGCCTAGATTGAGCTCAATATTTCTGCTCGTTAAGATGAACGAGCCGAACCAGCTCTACTCGGTTTGTAAATGTGTTGAGCCTTCGCCCACCTTGGCTTGGCTTGTCTCATTTACAGCATTAGTACATGTTATCCAGCATTTATCTATGAAATGACTAGCTATTTGCAAGAGCAGTTAAATTAGTTTATTATAATGATTATTTTTGCATAGGTTTTGCGTGTTTTGAAAACAAGGCAAGTGACTTATTCAGTGCTCAATCATCTAATTGAATACGTTCAAGGTCTTGAGAAATCTGGATTATTAGAAGAGAAGGAACTGGTTCATCTTCATGATGCTGTTCAGGTATTTATCACATATATATCTTATAGTTTACCCTTTTGTTGATAAATAATACTGATTTAAAATTTTTAATGCAGACCGACTTAAAGAAACTTTTAAGAAATCCTCCTTTAGTTAAGATTCCTAAAGCACATGATCTGATAAGTGCCAATCCGTTATTGGGGGCTCTTCCATCTGCTGTGCGTGAGAAAATTGCGGGGTCCACCAAGGAGACGATGAAACTACGCGCAGTGACTCTTTATCGTGAGGAATCCAAAGCAAATGGCGTTTGGTTGATTTCTAATGGTGTGGTCAAGGTACTTTATTGTGCTAAGTTTAACAGTTCAGAAAGCTCCCTCAAAATCGGCTCTTTAGTATACGAGCCGAACCAAGGTCGGCTCAGCTCGTGGCTTGCTTATATATATACCAGCAGCTTTTAACCTGCAAAGTGTGAGAAGCACTAGAGTATTTATGCTAACACTGACTAGAGTAATAATTACTCTAGTGATTCTTACACTTCACACATTTATATTTATTTGTACTGGATCACACCCCAGTATATGTATGTTTGTGTGTGTGTGTGTGTGTGTGTTTGTAACTTAAATCCGTATGACATTTGTTAAATCTAGCTTTTCTCGTTTTAAATTAAATGCCCAGTTTAATATATATTTAAATTACACCCAAAAATTTAATATTTATAAATTATGAGTTTTCTAGCTTGTAACTTCTGCATTGTGTATTTAATGTGCAAAAGATAAAAAAAAGTATTAGATTTTTAAAAAAATTATACAAACAAACGAGCCATCATTTTAAACATAAATTTTCATGTGCAAAAGATTAAAAAAAATATCGATTATATATAAAAAAAGATATAAAAGTAAAAGAGCTAGCCCGAGTTCAACATTTCAGCTCGTTAAGATAAAAGTGCCTAGCGTGGGCCAACCCTGACTAGGCCCGGCTCATTTAGAGTCCTAGTTGCAGGGTTCAGGTGTAACAGATTATCTATTCTTTACTCAGTGGGATAGCAAAAAAATTAAAAAAAGGTACTCATTGCATCCAACATTTGCACATGGAAGCACTCTAGGCTTATACGAGGTACTAACGGGAAAACGCTACATATGTGACATAATTACTGATTCCGTGGTTCTTGGTTTCTTCATCGAAGCCGAAAAGATACTGTCGGTGCTAGGAACTAATGATGCAGTTGATGACTTTTTGTGGCAAGTAAGTTAAAAACACACTTTTTAGATTTAATTACTAAACTTATATATTTGATATGTGTATATGATACTATTTCAATATTGTTTTAAAAGGAAAGCTCAATCATACTCTCAAAACTGTTGGTCCCACAAATCTTTGAGAAAATGACGATGCATGACTTACGAACGCTTGTGACAGAAAGGTCAACTATGAGCACGTATATAAGCGGAGAGTGTTTCGAGTTGCCACCGAATATGATTGGTTTATTATTAGAAGGATTTATAAAAACTCAGGGTACTTTAGAACTTATCACTGCACCCGCTGCATTATTCCCTTCATACAGTGATCGCAGTTTCCGTGTGTCGGAAGTAACTGCAGGTACAAATAAAATCACCTTTTTTGTTTGAAACAATAAAAAACAATATGTACCCAGTTAAAACAAACATGAACAATTAAATGAATGGGGTTCTCTTATAGTTAAGAAAATGAACATGTTCGGTGTTCAATAAAAACGAACGGTTCATGAATGTAAATGAACCGAAATAATTGAACATAGATGACCGAACAGTACAAACGTGGTTCACGAACGTAATCAAACGCTTTCGTGTTCGTTTATGTTTGTTCATTAACAGTATAAACATGGTTCACAAACGTAATCGAACGAACATAGATGAGCAAACGTAACTGAACGAAAACCAATTAAAAGTACAGGTGCGCATCAATATGTTAGGCCTAAAATATTAATTAATCCAGACTAAAATGTAATGTACCTAAAATTTTTGTACAAATATGTAAATGAACAAACATAAACAAATTAAAATGAACGAATGCTCACGAACATAAATATCTGTTTGTTTAACTAAATGAACAAACAAAGCTGTTCGTTTATGTTCATTTATTAAATAAACGAACTTTCTGCTAGGGGTGTGTATGAAACCGAATATTAGAACCAAATTTATATAAATAGAAATATAATAAAGGGTATAACCAAATATTTTAGCTCAAGCATATAATAATCATTAATTATACATAAAAAAAAATTAGGCCTAAATGCAATTTGGCCCCAAAAAAAAATTCGGTTAAAAAAATTCAAGCCCAAATGACCAAGCAGGAAAAAAATTTTCAAGCCCAAATGGCAAAAACGAAACTGAAGTGAACGGTTTTCAAAAAGCTCGAAAACCGAAATTCCGGTTTTAGCCCAAAACCAGCCAATGCACACCCCTACTTTTTGCCAAAAGGCTCTTATACAATTTATTGGCATTTGGTTTGTTTAAAATCCCTGGGGGCAAATCTTTCCTCTATCTTAGAAGATAGAGTCTGCTCCCGCTGAGACCCCTAACTTTTGTTTGTAACAACATAAAAACAAAGCATAATGTGATTATTGCTTTTTTTATAACAAGGCGGAAGCTTTTGTCACCATGCATCCTCGTACATAGCTGAAACGAGGAATCGAGTGATTATGTATGAGATTAGTGGATTTGAAGGAAACGCAAGCCTTCAGAGGAGGACATCTTCGTTAATATCACATGGTGGGCCCGGGGATAACCCTTCCTTGACCAGAGAACATAGTGGTTTAATGAGTTGGCCTCAGGGTTCTTTTAAATCAAGGAAACATTCTAGTGCGGTTGATCACCATAGTAACAACTTTTCCGCACGAGCAATGCAACTAAGCATGTATGGTAGCATGGTAAGTTCAATATTATTCATCTTTAAAATTACTCGCTTGATTACCTGAACCCGTTTACCCGCATATTATATAATCTTAAAAGGAATATAATAACTACAATGCTGAAATGGTTAAGAAATTGGAGTTGTTAAAAGAAGGAATTACATGGATGGTCCCTATGGTTTACCTATTTAACGGATTCGATACATTATTTTCAGGAAAAAGAAAAACACACCTTTAATTCATTGATATTTTAAAATTAGCCCCGGCTCCTTGGACGAGGTTAATTTTTTAGTTAGTTTTTCTAAAATGACAAAAATCTCCTAGGTTAAATACTAAAATATAAATATAAAAAAGTTGAAACCTATAAAAATCATCTTGGGACCCACCTTATATTTGAGAAAATTACTATTTGCGTCCTTGTGGTTTCAGGGCAGAGGCACAATGTGTCCCCGAAAGGAAAATTGAACTGGTTGAGTCCCTGAAGCTAAAAGTAAAATGTCTGGATCTACTCTGAAGCTAACAAAGTTAAGTAACAGCAGGGACTCAAATGGTTCATTTTTGAAACCACATAAACTCAACCAGTTCAAATTTTCTTTCGGGGACTCATTGTGACTCCGCCCCAAAACAACAGGGACGTAAACAATAATTTTCTCTTTACAATTTAAGTGGGGTTTGTATGTATACCACATCGACCATTCATGTAACTCGTTCTTGTTAAAATTATAAAATTCTTATAACTGAAGTTTATGTCACATTAGTTTTTGAGACGAGTTTAAGATTTTGGGTAGTGGGTAAACTTTAAGTACATGAGACCATAACAGTGTACCGAATATTTGCAAACCCGATGGGTAATGAGTGACGGGTACCTGACAATTACAGGGCATGGTTTTTATAATTGAGAACGGGACTGAAACTACATCATCTCCCCTTTCATATATACCAGTATAGACTTGGAAAATATCATGTATACTACCAATGTAAAATTAAAAATATCATATATACCCTTACAAAGTAGTTAAAATATCAACTATACCCTAATCATTAAAAACAATTTAATAAATTACCATCTTATCCTTATTTTTCTGAAACTTTAAAATTTCATATATGCCCATCTTAAACTTATATTTTTTTATTTACCTATTTTTAGATTAAATTTCTTCTTTTTGTCACGTTCTATCTGAAACTTAAAATTTTGATATTGCCCATCTTGCCTATCTTTGTAGATAAAAATTAAACTAAAAGAACATGGTTTAAACAAATATAATGGAAATGAGTAGAATGGTCATTATGTAAAAATTCATCAAAGCTGGGTATAAGAGAAATATTGAAGTTTGTAATGGTAAGTATGAAACTAATCCTTTTATTAATGATTAGATATCCAATGAACGGCATAGTCCACGCGATGAAGCGAAGCCGTCTACAAAGTCATCACATAGCAAGTCTTATCCACGGGTCCTACCAACCGAGAGGCGGGGCCTGATTTCTGTGAGATCGGAAGGATCCACTAGCATTTCAAAAAAAGTAAACGTGGGAAGTGAATCTCTTATAGGTCCAGACGACACAAATGATAGTCATGAAATGGATTACTCAAGTGATGAGTCTGGTGGTGAGGATGAACATATTGTTAGAATCGACTCACCTAGTACGCTCTCTTTTGCCAGAGCTCCATAACCATTCGGGCACATGTTGGGGTTTCTTTCCACTGTTTGTTTGTTGTACAATAAAATGATTTGTAGTGTGGTTAAAAGTGAAGCATTGTAATATATATGGTCCCATGTATTCTACTATACCCAAGTAACAAGTAGGTAGAATTAGAGGGGGGGGGGGGGCACATATAGAACACTTATTTATATTATATAGTATCCGGCACTTGTTTTATTGTTCCAAGTCTTACGTCCTCTTAACCAACTGAGCTACACGACGGGGACCCGGCACTTGTTTTATGTGTTATTTACGTATCAAACAAGTGATTCACGAAACTATTAAAAGAATGACATTGTGCCACCGCCTAAGATGTGTCCGCTTGGTACTAGAGTCTAGTTGACTTGAAAATATATTCTTATACAATTTTAGAGATAAAAGATTTTTGACACCGGTATAGTACAAATAAGAACTGACATAACATATAGTTTAGTTTTTGATCATGTAAGAGGCCAGAAGAAAGCTAATTTTATGATTTTCTCTCGTCATGACGTGGGTGTCTGTTAAAAAAAGTTGTTTAGTGTGTAAATGTTAAATCTAGTCGCCTCAATCCCTATCCTGCCCTAACCTTTGACACAACAAGCTGGTGCTTCATTCAACTATACGGCTAGCTAAGGTTTGATTAGTAGGTGTGTCATGTGTGTTACTGTGTTGGTAAATATTAAGCAATGAATTACAAGATCGACAAATGGTAAATGATGAAAAGATCGATAGACCACTTGAAAAATGTTACTAATTTCGACTGAAATTTTACAGATAAAGATTATAAAACTAATGCCTACAAATCAAAATACTTAACAAATCAGTAGGACTTTGATATATATCATAACAAATAATATGTGGTGGTGCATGTATTCCCACTATAACATATTTGTATTGTTGATGTTGAAGATCAATAACAAGCGAGCGTCATTTTTGTTCAAGAGATTTGGTTAATAATTAACTTTGGTACAAAAATTGATTTTTTCCCAGCTAGACCCTTGAGGTTTCTGAATCATACCAAGTTACCATTTTCATCCATTTTATTAACCCTGTTATTTTGTTAACGTTAAGTCAATGGTATTTCAATCTGTTAACATATTTGGATGACAGTTGCACACCTCCAACTTGTGTGTGCGTGTTTGGGGGGGGGGGTGAAAATCCATCTACCAATAAAAAACATAACGAATTTCGAGTTGACGTTTCTCAAAAAGTGCACATCAAGATAGTATAGATTGTTCTTACGTGGGAACAACTTTTAGTTAGACATGCATGGGTGACCGAATCATGTCAGGAGAGAATATCTCAAAAGACACTAAATATTATCGCTCTTCACTTGATTAAATTTTCTTAAAAAAAGAGGAAGAATTAAAACAAAACATTAAACATTTTATTCAAATTTCACTAGGGCACTCCAGTACATCAGAAAGCACACATATATATATGCTATGAAAAGTACATATAAGTATATAACTATTATTCATATAACTTATTCGTAGTATGCCATCTTAACATCCATAGCTCTATAGTTTTCCTCCAAGGTACGTATCATCTTCACGGCACAATGTATCCTGCATGCAACGAAATTACATTAAGTTATGAATAACGCAAGTCGAACATTATAAACTCGGTTAAACTTTCAAAATAAATAGTTCGATATCTTTCCGTTACAAAATTTTATTCTATTTTTAATTTTTTAAAATGAACAACTTACTCCCACACTTCTTTCCAACTGGCCTCCTTTTGATGTTGCATCGCTTAGGGATAGTTATTGCGATCGCGGGCTTTATTCCGGCCTTAATAGCCAGTGGTGAAAGCAATACCGCACATAGACACTTTGGTGCGGTAGTGATTAATGCGTTAACTTTGGTACAACATATGGGCGGTACCTTAGCTTTAGCATTCCCGCCAGCACCCAAACACGGGCTCAAGCTAAGGGCGGCTGAGCGAATGGGTGTTTTTCCACATTCGCCAGCGGCATTAACGTTTGTGATCAAGGTTCTTGTAGCCAACAAGTAAACAATCAAATGTGCAAAGAGAAAAGATGGCTTGAATGCCATTGGAGTGTATGTTGTTGGATTAATTATAGAATTGTTTTTAGGTTGAATATATAAAACAAAGGTTATTGGTGCACTTAAATAAGAGAATGAAAAGAGGTGTGAAAGGAGGAGGTAAGTGGGGTTGGTGTGGGAATAATACGTGGAAGGTGTATGTGGTTGTGTTACATTTTATGTAATTATTTTAGCAAATGTTATGATTTTGTCATGGTGGTGGTGTATCACGTGTAGGTGACGCAATAAAATGCTCTTAATAATTTGGTGTAGTTAATTTATCATAGGTAATTATATGTGCAAAAGAATACAAGGGTTAGATATCTTAAAATTTATATTTACAATACTGACCCTAACCTGTTTACAATGAGACTTTTAACCTAAACATACTATAATCTAATAACATACAGACCCCTATAGTTTATAATATAACTAATATTTTGTTTAACTTCAATAGTTCGTTCTTGTTTAACATAAAGTTAAATACTTTTCAAGAGATATCTTCGAGACTTCAAAGCATTTCATGTTTTTCATCATGACATTCCTTCGTGACATAATAATATGTGAGGCGATGTTTAATAAGTTGGTCTACATACCTAACAAATACTATGTGTCAGGCATTTATTGCGTGCAGGATTACCGTTGGCACCTTTACAAGTGCAAGGAGTTCCCTTTCGTAACCTAAACTTTCATACTCAGAAACTTTCTTTACTATTAATCTGAAATGATATCTATAATTGTCATATTTATTTTGTTCACATGAAATACACTACTGTTTGACACGATGCAAACCCTAAGCATTTATGCGAACTTTGTTTTGATGTGTTGGTGGCCGGCTCCCTTTTTTTACTCGGACCTTGCCTGGTCCGGCCATATGACCTCTACTGAAGTACTAGGGATTATCCCATATTCATGAAAAACAAAATATAAAATATAGGTTTGAAAAAGAAAATGTACCCACTTAACAGTTAACACATAGGGTCAAGTTATTGATTTCCAATCATTTGATCTTCCATTCACCGGAAGCAGTCTCTCTATCCCTATGGGATAGAGGTAAGGCTGTCTACATCTTACCCTCCTCAGACCCTACCATAGCATTGCTATTGGTGGGATATACTGAGTACGATGATGATGATGATGATGATGATCTTCCATTCACCATATGACCTCTCCTTAAGTTAAGATGTGTGTCGGCCAAAAAGAAAATCTACACCCATCCTTATAAACTCTTCAACAACCACAATATAAAGTGATGTCATTCATTAAATTAAATGTTTTATTAGATTATTTTTTATTTTTTAAACGACTAATTTATATAAAAAATAGGCTAGCAGGAAATTAGCAGAAACTCCAAGGCAAACAATCAATGAAACAAAAACGAGACCTAAACACCATAATAAACCTCTAAGAAACTAAAAAGGAAATACCCGAAAAAACAATCAAAGCAAAGTGACCTTGTTAACCAAAGTTCACCCTAGGGATTTAAACCCTTCTTTGATAACCTTACAAACAAGGTCTTCCATGCA
Organism: Bidens hawaiensis; assembly: GCF_021521415.1. NCBI lineage: Eukaryota > Viridiplantae > Streptophyta > Magnoliopsida > Asterales > Asteraceae > Bidens > Bidens hawaiensis. Next base: position 59,225 of record NW_027491690.1, read on the forward strand.
CTCGGAATTAATACATCCCCAAGACCCCAAGTAACAAGCCAGCCTAATCGTAGTGTCAACCTCTTTTGTGTTGTCACCTGACGTATATCAATCCTTAACAACACCTTGGAAATCATCAAGCCCTTCATCACTTAAAACATTATCCCGGAAATGTTCTTCAACCATACGATTATCAATAATCTCCTCCACCACCATAGGATTCAGCTGACTGATTTTGACTTTTTCAGCCACCAATTTATTAGACTAATTAAAAAGCTAATATGCAGTTGCTTTTTTTATGAATAGTATTATTTACTCGCCATAAATGTTTGATATAAGAATTTACTTCTAGCCAATATTTTCTTAATCGGGCCATAGTGACTGGTTGATCTGGAACCACGCATCACTATTTCGTTCAATTGTCAGTTGGATTGGTTGTAGTTGATCGAACCAGGAAACGAGGTTCAATGGCAGGATTGGGTTCTTAGCTTGAAACCTTTTTTAACGAGTTCCAAGGGTTTAGGAATAACGCAATTTTTTTCTTTTTGATATGATTTATGAAAAGGGTTTTTTTTTCACTGTGTGTATTTTTATATTTTTTTAATCATTTTTAAATTAAGTGTGCATTATGACGTAATTTTAAGAACGAATTGATATGTTCAATTATTCAAAACAATGTTTACTACCATATACAAAGTTTTATATAAATAGCAAAGTCTAAACATAGAAACTACTTAAAAGCTACTTTTTGATCGTATATCGACTTAGGTACTACTATTTTTTAAAATTGAAATTAAAATACAATACTTATATAAATATTGTGGCATAGTTTAAAGGCACGTTTTTCAAATTTTTTTATAGTAGTGCAGTAGAGCAGACGCAGCATGCATAATGAAGAATTAAAGATTGCAAGGTTTAAAAGAATTTTTCTTTATTATTGGCGAAATCAAAATTCATATTACTTAAAACTGAATCTTACAGTTGAGACACCACCGAAGATTAGCTGTGAGATAATCAAATGATATGGCTGATGGAGACCATTTCGTACATTGGGGTCCTATAATTTTACTCATAGCCTAAATTACGCATTTATAAAGTTTGGGCTTCTCATATCAGACTGTCCAGGTAAGAGCTGCTAACTCTTTGATCAGCTCCTCCTAGGTCATCATCACTTGAGAAAATTTTGACCTCAAGTTTTCAAGATAATCAAAATATTATGATGGGTAGGGCTTGTAAATGCCACTACGTTGAAGATTTTCAAAATCGACATGGTGTCTATGAGGTCTTGACCATACTTCTTCGGCCATAGTGTTTGCTATAAGTATTTACAACCTACAAAACCAGTCCTTGCAAAGATAGATCAAGATATTATCAGTAACTTTGAAGGTCTTGATCCATTTATGCTTGTATGCTATTGCTTTATACTTAGCGTTTGACTCCACGATCTTTTGTCTGACTATTCCAAGAGCGGCTTGCACATCCCCAATGAGGTTCTTGGCTTTGTTACCTATCTTTTCTGGCAGGCCGACCAAGTCTACCACATGTCATGGTGAGTTTCTAGACAACTACAACTAAGAAGAGTGAGGCTCCTATTAAGCTATGAACCACACTTCTATAGGAAAACTTGACTTGTGCAAGTGTTGTGTCCCACATATTTGGTTTGCGGTTTGCGCCCTAAAAAATAATTAATCATGTAACATGATATACTATTAATCATATACGTTTGACCATCCTATTATGGGTGGATGATGTTGCTAACGTTTAGTTATGTTCCAAAATGGCATTATAAAGTTAGTTAGACCATCCGTAGTGGTGGCCTTATTGTGGTGTTTTGAAGCCATAATGTCTGGGAACACCGCCCCAGGCATTATGGACGGCGTTTTGAGTGGCATTTTGGATGGCGTTATGCATATAACTTGCAAGGGCCCACATTTTGAGAAGAGTTGTGTGAGAGATAGAAAGAGAGAGTGGAGGAATAAAATAATGATTGTGAGAGAGTCATGAGTATTTTCCCACTACATTTGTTTTTTGCAAAATTTTGGAATGCTGACCAAGTGTGTCATATGGAGTAAAATGTTTGGGATTGCCTAGTTTTGACTATACATGGTCTAAGAGATGAGCCAAGAATTTGATCTCTCCATCATCAGAGGTTATGAATTTCGGTATTCCATGTAAGTGTGTCTCCTAAAAGAATAGTTTTGAGACAACAACGTCAATAAAAATTCTTGCATAAAATGAAGTGGCCCATCATAGAGAAACAATCCACCACTACATACACTGAATATTGGGACGATTTGAAGTATCCTAGACCTTAGAGGAGCTAGTCTGATCATCCGATTAAAGATCTTAACCCAAAAAATGAAGAATCAAATATGCATTCCATAACCATAAGAGGCAAATCCACATGTGGTAATTCCCGATGTAACATTTGTAATATTTCAGGGATTTTATTCATGTTGACTATTTGAAACAATACCTTTTGTAACCATCTACATGAATGTGTCAATACTTGCTTGCGTAAGGTTAATATCTTGTTATAAGTCCGTATTACATAATCATGTTAATCAATATGTGAAGGACTTTCTATGACAACTGCGCTTAATGGACTATTGTTGATTTTTTATTAGGATAACGTTGAAAACCTAATTTATCAAACGTGTATGGCCGTTCTATTGTTAACGTGGTAATATATGATTGATTACTTGCTTGGACCCATGTGTGATTATTTCATCATCATTTGTTTACAAATCCGAATTCAGTTTTGTATAGCTTGTTCACTGCAAATATTAAAGTGAAATTGTGTTAAACACAAAACCAGTAATCTTTGTAACTAAGAATCAATTAATTACAAACACTACCGACTCTTCGTGGTTTGACATCATACTTGCCTTAATTAGTTTGAGGCTAATATGATACATAAATCTCTATCTTTGATCGGTAGCTTCGACGCAAATCATGCTCCTAACGTCCTAGAGTATGCACCACTGCTTGAAGTTCTTATTAATCATACGTTGATCACTTTTGCAGGCTTCATTGAAGTTTTCACTATATAGCACTTTGTCAAGGGTATAATTGGTGCGGTCCTGAACTTATTTAGGATACAAGTCAACAATACATTAATAAGTCATTCTTAACAATATAACTAAACACTAAATTTCATAATTTAATCAACATCTTTATAAATTTGTATTGACAAAAACATAAATGTCAATTTTTTAGCACTCTAAATAATATTAAACTCTTTGTCTTCTAAGGTCTAAACTTAAATTTTAAACTTTCTTATAGCCTTATCACATGTCCCCTTATTTCCATGAATACCTGCTAAAGAAATAAGAGAAAACAACAAAACAAAATACGAGCGTGCCAAAAATTCCCTAGAGTAAACAATAGCAACGGCAATTTAGAGACGAGAAAATACCGTATAATAAATAGATAATGATGAATTAGTTACTATCTAGTATGAAAATAAGAATCACCATATGTCCCGAAAGATAGATGTTGATCATTTCTTCATGTAAGTAATATAAAACATGATAAATATTCAATCTATGAACCTGTTACAGCAGAGAGAGTAGTAACCGCAACGAAGAGGATGTAGACGACATGGTTGTCAGCTTGATCGAGTTCCCCTTTAGAATGTATAGTTAAGGATGGTGTTAGGGTTTTTGAGAGGAACCCGGCTTAGGAGAGAGGAGGCACACAAAATTATTATGTGTGTGAATAGTTCTCTCTCTTTATATATACCCAACGGGAAACCCTTTATTAGTTAGTTATAGGTAATATGGTCCATCAACAATTACCAAACTAATATATAATAAGGTATAGTTAATATTTTGATCTATTATAATATAAATGATTATAATGGTCATATATAAATATATATAATTATATATTTAATCTTACATTCTCCCACTTGGCCGAGTAATCATTTATTATGAGTAATATTAGATAATCCTGATTAGGAATTAACACTCATTTTAGCTTTAAACTCAAACTGGAGCAGAGAAATATAGTTATTGAATTGAACATCAGCTCAAGACCCCCATTAATCATACTGCAGTCCTTATTTAAAACATAAGTAGTTATGATCAAAATTTTCAAGTAAGCCCTTCAGAACATTTGATTTGTATATTAATTCGTCTATATGTCATTATGCATGCAGAACATATTAAGAGACGTACAAAATCAAAACAGATGAGGAAATTTAATAGTTAATCATTCATAGTATGATATGCAGTGGCGCATAGTCATCAATAACCCGTCATTATTATAAGCGCTTTCATAATATTTATGGGTGAGACTTTTAGTTATCGTACCCTTAAGCATATCATGAATGTATTCGATATGTAAATTTAGATTCCTCAATTCGTTCATAAACGAATAATTAATTTCATATCAAAATTTAATGCAGCACCTCTCAAATTGTTACTGTTTGAGAAAACATGGTAGCTGATTTTATCACAATAAGTCTTCAATATATAATTTATATGGAGTTAATAATCTTATGAGTCCACTGATAAATTTTCAACAACATTTATTGCTAATTGCGTTGTAAATAATCCACATATTATGTCATTATGACTTAGGTTGTTATTATCAGTTCATTATGTCTCCTCCATGAGATAGATTTATCTACTGCCATAAAAATATATCCCGAAAATTACATTTTCTTATCTCTGAATATGACAAAGTTTAGAGTAATCTACCGGTTGAATTCTTAATTCTTCTTTTAAATTATAGTCTTTTGTTTCCTTTAAAGCTATCTTAGTACTCTTTTAGATGCTTCACGTTAACTAGACATATCTAGTGTGTTGCAATTTTGAGTAATATCTAAACGAGTATAGACTTGAACTTATATAAGGCTTCTACTTAATGAAGTATAAGGAAATAATCTATGTGATCCCATTATCCTCTAAAGTAGAGTAGTATTGTATATCAAAGTATGTGTGAACAATGCTTTGACATATGTAACATATACTTGTCAGAAGAATGTCATCTATATAAGGACAAGTTTGTTTTTAGTTGCTCCCAGTCATCTTGAGGTAGGTACATTAATCCACTTGGTATTTGATGAAAATAATTGAATAAAGATTTCATCACATTTTGATGTTTGCATTAACCCATACATGGATTTTATTGACTTATATATTAAATGTTCTTTGACCTTCAGTTTAGAACTTTCAGGTTATTTTATGAATATGTAAATATGTAAGTTAGTTTTTAGGGAAAGTTGTTTTAATGTTCTTGAATGTAGCTCTTAACTATTATAAGCTACTAGAACAATAATGATCCTTAAAGAAATCTTTTGTAATATAGGTATGAAGATTCTTTGATAATTGGTTTATCCTTGAATATAACCTTTTACAATCAATCGTGCTTCTTACTGACTTAATGTTTCGTATTGGAATTTAGTTTAGTTATGAACACTCTTAGGTGATTCAATCAAATCTCAAAACGTTAGCCTGACTTATGGAGTCAATTATGATTGATGCTAATGGTTTAATTATAAGGGGTAGGATCATTAAACTTTCCAACATCCATTTCAACTTTAGTTAGGGAGGTTACATAATCATCAATTTTAGTAGGTTTTAAAACCTAGATGGCCTCCTGATTTGATTATTGGGTAATTTTAAAAAGTCTCAGTTTTATGGATTAGCTCTTAGTTAGGTTGCTATCATTTTCATGATTCTAAGTGTATAAGAGTTGGTGCAGTACGGTGTACAAGAGGTGTAACTGGAGTTAAATTTGGAGTAAAATTTAATGACTCTCTTCCCCCCGCCTCTTGTACTTTTGACAATTCATTATAAGGACTTTGCCTGCTCCCACTAACCTTAGAAACCTTTAGGAAATTAGCATACTTAGGGTCAATATTTAAAGATCAATAGATTCTAACAGAGAAACAAGTTAATAATATAAGTTGTTGCAGTTTTTCTTGGTGAGGATTAATTTAGTAAGAAATCTGAATTTGTCCACGTTTAAGCGCAATGAAACTTTTGTAAGAGTATTAGTAAATTATAAAGAGATAAGTTTGGTGGAATAGTGTTATGATGGAGCAATGTCTTGCACAAGAGGTGTATTTGAGATAATATCAAGTTTTCATTCCCCCACCTCTTGCAAATCTTGTAAGTTATGATTGAGGCACTTAAGGCTCCCACTGATCTTTAATATCTCTAGAAAAATTACAAGAGAGGTTTCAATGATGTACATGACGTGGGAATCTGTCATATATATGTTAGACTTGATTTGATTCCATTAACGTCCATATGTCATAATAAACTTAAATGACATATTTAGAAGAAATCGTATTAAGTATATATGAATGGATCTCTTTATGACCGTGGACCATAGAAGACTGATTAGATACAAGTAAATAACATTTTAAATGATAAAAGAATTATGTCTGAATATTCCGTTTGAATAAGTTCCACGAATGTTAGTGAAATATAACTTATGGCGGACCCATACTTATTCCTTAAGCCAAGTAATGTTTTATGGCATTTAACACATTATTAAAATCACTTAAGAATGAAATTAGATGAAAAAATCACCCTCATAAACCATGTCATGATTTCTCATGATATTTGGTTTTAATGGATGAATTTTATAAGTCTCATTTGTCTTTTGTTAAATTCTTATTGTATAATAACAAAATTTGTGAAAGCATGTAGTATCATCTAGATCTATTTTATAAATGTTTCAATCCAGATATTGATAACAAATAATATGAGATTTTAGGGTAAGAGTGACTTTATGTTGGCTATGCAAACCTCACAACTGTCATAATGTAGCTTAAGTATTGATACTAAATTCTGATTGATCTCCTAAAACATAATTAGAAGACGGTTTTTCATGGTTATAATAGCCTTAACATTTAAATTTTGTCACCAACACTCATGTTAGTTATTTTTTGATATCAGTAAAGAAACTTATAGAACTAGACTCAGCCTATCATGTTAATTGGAATATTAGGATTAGCAGACTTGAATATCATTAATATACGACTACTGTTTTAGCAAAATGTTCTTTTGAATTATGGATAGCCTTGTTACTTATGCCTAATATAATGACATATTTTTACAACGAGACTTCTCCTTAGAGAACTTAAAGCTGGAAGTAATACTTGTATTTTGTCTATGAACCTTAGAATTATCCTCTTTAAGGTTTTAATGGTGGTGAGTTGAATAACATCTTATGTTTCACTGCCATATTATTTTATTTTACATGTGTTGCTAATCAACATGCTCGTTTTCCTTTTGTACTCATGTGTGTTATAGTTGATACTTAAGGCAACAAATTGTAATAGTAGAAACTTTTAGTATGTAATGCATTAGTAAAGTGTATTTATTTTCATGTGTGAGCCCTTAACTTTATGGGTCATGGTATTGTACATTATGATATATTCAGTAACGTCATTTAATCTTATAGTTAGAACTTTTAAGAAGTGCATGAATCTTAGGAGTTATTTTGATTAGTCTTAGGAAAAACTAAATGTAGAATAACTCTAGTGATAGCATTTATTTATATAAGTTCTTGATTATCATTATCGTAAGAGACATTATGATTGACTCATTCGATTTGTTATGCTCCAGTTTTCAATGGAATGATTGTTATTATAAAGAGCAGTAGGATAGTCATATCGTGTCTTAAGGGATAACTAAAACTGAGAAGAGCTAAATATTATTGAAACTCTTTATGATGTAAAACTTATATTATGTTTTAATATTAGAGTGGATGATTTAGATGAGATAGTTATTTATAGAAGAAAATTATAGCGAGTAATGTTATGGGATATTAAATAGTATATATTAAATTTATGATCATTAACTTAATGAAGGATCATTAATGTGAGGATCATTATATTTTATTGAAGATGTGATATGTCTATTATTAACATCAAACTAATAGACTATAATTAAAAGTTCTACTTAAACAAAAGATAAATCCCTTTGGGCAGAATTAAAATTTATTTAAGTATGTGTGCAAAACACTTGTATCCCATCACCTTTGGGCAGAAGTGATACAATTATTTTAATTATGCACATGCTAGTTTTGCTTGATAAAATTTAACACATCACCTTTAGACAGAAGTGAGACATTTATATCATGTTAGGCAAAAAAACTAACAAAAGCTTTCAGTTAGACTTGAATGATATGGTAAATGTAACTCATCACCTTTGGGCAGAAGTGTTACATTGATATACATCTATTTATACATCTCGAATCCCTTGTAAAGTTATGTTTAATTAATGTTTTGAGTTCGTTTTAGTTCGAGTGTTGTTTATATTTTATTTTTTAAGGTTTTGAGTCAAGTATTATATGTTTATGGTGTTTTAAATCGTTTGGTGTCTTGAATATTAAGCTTTAATTCTTTCTATCATTTCATAAGAAGTTTAAGTTCGTTTTACTCGTTAATGATTACATGATTACTCCATTTAGTGGTTTGATTTGTTTTCATGTAGATGGTAGCTTGAGAGTCAAGGAAAAGAAGGCCTAGAAGGTTCCTAATCGATTCTTGGAGTTCAAGAAAGAGATCCAACGAGTTGTAGCAAGAAATAAACGAAAAAACGAATTTCCCCTCTGATGCACGCCGCACCGCACGACGGGGGAGGCCAATCCCGAATGCGCGACGCCTAGGGATTCTGATGAGCCAAATTTTGCAAGTAAAGGCCCAGTTCGTTTATATAAGCATCTCTTTGCAAACCTAGATGAATTAACAAGTGTAGCCAGCCGATTTTAAGAGAGAAACCAAGGTTTTGAAGGTGCTTTGGAGCTAGGAATCAAAAAGGATCAAGAAGGCTTTCACGGAGGTGTTCAAGGATAAATTACCAAGGGTTTTATCGCTCTAACTTTGATTCTTTGTTCATTATCATGTCTTTCTTCTTTGTTTATTGTTTAGGATTGTTTTTAATAATAATTATAGGCTAGACTTCATATCTACCTAGGTTTGATGAACATGTGTTGATTTGATTCTTGCTTTGGACTAATGATTTGATTATGGTTCGTTATATTAATAGTAAAGACTTGATTTTGCTTTCATGATGCATATGAATATTTGTTATCTTGATTGATTATTAACTATTGCTTCACATAGATCTTTTATCTTTTGATTGTGTTATTTAGATTTAGGGTTTATGTTTAATCATTACTTTGTGTTTTGATTATTATGGTTGAATAGGCCTATTAGATCAAAGAAGCTAGTTGATAGTTGGTTAGGGTTTTAAATGTACTGCTAAATTCCAATAGCTGTAAGGTGAGGAGTTGTTCATGTGTCTTGGTCAATCGCATGCTAGGATAGATTAGTGACAATATTCTTGCTTATTGTGTTGATCCTTGTTCATGATGTCATGATAAGTTTATCAAGTTATCTAGGTTTTAGTGTTTCGTAAGATTGTTTGATTTAGATACTATTAATTAACCCTAATTGATAACTGTAAGGAAATCAATATAACTGATTGCTTAATAATCTAATAATTATTCTTTAGGATTTTACTTGATGCGATTAAGGGTTCTTTAGGGTTTGTTAGGTGAATATGTTTAGAAATCAGTTTCCATATCATATTAGTTGTTCATTGCTTGATGATTGTCGATGCATGGGATTCTTACCTAGGTAGATTCCTTCTCTTATTTGTTTCGATCTGTGTTTTATTGTTTATTTCTAGTTTACTTGTTATTTAATTTCTTAGTTTCATTTAGTTTAAAAACCCCCTTAAAACATTATTAATAAATAGTCGTGTCGTAAGTTGAGTCTAATTAGCTAATTAACGTAATTTATAGAGTCCTGTGGGTTCGATATTCCGGACTTATTTAGCTTTAATACAATTGATCGGTTCATTTGCCGGTGTTTTGTGTAGTTGAGTCTTAGGTCTAGTTTTTATTACTTGTTTAATTTAGTTAATATTTAATTGACTGTTTTAAGGACATCATACATCAAAAGTTCATTCAAGTTAAGCCTTTATGTTTTGTAAAGTTTTATAATATTTAAGGTTTACAAAACATTTAATTAGTTAATAGTAGAAAAATGTTTAGAGTAAGGATTTTTAAGTTTCCGGTAAAACCTTATTTTTCGGAATTAGTTCTCGGAAATTTTGGGTTCCCGAAAATTGCCAGTTTCTGGCTTTTAGCGGGTTTTTCAGTATTTGGGTGTTTACATGATTTTATGGAGTTTTTAGAAAAAAAGTTGATTCCGGTATTAGTGAGTTTTTGGGTATGGGTTATGACCCAAACATTTTATGAACTCATAAACTCTTAGAACACATAAGTTATTTTAAACCCATAATACATGATTTTTAAATAACCCGTGAACATATAAACTGGTTTAAGCCCTTAACCCTTGATATTTTTAAACTAAATTAATAATGATAAGATTTGATTTAAATCTTTTTAATGATTAATAATTATATTTGTTTTCTATTTTAAGGGAATTCAAATCTTTTAATAAAATATTAAAACTTCTAAGTTATCCAAGATTTGAATAAATATATCCCTAAATAATCATTAACAAATTTTAATCTAGATTTTGAACCAACATATGTATACTTTTTGATAATAATGATGAACACGAAAAGTAGATTATCTTTCCATTCATTTCAAAAATTCCATGATCCCTTCCCGAACCAAACATGAATCTTTCGATTCATTTGGCTCTCATGCTCAATATAAATTCCCTTATTTTGATTGTTAATGTACTGAGCCTATCCTCTATTCTTTTGTCATATTCCAAAATGAAATCAAAATATCAAAATCAAAAGGTATCACTAATCCAAGATCAAAATATTCGGAGGACTCTTCTGACCAAACAAAAAATATGTAATTGTCAGCAAAGTTGTTTACTTTTTTTAATCATCGAAAATTTTAACAATTAAACATACAAAAAACCTGGAATCGAAATATTTAAACATGAATTTAACAGATTTTGAAAATATTAGGGTTTACTAAATATGAATTTTAGCGATTTTGAACAATTTCATATATTATTTTCGTAATAGAACATGAAAAAGAAACCCAAAAATTAGGGTTTATCAAGTTTAGTCCATGTCTTATGATTCAATTCCAGATTTATGAAAAACATGAAGAACTGATTAATCAACATCACTCTGATGCCATATGATAATCAGTTCTTCATGTAAGTAATATAAAACGTGATAAATATTAAACCTATGAATATATTACAGCAGAGAGAGTAGTAACCGCAACAGAGAAGGATGTAGACGACAAGGTTGTCAGCTTGATCGAGTTCCCCTTTAGGATGTATAGTTAAGGATGGTGTTAGGGTTCTTGAGAGGAACCCGGTTTAGGAGAGAGGAGGCACACAAAATTATTATGTGTGTGATTAGGTTATGATGTTAATAGTTATCTCTCTTTATATACACCCAAGGGGAAACCATTTATTAGTTAGTTATAGGTAATATGGCTCATCAACAATTACCAAACTAATATGTAATAAGGTATAGTTAATATTTTGATCTATTATAATATAAATGATTATAATAATCATATATAATTAAATATTTAATCTTACAATAGATTGTTACGAATTATAGGCATGCGATGAGCTAGTGACAATAATCAAAAGTATAAAGTTGGATTTTTGTTATTTTTATTTTTAGATATAGAAAAAAGATTTTAATCATTTTATATTAGTTTAAGAGAAACTCTACTAAAAGTTGTCATAAGAATTCAAAATAAACTACATGCATTAAAAATACAATTTTATAAATTTGTTCAATTAACGTTACTCTTTTAATTGTTTAAGTAAATATACCCTAACAAGATATGTTATGTAGGTGGGGGCATAACTCAAAAAAATCCAAATTACCCAAATCTTTCAATCAGTTATATAACTTTCATCACAAACAATCATGTTCCAATCTCAAACTGGTTCCAGCTACCCAAATTCAAAAAAACACAGGGCGACAATAGTGTTATCGAGTTACCCAGGGTACATGCATGGGTTTACCCGAGACTACCAATCTACCATCACCCCATACATAATTTTTGTCTAATATATATACCATGAAAGCACAATAGTAATTACGGAAATGAGAGTACAATAGGGCTTAGACCACTCCCATTGGCAACCCAATGGTGGTTTGGGTTGCCACATGGCATTAAATAAAATACTAAATTAATTTTTTATGCTTGGTTTATCTTTTTTTTTTTTTGAAAATTGACTTTCATAAAAAACAAACACAACCAACGACTCTCACCAAGACGGAGAAAGACGCCGAAAGCCAAAAACCAAAAACAACAATCACGTTACATCAAATAAACACCATCTTTTCCAATCCACTACCCCTATCTTAGATCTATTTTTGTATCAAAGAAAACCCAAAGATTTTATATCCGCAACAATTTCTACTACGTTAGTGTTCTTGCCCGAAAAAATCTTTTCATTCCTAGCCCGCCAAATCCTCCAACAAGTAATGATGACAATGCCATGAATAATCAATCTCTTGTTCCCCGTCGCACCACTAACCTTATGCACTTCCACCAGATCATTGACATGGAAAACAAAAGATCTAGGGATGTTGCACCATGAACCAATCGCATTCCAAACGGCCATAGAAATGAAACACCCGGTTAACAAGTGCTCGAGCGATTCCTCATTACTCTCACATAAAGCGCAACTATGATCATCACAATGCAAATGACGTCTAGCTAAAGCATCCTTGGTTGGAAGAGAATCCAGAACGGCCCTCCACATAAAAATATTACATTTTTTCGGGACCCAATCGCTCCATTGAAAACCGAAACTCCCAGCATCCACAACGGACCGCACCATCCATCTTTTAATCGACGAAACCTCGAACTCTTTGCAGCTATCAACCGCCCAAGACCATGAATCTTCACGGTCAACCATCACCACCCCTTGAAGGAGATCTTCCAACTCTTGCTTCTCGATCACCTCCTGTTGGGAGCAAGGAGCTCTAAGCCAATCCCACACAATGCCAGACGAGAGGATCCAGTGACTACCAACCGATCTGCTAACAAGACATTTTTATGTTTTTCTACCGCATATAAGGACGGATACTTGTCCATAATCGGCGCCGAACCCAACCACAAATCCATCCAAAACCGAACTTGGCGACCATTCCCAACCGTGGCCCGGATCACTCTAATAAAACCCACACCATCAACCTTAAATTTGTTCCAAAACATAACACAATTCTTCCAAACCCCGGTAACCCCATTATTAACCGGAGCAAGCCCCCAACCGCGCGAGGACCCGTGAATAGACAACACTACTCTTCTCCACATCGCGTGATGATCGTTTAGAAATCTCCCAAGCCATTTAGTAATCAGCGCTTGATTATTAACCTCTAAACGAGCAATACCTAAACCCCCTTCTTTTATAGGTTTGGTGACTACCTCCCAAGCCACCCATGACATCTTCCTCACTTCATCCGAACCACCCCATAAGAACCTTCTCATCAAAGCTTCTAACTCATTGATAACCTTCTTGGGTGCCTTAAAAAGCGAAAAATAATAAGTGGGAAGACTATCCAGCACCGATTTAATAAGGGTTAACCGACCGGCAATAGATAACGAATTAACTTTCCATTTAGAAAGCCTCTTCTTGAACTTGGACACAACCGGTTCCCAATTAACCACCCTATTCATGTCAGCGCCAACCATAATCCCTAGATAAGAAAACGGGATTCTACCCGGCTTACAACCCATGAAACCAGCTTGGATATCGATCTCACCACCTTCTACACCTACTCCAAATAACACTGATTTATGGAGATTAATCTTTAGCCCCGAACACATGTAAAATATGCGAAGAATACGTTTCAAGTTATCAAAATTAAAAGAAGACCACTCTCCCATAATCATAGCATCATCCGCATAAAAAATATGGGATAAAGTAGGACCTTTATTAGGAAGAGTAATACCATGAAACGCACCTATATCACAGGCTTGTTTCAACATACCTGAAAAAGCCTCCATCAGAATAATAAAAAGAAAAGGCGATAGCGGGTCACCTTGACGAATGCCTTTATGCTTGGTTTATCACAAACTAGTTCACCAATACAAACTAGTTTGCAAACCATCTTATTTAATATTTTATGCAATTACTAGTTAATTGTTTTTCATCTTTTTGTTTTTTTAACAATTAATATAATATACAAATTAGTTTTTGTTTAATAACTTAAATTGTTAGCTTAAAAAATATAAAAACACAACCATGTTTAAACACTTCGATATAAATTTTATTAAAAACGAGATTATTTAAAAATATGCATTTTTTTCTTATTAGCTATCCGATATAATATTATTGTTTCGTAAACTTATTATTTAAGGTTTTATTTTTATATATTTTAAATAATCATAAATTATATTTTGATACTAAAAATGTTGGTTGAGGTTGGGGTGTGAATGAGAGTGAAAATTTAGATTAGGTTGGATTGTGTTTGTTGATGAGAGAGAAATTAGTTTTTTAATAAAAGATTGGTTTAGGTTATTTTGTGAATGGGATGGTCTTATGGTTTACCCATATGGTGTGTGAAGTTGTACGTCCTACAATGTCAATCTACGTTGCCTCATTATGATGTCTATGCTGACATGAATGCACCAACCCACACCTACGCCTACTACTCTCCCATCACTAGCTACACCAGTCAAAACATAGAGTAAGACTTATGCCTATTTAATTATTATTATTTTTTTAAAATAAACTTCATTAACCAACAAAAACAAAACAGCCACAGAAGAAAACCAGTGCCCCTCCACCGAGCCCTGAGGAGCCACTACCAACACAACCAATTACATTAAGACAAACTTACACCAATTAACCCAATTACCCGAAAACAAATTAGATCTATTTTTAACCCATAAAAAACCTAAAGATCTAATTTCATCAAAAACCTCTTCTTGTTTCTAGCATTCCACAAACTCCAACAAGCAATAACCATAATTCCTTGAATGATCTTTTTCTCGGTCTCACCTTTGTTAACCTTGTTATACAAATTGAAGATATCTTCTACCGAAAAAACAAATATAGGGGGTAACTTGCACCAGACACTAATATGTTGCCAAACCACCGAAGCAAAAAAGCAACCAGAAAAAACGTAATCAACCGAGTCAAAACCCGAGTCACACAAGACACAATTAGGGGACTGAACCCTCCTAATCAAGGTCTCATATGTATGGAGTCTATTCAACACAACCCTCCATGCAAATATATTGCATTTGAGGGGAACCCATTTACACCACGAAGAGGCTAAATGTTCCAAACCATAGGAGAGAGGAGTCAACGCTTTTCTGTCCGAGCTAACCGAGAACTCACCAGAGCCACCCCCTAACCATTTCCAAGAGTCATCTCCCCCTTGCCACCAAATAGAGGACATATCTTTGAACAAATTTTCCCACTCGGACCTTTCTGCATTGGTTGTCGGTTCCCTCCACTAATTCCATTTCCACCCATATTGATTGTCTAACCACCATATTCTCTCGCTTATTTTGCAGGTCTTGTTCTTTTCTAAAAGAAACAAATTAGGAAAACTATCTTTTAACAAGGAGTTACCATACCAAAGATCTGACCAAAACCTTATGTTATTCCCGTCTCCCACAATTCCTTTAAAAAGGTACTCCAACTTCACCCCTCCCATCTCCAATAAATTAAAACTTTTCGCCACCGCCTTCCAAGCCCCTGAAATATTATTGTTAAACGGAACCACCTCGCTACATTTATGATATTATCCGAAGAACACTCGCCTATAATCATCGCATCGTCTGTGTAAAAAATGTGAGAAATAACCGGACCCCCCATGAGGCAAACGAATACCCGATATGATCCCCGACTCCCCCGCCTTTCTTATCATGCACGCCAAAGCTTCCATGACCAACAGGAAAAGAAAAGGAGAAAGAGGATCGCCTTGCATAATTCCTTTAGTGCATTGGAATTCGAAGGTGGGGGATCCATTTACCAAGACCTACATGCCACATATATGTATTTTAACCAAGGTTGCAAAAGTCGCTAGGCGGACCCTAGGCGGTCGACTGGGGAGTTGGGAGTACTCGGCCTTAGTCGGAGAGTACTCGGGGATGGCTCACCGAGAACTCGGCCTAGGCGGGGATTACTCGTTGAGTACTCGGCGCCTAGGCGTGATTTTTACAACCATGATTTTAACCTTTTTTTTCTTAATCAACTTAATCGGGTGGGTATGGATCAGTGGACAACCTAGCTCTACTGGTTCTACGTGACAACCCCTCATTTAAATGAGGCTATGGAACACTGCCCTCCCCTCTATGTAAGTAAATGACTCATCAAGAAAGTATTAATTATCTTCTATTAATACATAAACAAATATAAAATAAACAAACATAAAAAAATATTTATAAACATAAACAAACCTAACGTTTGGTTCGTTTACCAGTCTAGAGGGAAGCAAAGATGAAGTGGCGAATGAGAGGGTATGGTTCGAATTTAGCTTTACCACCACCATAGTATCGTGACGAAAATGCCCTCATGTGTAGTACACATGAGGTTACTTAACAGAAAAAACTTAACATTCGTTAATTTACACGAACAAAACCAAACAAAGCATGCAAATAAAGGATAATAACCGAAAGTCATGTTTAAAAAAGATCCATTCCATCATATAGGTAATTTAAAATGTCAAAAAAATGTAATTTTATCATGTATTAAAATTCTTACATTTGTGTAGTATAAATAGCCAAACTGTCAAATATTACATCAATTTGAATTTAATTATTATTTAGATCTAAAATTTTTGAAGATATAAAAAAATGAAAGAAAATGGTGTAGGTTGTAGTTGTAGAAAGAAAAAGACAAGGAAGGACTGAGAAAAAGCAGGACCATAAATCTTCTAACTTCTTCCTCTTTCCCCTTCCTGTCTTGTTATTATCATCATCTCTCTCTCTATCTCTCTTTACATATACATATACATATACATATACATATACTTACAAGTATACAACACATAAAAACTTTCTTTTCTGTAGAAAGAGAGACTGAAAGAAAGAAAGCAAGAACTCATTTTGTGTTCACTCTGATTATTATTATTATTACCTAGCTATATTTGGTGGGTGTTTGTTTGTAACAACAACCAAACAATCTTTTCTTTTTGTTTATATATAATTCTTCACTGGCGCCGGTGGTGGTGACACCCACACACCTTATAAAATGCCTCTTCCATGGCCATGAACTCATTCACTCTCTTATCTCTTCTCATTCTTCTTCACTTTCTCTCTCTTACTTCTTATTCTTATTGCTTACATCTTCCCTCAACAACCACCACCACCACCCGGGTAATTCTTATTCTTATTCTTATTATTTATTTGTGAAATTTGGTTGTTGGGTGCATGCATGAGTCAGTCTTAGATTTCAATTGGTAATCAATTTGGCCTCAAACTTTGGGTTTAATTCATTTTTGTTATTTATTACCTATTAATTATTAATTATTATACATTTGACTCAAAATTTGGGGTACCCCCCACCCCAATTTGTTATTAATTAATTTTTACACATTTTGACTCAAAATCAATTTTAATTTTTTTTGTGATGGGTCGGTTTTTTTTGTCATTTTTAATCTCAAGATAATAAAATTGGATTTGAAACTTTGGGGTTAGGTGCAAGAATTTTGTTCTTGGATCCAGTTAAAAAATTTTAACAAGTGTATGTCACTAATAGAGTAAAACATCACTATTTTATTTAGGATTCAAACTCTAGTAAGGTGGTTGTATGCACCTTTCAGGATTCAAAGTCCCTGCACTAAAAAAACAGAAAAAAATTGTTAATGTTATTTAATTATTATACATTTGGATTTAAAATTTGATTTTTTTGTTATGGTTTGGTTCAGGTTGGTATTTTTATATTTTTTATGGTTCATGGTAGCAAAACCTAAACTGATCCTAAAAATCGGCTTTTCTAGAAAAGAAAGCCTAATTAATCAATAGTTTTCTAGTTGCGTCTGGTTAACTAGCTTACAATTTGGTTATTTCGGTTTTTTCTCTTATCAAACTCTACCAATAGCTTGTTATTGGTGCAATGTTACTTAATTAATGTGTTTGGTTTTTTGGTTGTTAATTAGGGTTTATTATATGAAGAGAAAACAAGACTGGGTTCAACACCACCAAGCTGCCACAACAAGTGCAACCTCTGCCACCCATGCATGGCCGTGCAGGTGCCGACAATGCCGGGTCACAACCGAGTGAAACCGGGTGAGGACCGAGTCAAGCCGACAGAGTATTACGAGCAACCGCCGGCGGAAGGTAGTAACAGGTACTCGAATTATAAACCACTTGGTTGGAAATGCAGATGTGGGGGGCACTTGTATAATCCTTGATTAATTAGTTGTTTGATTAACTACCTAAATAATTAATTTTTGTTTCAAGTTTAGTTGAAGTGATTGGAAGTACATATTTATTTCTTTGTAATGTTACCTTTCATTTTGCATTTAGTGTATTTGAGAGATTTTTATTTTGATTTAGCTGTTGGTAATTTACAATGAAATAAATGATAGGCACCCATCTTTAGTGAATGTTGTATCTTTCCCATAAATTAATCACATTCTATACTAGGGGTGTCAATCGTGTCGAATTGACGGATTAACAGGTTGATGGGTTTCGTGTTGGCGGCTTAGCGTGTTGAGATTCTTCAACCCAAACCCAACCCATAATTTTATCCGTGTCGACCCATTTAAATTCGTGTCGTGTTCGGGTTGTGTTTCGGGTCAACCCATTTTACATTCATAGACGAATATGAGTAACATCTATTGACTAAGTAATAAATTAAACAATTTATTACTCTTACTCATATGAAATTTTTTAATAGTTTGTGATAAATTTAATTGTTTTTGTGTATTTATATCTCATTCTCATTTTAAAAATTTAATGAGTTATGTGTTAAAAATATCCTTCCTATACTCAATCCATCACATCACTTCTCTAGTTTTAGTCACAAAGGTTGCATTCAATACGTTTAGCGTCATCCATTCTCAGTAAATATACCCCATTGATTTATTACTCCTCACCTATCAATTCATCATTAACTTTTGTTGAATTATTATTTTATCATCTTCAATTTTACCTATACCAAATTTTTGTGTTGTGTTAAAATACTTCACAATCCATTATCCATCCTTGATTCCTTGGCCGTGCAGTACTTTTTGTTTTTTTTATTGTGTGTGTCAAAAAGTCTTAAAAATGTGAATTTTATAAATATGTGTGACATAATTTCTCTTTTTGGGCTCATGAAGTACCATTAAAAAGTGAATTTTGTATACAAGTCTAAAAGTAGTAATTCTGTTTTCAATACATATCACCTCTTGGAAAAACTTTTAAGCGATAGATGATTGAATTATTTCAAAATGGATTCAAAAGGCTATTTTTGTACCTCGTCTAGTTTTGCTCCCCATCCCCCTACACACACAAGAAATTAAGCAGCGACTTAATTCCTTTATAATAAATTGCTAGCTAGATCCCACCTTGTGTGCCACACGTGACAAACTGGCTGGGGCTGGCTTGACACAGCATTAAAAACGTAAATATGAAATGCAAATTTTAAGGGCCCATTGGTTAAAGCGAGTCCATTCTTCTTCGGTACTTATTTGTAAGACTGTGTGGTGTGCTGTGGTGGTGACGTGGTATATACACGTTGCTCCTATGACATGGTTCACATGCATGGAGTTTCCACCGCGTGAATAGGTTGGAGGGTGGTGTCATAGTCGTATATTGTGCTAAACATACTTGTACATTGTAAGAAATAGTAAATAATAATAATAATAATAATAATAATAATAATAATAATAATAATAATAAATTTATTAATAAACAAGTAGTTTTGTCAATAAATAAGGTTTTCTTAATAATAATAAGTAAATTTCTTATTAGAAAAATAAATCATTTAATAAATTAACTTTCTTAATATCAGAATGAGTTGATGTATTTTTTTTAATGACATCATGACTCTTGAATTTCGATTAGGAAAATCGTAAAATCCCTATTAGTCATCTAAACAACTATACGCAATGAGGACGATCAACTTATTGATCATGGGGATTTTGCCAACTTTCATGAGGTCTTCTTTTAAGCTCATTGATTGTGTGTCATGAATGGTCAATTCACGGTAGAACTATCAACAATGCTTCTTTACTAAGCATAATTCTGATAATTTTAAGTTCAATCGATGATTAATTTGTGAATTAATTGACCGAAGCCTTCATGTGTAACTATTTATCAATCTCTTAATTGTTTTCATATGACTTTAAGCCTCGAGGTTGTATTGTGAACAATAATATGCAAATAACATTCCCATCACATGTTCTTATAAATTATAACTCATCATCATCGTACTCAGTAAATCCCACAAATAGCAAAGCTATAGTATGGTCTGAGGAGGGTAAGATGCAGACAGCCTTGCCTCTACCATGTAGAAATAGAGAGGTTGCTTCCGGTGAGACCCATTGGCTCGATAGTAGTTTTGCATCAAGCCTTGGACATAAGACATATAACACTCAACCATCGGCCGATTAGTGCATGCACCCTTGTCTTTCGGCTATCAACGCCACCACATGATGCCTAATTAACCTTCAGCCACTTTTAACGTTATTTTCACGAAATTAGTAAAATAACATTAAAATTAGTGCAATTTTACTTTTGCCCCCCCAAAAACCCACACATATATACATTATATGTGCACACTGCAAACATGACGTTTATAAATTATAACTATTATCATAATAAATAATTTATTGTCCAAGCGTCTCTGATTTTCTTCAAAAAGTATGAGACCTTCAAACTGACTTTATGGTTATTATGGATTGATTGCACTTGAAAGGTACCATGAGCCGAGGTTGCAATTCTTTCTTTATTATTACACACTTATTCAAAAGAAAAAACACTATGCGACCCTCAATAACTTTATACCAATTAGCCTAATTCGTTGCATTTCATATGTAATATCCAAAGTCTTAGCCAACAAACTTAAGCTTGGTTGTTACGGGAATCATGTCGACTTGTCGAGTACCCCGTCGACATACACTTGTTGGAGGAGTATTATGTGTATATATACATATATGGTCCCCTAATTAATAATGAAGTGATATAATTAATGCTAAATATTTATGTTTCCCGTGTATAATCTATTTAATATTTTAATAATTTCTGTTCGTTTTTAGTCGAGATTTTGTATATTACTAACACTTTTATGCTTCGCAGGTAATGGAAGTTGATCGTGATCGAAAAGGACAAAAAACGAGCTAAAAAGAGCTAAAACGGAGTTCCGGAACACGTCAGGAAGGAACCGGACAGAGAACCGGTCAGACCAGGCCGGTCTGACCGGCACCCCTTGGTGGAGCACGCCATGCCGCGCGACCGGGGAAGCCAAAGCCCGTCGCGCGACGCCTAGGGGTTGCTGGAGGATTTTTTATTTTGTTTTTGCTACATGTTGGGCCTTGTTTTGGGTATTTAAACATCTTTAACTTAAACCTGACAATACCTTGAAGCCACCAGACGATTTTAGAGTTTATTGGAGCATACTTTCGAGTCTTGTGGTGATTTTGAAGGCACGAGAACAGCCGGTAAAGAGCTTTACGTTCAAGATCGAAGAATACGGGTTTTATCGCCTTTAATCTTTCGTTTCTCATTCATTCACCATGTTTTCAGTTTTATTTGCTTTGTTTAATTTAGATTATATGATGCTAGCCTAGGTAGTTATTTTTATCATCTGAATTAATCTAAGTGTTTTAATATTTTATTATTATAATTCAATTAGGGTCAAGTCTTTATTATTAAAATAATTAGGTTTTAAGTAATGATTATGTTTTATTATATTTTAATCAATTAAGGTTAGGTTTAGTTAATTAATATTAGTTTAAAAACCCCCTTTAAACATTATTATTACATAGTCGTGTCAGTAAGTTGAGTCTAATTAGCTAGTATACGTAATTTATAGAGTCTCGTGGGTTCGGTATCCGAACTTACTTAGCTGTACTAGAGTCGACCGGTACACTTGCCGGTTAGCAGTTCAAGTTAAGTTTAAGAGTCGATCTAGAATTATTACTTAGTGTCTAGATTAGCTTAATTTTAGTTAATAATTATTTGACTACTTTTAGCACATCATGAAGTCATCTCTTGAATAACAAAAAAGGGTATATTTTTTAAAGTTGACTTTGAAAAGCCTTTCGACACATTAAATTGTGACCTTTGCACAACATGAGTACTCCGACCTTATGGTGCGATTGGATTTTGGGGATTCTAAAATCAACTAGGACTTTGGTCCTGGTCAATGGGGCTCCCCGACAAAGAGTTCTTGATTAGAGGAGGAATCCCTTAATGTGATCCATGTTGGTAATTTCAGACTCGAAGTCTGAATTTAAAGGACCAATATTCACGAGTATATCATAGTTAGTTATGGTTTCTAATTGCATTGTAATTAAAATAGGTAATGACTCAACTAGTTAGTCATATCAACCACTAGTGGATCTATTACTTGGCCTTGGGTCTTAAGGTCATTGGGGCAATAAGAATAGGGGTGGCAATCTTGACCCAAACCCTTTCAAATGAGTCAATTTGAGTTGTTTTAAAAGTTAAATGAGTTGGTTTGGGTAAAAGGTTTTAAATATATGGGTCAAAATGAGTAATTTGAAATTTCATCCTTTTATTTTCGGGTCAAAATGGGTCGACAAGTTCAAAGAAATGGGTCGATGTGGGTTAGTGTCCTAAGGAAATTTGACAGGTTTCGGATCGGAACGGGTTTTCATACAAGACAGGTTTCAGCACGAAACGGGTTTCAGATCGGAACGGGTTCGGTTCAGGTTTCAAGTCATCACGAGTTTTCACCCGTGACGTGTTGGGTTTTGGTTTCTTTTGTTTCTTTCTGGTCGATTCCGGACTCGTTTTTGTTCGTTTTTTCAGTTTTGTTTTTGTTCGGTTTGAATTCTTTTAGTTTCGTTTTGATTGTTTTATTCGATTTCGATTGATGTGGCCCGGTTTTGGCTTTTTGTTTCTTTGTTTCATTTTCGTCGATTCTTTCGGTTTCGGTTCGATCCTAGATGGGTTTTTTTTAATGGAACGAGGACAACGTATGAAACATTTTAGTGTTTTTACTTTTTTTTTGTTTATGATTTATAATTTGAGTTATAATTTTATTATTATTATTTTTGAATATTTTTTTGAGGGTTTTTGATCTTAACAGAAAACTCTTAAAAAAATTCAAAAAAAATAATTAAAAAAATCATAACTTAAAATATAAGTAAAAAACGAAAAATCTAAAAAAACTAAAATGT
This sequence comes from Bidens hawaiensis, assembly GCF_021521415.1. Classification (NCBI taxonomy): domain Eukaryota; kingdom Viridiplantae; phylum Streptophyta; class Magnoliopsida; order Asterales; family Asteraceae; genus Bidens; species Bidens hawaiensis. The sequence goes on from NW_027491690.1 coordinate 82,456, forward strand.
TTCTGACGTTATTCTCGTTCACAAAAAAAAAGAAAAACAAAAAAACAACCCGGTTTGACCCTAACCTATTTTGACCCAAACCAAAACAACCCTTTTTTTAATTGACTCGTTTTGACCCAAACTCATTTTGACGCATACTCGTTTTGACCCATGACTAATTTCAACCCATGACTCGTTCGACCCAACCCAACCCATTTGCCACCTCTAGGCAATATTAATCATATTAACCACTGGTGGATCTTTATGAAAAGCGTATGTTGTTATGGAAGGATAGAACACTATCTTTTAGAGGGAGAATCACCTTGATCAAATCGGTTTTAACTAGTCTAGCTATTTACTTTTTATCATTGTTCAACACCACCAATTACTTTAGAAAGAATTTTGAAACGATTTATATGGTCCGGTCTTAATTCTATAAAATAAAATGCATTGTACGTGTATTGTGAAACAAAGTAACGACAACAAAAGACAAAGGATGCTTGGGTGTTGGCTTACTATCGGATGTGAACCTTGTCTTCCCTTGCAAAATGATGGTGATGACGTACTGATGAGCTTTAGAACAAAGATCTTCTTTATGGTTCATGGTAATTCAACCGATTCAATATAGCGCTCATATTCTTAAGCAAAATTGCAAAAATATACATCCACCGTTCATTGCTAGATATGTGGATGGACGAGGGGAGGCTTTTGGGACTCATTTCCTAATCTTTATTGACTAGCCACCCGAAAGAAAGCTTCGGTCGCAGTTGTATCTCAGGCTTGAGCTTGGGCTCAAATCTTTGACGTGCGATCTCATGGGATACGATCACCGTACACATGTGTTTTCAAACTGATTGAGCATAAGATATGTTAATGAAGCTCGACTTTCCATCTCTGTCCGATAAGCCAGGCACTTGGGTGTAGAAATTAACAAACTTGAGTGAATTCACTACTAGTTCATTGAGGGTGCACAAGCAGGCTTATATCAGACACATCAACAAGCATAAATGGAATATAATTGGGTTTCAATAACCCTAAAATAAGAACTTCTAAGTTCTAACTAGGATGAGCAAACAGGTATGAGTATTGAACCGGTACCAAACTTTATCGGAATTAATTCGACACTGTCTTTTTTGACATCACAGTACCGTATGGTTAGAACATACACAATAAGGACTCTGGAAAATCCCCAAAAAACATGCTCATAAAAACAGCCAATAAAGAATCCTTAAAAGACCAAAATACATTGCTATATCATCATCACATTTTATACCTAAAACCCCAACCCGACCCCACCACCTGCAAAAGACCCCACCTTATCTCATTTTTTCTAGTGTTTGTGAAAAACTTTCTTGAAATGTCTTCTAAAAATCACTCACACAATAAAAAAAATGAATAAGTTAGATAAACACCAAAGAACACCCTCTAAAAACACTTTATTAGGGATGGTCTTATGTACTTTTTGAATTTTTGTCTTCAATATCAGCACGGACCAGAGATTTTCGATACCAAGCTGATCCCTAATTCTAACTTGACTAAATGCTGACAGATTTAAAAATAAGGGCCTTCCAAATGTTTTTTTATTAAGAGTATTTGTATACATTGGTAAACCTAAAAAATACCGTTAGATGGGAGCCACAAACTGAATATTAGATAACAGACTTGTTCTTCTCCAGTCCACCCAAAAGCAAACCCCCTGCTGCATCAATTCAATGGCCTCTACCACTACCACTACCACTACCACCATGTTCCTCTATCCTCCCACCGCCACTCGCCACCACACCACTCTCCGCCGTACCTCCAATTTCCCCTTATACTCCTTCTCAACCCGATCACCATCTTCATCACGCTCAATTTCCATTTCAGCTACTTCCTGAGCAATGGAAGCCTTAATATTCGACTGCGACGGAGTCATTCTCGAATCCGAAGACTTACACCGGCAGGCTTACAATCTGGCCTTCGCTCACTTCAATGTGAGATGTCCCCCGTTCTCTGAGCCTCTGGATTGGGGAATTGAGTTCTACGATGTGCTCCAGAATCAAGTCGGTGGCGGTAAACCTAAAATGCGATGGTTCGGTTCGGTTCGTCTCTATAGATTTTGTGATTGTTAGTTGTGGAATTGTGATTGGAGTTTGGTTGTTTTAGGTATTTTAAGGAGAATGGATGGCCGACTTCGACGTTGTTTGAAACGCCTCCGGAGAGTGATGAGGATAGGGCGAAACTGATTGATGTTCTTCAGGTATTGGAATTGAGATTGATAAGTAATTTTAGGTTGAAATTGGTTAAATGGTTGATGAATTTAAGGTGAATAAGTTGTAATGTTGATGTGGTTAGGATTGGAAGACAGAGAAGTACAAGGATATAATCAAGTCAGGAACTGTAAGAAGTAACTTTTACAAACACTACTGATTGATATACTATGGTCAGACAGACTGGCTATTTTTTTTATATTAGTATGGCCTACATAAGGGACGTATGTAGGCAAAATCATACGACTCGTATTATGTGTTTGACTGGAAAACAAAGGATATGAGCACTGATATAGCCTTACGGCTTGTATGACATTTGTGTGCCCTGTAATATGGTCTGTGTGACATCTATATGACGGCCAAAAAGATCATACGGCCAGTATGGAATTTTTGCACTCTATCGTATGACCTGCATTAACTTACAGCCTGTATGATGAGTGGAGAAGATGATATGGCCTGTATGACATTTTTTGGCCGTGTGATAGGGTGAAAAGTGGTCAAACGGGCCATTTTGTTCATCATGCGGGTTGTATGATTGGGCGAAAATGGTCAACGGCCCGTATATTGTGTTTGACTTAAAAATTTACTGATTTGACTCACTGACATAGCCATAAGGTCCATTTTCTGGCCCTATCATACAGCCTGCATAACATCATGCACCCGTATAATACGTCGAAAAAAGGTCATATGGCCCTATGACATCATCCAGCCCATATGATAGGGCAAAGAAAGTCGTACAACCCGTATGACTTGATACCTAGTCTACACTTTCAAGGGTGGTATATAGATAACAGAACCCTAACTTTTCAGTAACTTGTTGAGACGTGTTTCGTATATGTGGTTTGGTTGGTGCGTATTTGACAGGTTGAGCCCAGACCAGGGGTACTAAGATTGATGGATGAAGCAAAAGCTTCTGTAAGATATCTTTTTTATAACACATAACTCATTATCTACTCCTTGTAATTCATTTATTGTTTTTTTTAATCACAGGGTAAGAAACTTGCTGTATGTTCTGCAGCAACTAAAAGCTCAGTTATCCTCTGTCTAGAAAACCTTATTGGACTGGTAAACCCTCTATTCTACATTATTTCAATGTATTTAGTATTTACACACAATAACAACCTTTTTAATTCATTCAGGACCGTTTCCAAAGCCTTGATTGCTTTCTTGCTGGTAACTATATATCATAATCAATACTGATTTATATAAGCAATTGACTTGAATATATATAATGCATATAAACACATTTGTTTTTTTTAAGAACATAACATTTTGTAGGTGATGATGTAAAGGAAAAGAAACCTGACCCTTCAATATATATCACCGCCTCTAAGGTAATTATTGGTTTAATTTCATATATACCCAACCAAAAAAAAATCATATATACACGACTCTAACGAGTTTTTACTTAATGACCATTCTACCCCTTTCCACTATATTTGTTTAAACCCTATTTTGTAAATGGATTTTGATCGACAACGACGATAAGTAAGCGGACCAAACTGTCATCTCTGCTCTTTTGTTCTCTTCACGGCAGATAATCGAAGAATCAAATCTGTATGTTCGAATCAGATAATCGAACTCGAATTTGATAATTGAATCAGGTATTTTCACATGATAATCGAATGATAAGCAATCTAACTCGAATCTCATAGTCGAACTAGGTATCATCGTATCTATCTCCATCTATTTATCACATTGTATTATTGTATAAGGGACTATTATTGAGGTATATCGCATCTGTTATATAAAAATGGCATATATGAAATTTTAAGGTTTTAGAAAAATAAGGGTAAAATGGTCATTTCTTAAATTGTTTTTAATAAATCGGATATATAATTATATTTGATCTTTTTAATTTCTTTGTAAGGGGCTAAGGGCATATATGATTTTTAGTTTTGCATGGGTATATATATATTTTCCAAGTTTGTAGGGGCATATTTGAAACATAATTACAAATATTTGTGCTTTCATGTGATTGGATATTTTTCTTATCTTTGCAGATACTAGGTGTTTCAGAGAAAGCTTGTTTGGTGGTGGAGGATAGTGTTATTGGCCTACAGGTTGACCTCTGTTTTATTTAATCTTTTGGTTTATTAGTTATGTCAGTTGATAATGGAATCAAACCGTATTAACTCTATAGGCGGCAACAAAAGCTGGAATGTCTTGTGTGATTACCTACACATCTTCAACTGCAAACCAGGACTTTACAGATGCAATAGCAAAATTCCCTGATTTAAGTGACGTAAGGTATGGTCTCAATAACAATTCAGTTATTTGAATACAATGATTTTATAAGGTTTTGAGCATAAAAAGTACACTTTGACTCATTTCTGTCTAAACTAGTTTTTGTTTAGTCTTACGCAATTAACTTGTTTCCTTATTCAGATTAAAAGACTTGGAAGAGGTGCTACAAAATGCTGTTACTGCATAGTAAGCTGACAAGAATTCAATGGCATAACTTGTTAGCAACAAATCATCATCAAAGATGTTTGCTTAAAAAGGTGTTCAAATTTTTGTGCATGTCCATTTGCTTGTAACTTGTAATCTATGTACCTGCGTCGTTCATTTCATATATGTTTCTCTCTCAAATAACTGTCAGTTTACAAGGGCAACAATATCTAGACATATTAAACCAACCATGACCTAAATGTATAAACGAGGTATAAACGGTTGGTCTCGTGATCCAAAAATGTATTTATGAGCAGTGTAATGAGGTAAAAACGAGTGACATGTAAGGAAGATACAAACATGGCATATATGATGTGTAACATCAGGTTGCACCCAATTTGATCAAGTGCTGCATATGAAGTATTTGATATGATCAATATGACCACATAAAGAAATTATACAACACTTTTAATTGACCTATTCTAAAGAATATGTATTAAGAATATAACTATAAGTTTATATTTCAACAAATTGTATCAGTTTACTTGTGCTCAACGAGGAACGATTTCATGTTCTTGTAGAGCTCTTTCGGCTTCTCTGCATTTACTGCATGCCCAGCATTCTTTAAGATTACCAATTCCGCGTTTTCACCTAAATATCTGATGAAAAGAAACAACAAAACAAACATGAAACACACTTGAACATGAAATGAATGAAGTCAGCATTATGTTTGATGCATACCGTTTTAACCTGTGACCCAATTCTAATGGAAATATCTTATCATGCTCTCCCCAAATGATCAATGTTGGCTACATCATGAAGAATAAAGTTAACCAACTTTAAAGACCCATTAAAGAACTCGTGTTAGCTGGTTGAACCCGACACAAACCCGAAAAGTTTACACAAACCTGAACATGACTCGAACCTGAAAATCGTGTAATCACATAAACCCAAACATGAAAAGGGTATTCTGCTACTTGTGGATGACAAGAACACGACCAGCTTGACTCAAAAATATATTTTATAAAACTTCCTTCACGTATAAATTGTAAATTTACATATTAGTTTTCTTAAAGTAAATGTTTAAACTATGCCAAGTTATATTTTAATATTTAGCTTTTGGAAAAAAAAAAGATAAAGAGAAAAAGAACCCGATGTGTTGACACGCAACTTACATGAACTCGCTTAGACTGAACCCAAACCCGCGAATTTCGTGTTAGATTCGTGAAATGTCATAATAGGGATACAAACGAACCTGAGTAATCTTAGGAAGATTTGAAACTTTTCGGCCTTTATGTACTGTTTCAATCAATTCTCTTTTTTCTTGAACATGCTCTGTGTTCATAACCTTTCAAAAGAAATCAAGTGGTTCAGAACATTTTATTACCACAACTCCACAAGTCAAATGCCTAATTACAAATTCTGCAAATTAAGTCAATTTTGAAAAAAGGTCAACGGTGACCACTTAATCACATTCACGGGTATTTGGATGTTTTTCAAAGTGATTAATGGGAGTTCAAGGTCAAGTAATCAGACTGTCTTCTAATTGAAATAATAAGTTGTAAGCACTCCACAATTAATCTATACTTCTTGGATATAACTTTGACCCAAAAAGTCAAACAAGCATCTACACACATCAACATTTGACATAATTATGTAGCCCACTTAATTAAAACTTAACATAGTTGTGCCTAATTTCATTACACGGTTGAATATAGTTATTAGCTGCCACTTATACAAGTCGTATGAACCAATAAGACTTGTATAGGTGAGATCGGGCTTATAGATTATGTTACTCACATCAATAAAGTCAGAGAGAAAGCAAGAAGGCACATTTTGAGGAGGCTTAAAGAACGCCATTCGCAACAACTCCCTCAATTTCTCCGGCGTCTGAGCCAACAAAATACTCGCAGCATCATCAATGCTCTTCACACTGAGCAACCCTGTCTCCATATCACTTTCGTCCAGACTAACACCCGAACCGGCTATCACCACCTTGTCCACCTTCTCTGAGAACTGTGCGGCCATGCTGTACGCTACAAATCCCCCATAGCTTAGTCCCATCACATGTACCTTTTTTCGAAAAAATGACAGAACCCGGAAAAACTTGTTAATAACCAAAAAAGCGGAACTATTCTGTTCAGTTTTGGTTTTACATTTAAACCTAAGCGAATTTGTGGATCTTCATTTATTATTTTGGAGTTAAGTCATTTATATAATGTTAATCAATAATGTGACACTAAATGTTATAGTCACATAAAAATACTTTGACACAAATTTGTGATTTTTCCGGCCCAAAATTTCAAGTCCAAATAATAAAACCGAATCGAATTGAATTTATGAATATCCACTTTTTAATTTTGGATTTCAATAATTTATAAAAATTTAATAAATAATTAAATAGAGTTATTGTAGTCTTGTAGAGCCAAATATATAATAATCAATTACAATTAATCAACACTAACAAAAAGATTTTGACCCAAATTTATATCTTTGGTCCAAAATTTCAATCCCAAATATTAAAAAAACCAAAAAAAAAAAAAAACTGAAAAAGAATCGAAACCAAAACAAAAAACCTAAACTGAAAACATTTAAAAAAAAACCAAACTTTTAATTTTTCGATCGAATTTGTTTACGCCTAAAACCGACCCAAACTGACCCATGCATAATATATATATTTACCTTACCCACAACACCAACAGCTTCCATGGCTGCCATAAGACACTCGGCCTGAAACCGCTCGGTCCGGTCGGCCAGTGTCGAGTAAGACTCTCCAAAGAACAGAAGGTCTGGTATATAAACATTAAACTTAGAAACCAATGGAGAAATAAAATCATTATACTGCCACATTGCGTTGGCGCCAAACCCATGAATAAGTAAAAGATTTGGTTTGTTTGGTTTAGGGGTTTTGGGGATCCATGTGTGGATAAGGGTGGCGCCGTCGTGGAGGCTGACGGTGGTGGACTTGAGTCCGGTGCGGCTGAAGGAGTACCGGAAACACCAGTCACGAGATGCTGTGAAGCTAAAACACTTTGACATGCTTCGTTCGGAACAGTTAAGGATACAACGTTGGAATACGAGGAAATGATGAGTTTGTTATATGTTTTGATCCGGTGACGGCGATGATGGATATGATGTCAGAGGGTTTGATTGATTGATTGATTGATTACTGGTTAGGTGTGTTGATGGTGATGTAAAGGATGATGTGTTGACTGTATACTGGTGTTTTTTTCTTGTGGCAGAAAAGTGGTTGTGTTAAATATTGGATTATGTTAATTGAATAATGCTACAAAAGAATAAGACTAGATTTGGTGTCTTCGATGAAACCCATGTGTCAAGTAGATGCATAAGAATTGTATAGTCCCTGATCTAAAGGTAACCGGTTCTATTACAAGTTTCAACGTCTCGTCTACATATAATGTACATGTGAGAGTAATGGTTAATAGTTAATACTTAGGATTTTAAGGTCAAGTCTGAAACCTAATTCAATGAGTTACTTTCATCAGGGCCGGCTGGAGGGTAGTGTCGGTCGGACCGTCGGCCAGGGCACGTAATTTTTTGGGGCCAAAATTTTTTATATCTTTATATATACATTTAAAAATATAAAACTTGTATAATATGATTTGATCTTTACCATCTTACAATTATTGGCCCAAAGTTCTTTTTTTATTCATAATCCATTTAATGAAGTTTAAATTATTGCGCCCAAACTAAAACTAAAAACTAAAAACTAAAAAATTAAATAAACTCTCAATGCAAAATAAAAGAAATAACTGTCGATTGAAATTTCTTTTTTGCTTCCTTAATTCTTTGCGAATGTTGAACAAAATCTGAACAATGACTAACTCAGCCGACCACCACTATTGGTTCATTGTTGGCCATCAGGCTTCCTCTTCGGTTGACCAAGCCAGCCAGCCAGCCAAAGGACCAAGCTATTTTTTTATCCAATGCTAAGAGAGTTTCACGAATAATTGGTTAATCGTTAGTTATTACGGTATTTGATTTTAATAATATGGTTTTCTATGTTTATTGTTATAACATTAAGCGTCATTTAAAAAAATTAGCTTATATATTTCGTTACTTGTTAAGGCTATGGGCATTTTTATTTCGACTCGGCCGAGGTCTCTAAATCCTCGGAGACGGCCCTGACTTTCATAGTGAAAAGTTTTTTTCTTGATGATATTCTTGGATGAGTCAGATGTAGAGCATCAAATTCGGTATGGACGTTTGACATCTTGTCTCAGAAATGCTCACTCGGGTAATGAGAGTGGTTTCAAACACAGTTTAAAAAAAGGTGTCTGATTTTGCAATGTTTTTTTCTTTGACGACCAACATAAGAAATTTTATTATTAAAAATAAAACAGGTCTAGCAAGACGCTAGCCACACCACCAATACAACATCCACCTAATATCTATACAGAAACAGATTCCCTTCCAACATATAAAGCTTATTACAAATAAGTGTACTCCACCTTTCCCATGTTAAATTATATCCTTTGATCTACTGATTTCATAGTGTACTCCACCTTTCCCACGTTAAATTATATCCTTTGATCTACTGATTTCATATAACTCAAACAAAGCATGTTAATATTACAAATGATATAATGCAAGTAATTTTTAAAATATTGAGTATCCTGAGATATAAAAGTTTGGTACGACTGTTGTTAATCACAGTTGCTATCATTCTAATATCGTCATAGGCCTGTAAACGAGCCATGTAAACGAGCCATGTCCGTGTCCATTCATTTTACTATAATTGAACACGACATATAATCGAACAAATGTTTTTGTTCATGTACGTTTATTAAGAGAGTGACTATGTTCGTGTTTGTTCATGTTCGTTCGTTAAAAATTAAATGAACAGTTCATGAATGTAAACAAACACAAACAAATATTAACAAAAATAAACATGCATTTTTAAATAAACAAAAATTAACATAATTGACCAAACATAAACGAACATAAGTATTCATCCAAACACATGTTTATGTTTATATTTATTTATATATAACTACTTATGCATTTGTTAAAATTTTAAACAAACATAAATGGATATTAAAGAAAAAAGACTGTGAAATTAGACACCTAAATAAATGAACAAAAATGTGTTCATGTTCGATTATTCAAGAAAAAGATAACACAATCTCTTTTAAGTTGTTATCACTTTTTTTATGATTATTGTGTTCAAAATTAGTATGTATCTGGACAATTATGTACAAAAAATTGTTGAATAAGTTTTATGAGAAAAAACATAAAGTATGTTGGTTTTATTATTTTATTTGCCATAGGAAATATATATAGATTTTTATGTAGGTGCGATTTCGCAGATTTTTCTTTAATAGCCAAAAAAAGAAATTTTATTATTAAAAGCGAAACATGTCTAGCAAGACGCTAGCCACATCTTTTTGGGGGGGGGGGGGGGTGTAAAAAGTCGTATATATTATTAATTATAATTATTTGGTTTTAGTTTAAATATTGTGTGAACATTTGTACTTAAAGTGTGTTTATGTGTTTCAGGTTATCGGACGCTAAGGATGCTTATCGGGGTGATTTACGGGCTTGGAACGAAGACTTAGAAGAGCGGAATTCTTCGACACGTTTTCCTATGCAGAAAATAAGAAGAGAAGAAAATCCCTGTTAAATGTCCTATTCGCGTGACGCGAAGGGATAAGATAGAACTGCTTCGCGCCACGCGAACAACACCCGACTATTTGTCCTTCGCACATCGCGAATGACCTTTTTAAAGCCCGTTCGCGCGACGCGAACTAACATCAGACGAAAAATTTAACCCAACTTTAATATAATCAGTTTGAAACCCCTATTTCGACCTATCCTTCAGTCCAACAGTCAGAGAGAAGCCCTAACACGATTTTGCACCATCCCGAAGCTTCCAGTTCGTCAGTTCATCACATGATTTCATCCTTTCATCAGATAAGTGAATCTTTTGTGATGCCGATGTTAGCCTAAAACCATTGTATTCACTTTAGGCTAGGGTTTTTTATAAACCAACTTTGATCAGATTATGTGTTTCAATGATTAAGAACTTGACTGAGTTTTATTATTTGATCTTGTCTACTTTGTTAATTGATTGTTTAAACAACTATTGTTTTTTATTGTTAAACTTTGCATCACTTTTCTGGTTGGGTTCATCAACATTCAGGGTTAGCTCTTGTGTCATTATTGAACTAATAATCGCTAGTCATTGCAATTTAACTGGTTTTTATAATATATAACTGGTAACTGGGTAGACCAGGTTCAGTTGTGTCAATAATTCGGGTAGGGTATCGTTTGTCATCATAACTCAACTATTAGATCTAGTAATTACTGAGCATTCAATTTATCTGAACCCGTGATTAGTTGATCATCGCATTACCTGAACCTAAAGTGAATCGTTTTCCTATAATTTTTTATAGTTAATTAAAAGTAATCCTGTGTTTCCAAATCATCTTTATAAACCTCTTGACATCCATTTTCCGTCTAATATAATAATTAATTAACATGAGTTTACTTGCACTTTCCATTAATTCTTTGTGGAGACGATCTTACTTACCCGTACTAGCTATAGGTTTTTAAGATTGTAAAATACTTGTTTTTTATTAGAGCACAACATCTACATCAACATCCATCTAATATATATCTAAACAGAAACACATGTAAACAACTCAATTTAAAACAAACCAATTCCATGCCCAATCTAAATTTTCTTAAATTAATAAAGAGCGCTACGGCTCTTTTTGTTCTCGGTCAATGAAGCCAATGGTCTTAAATCATTCTCCCATGCCCATTTTCTTTCTCACGATCTCCCCACTCATGCCCACATTCATAGATAGGATCACGGTGTTCCATGGGCGTGGAGTCTACATAGCCGAGTCCCTCTCATGACCACATAATCATTACACAAGGCATAAGTATGAGCCAAACCTACCTCTTTTTCTATTATTCACATCTCACATTTGCGAACGGTCGACGAGAATTTTGTAGCATGTTTCTTTTTGTGTTTTCATTATGTTATGACCAATTGTTTCAAGAACAATATTGGGTTCAAATTATGTTTCGGGAATGAAATTAGATTTTGGTGGAGTTTGGTTGATTTAGGTACAAATTGGTGAAAGTGTACATCTCAAAAATAAATAAATAAAAATAACACATTTTGGACACCTTGTAGCATGAGATAAGTTGTGCAATTTTGAAAAATCCAACTTCACGTAATTTTGCGATATACAACCAACTTAGCTTTAAATAAGCTATTTTAAATTTGATCATATTGAAAGTTAAAAGGGGTTTCAATTGGTTTGTTTGGGTCGTTTCCCATTTGGGTTTGATAACACATCCTAGGGTCAATACGCTGGTTTTTGGTTTAACTGGTTGGTGTTATTTGGGTCAATATGCTGGTTTTTGTTAAAGTGATGGTTCTGGAAGAATGAGTTGTTCGGACGGAAAGAGTACAGAAGAACGTGTTTTGAAAAAATGTTAAAAGTTAAGTTAACGAACTTGTAGCTCTTCTTTAGAAAAAAAAAAATTGTTAATAAAGACCCCATTTGCATTTTTTTCTCGGCCAACTCACCAATCTCTCACACCTGTTTTCTTCCTCATGATCATCACATCCACGCCAATCTCACAAGATAGGGGTGTGGTGTTATGTGGACTTCGGTCCTACGTGGCCGAGCCCTTCTCACACTTGCACAACTATTGCAGTATTGCACATAGTCTTAATGGATCTAAATCCAAGTGTACAAGTATTATTTTATTATTATTATTATTATTATTATTATTATTTGAACAAATCCTCCTTTGTTCCGACACAAGATTCACATCATTTTAGAATGTTGGATTGTAAGTGCTGCTGGGTTTTAACGGTGGTTCGGAACGAAATCGGTCAAACAATTTTAACCCGTTTTAATATATTTGTTAAATAAATATTAGAGAAATCTGCATTTTTTCTCCCTGGTTTATATCGTCGTGCGATGGGTTAACCCCTGAAAACTAATTTGAGATGTTTCTACCCTCATGTTTTTTATAATTGTAATATAAGCCCCTGGTTGAGTGTATTGAGCCCCTGGTTAAGGGTATTTTAGTAATTAGACAAATAATAATAATAATAATAATAATAATATCTAATAATAATAAAAATAATAGTAATAATAATAATACTAGCAGCTCATCATCATCATCATCATCATCATTATCATCATCTCAACCATTATCATCATCTTCTCAACTCTCTCATCCCTTCCCCGTCGCCACCATCGCCGTCGTCGTCCACCGAAAAACTTCCCACCACCAAACCCATAAGTTTTATACAAGAATTTTAACAAAAAGAGCATAGATCTAGATCTAAGGTGTGGATGAGATTTGAAAAGAAATATGGTGATGCCACTTTGGTGAGCAATAATGGTAGCGCATGGTGTTTGGTGAGTAGTGATGTGATGACGGATGTTGAAGATGTGAAAAGGGGCGAAATCCGATTTTCCGGCCGCCGGTGGCCGGAATCCGATTTTCCGGCAAAGAGGTACGGCGACGGCGACGGGTGAAGAAGATGGGTGGTGGTGATGAAGATAAAGATATAAATAGTGGGTATGTTGATTTCCGGCAACATGTTCGTGATTTTCCGGCTACGGTGGTGGTGGTGTGGCGAAGGAATGGTGGTGACGGCGGCGGTGATGGGTTGCGGGTGAAGAATATGAAGATGAAGATATGAGTTTGTGTTTGAATGATGATGTTAATTTATGTATTTGTATAAGATTTATGGGTTAGGGTTCTTAGAAGGAGATGGTGTTCTTGATGTTCTTGATTTTTTGGGTTTTTGTTTGTGTTAGGGTTCTTGATGTTGTTGATTTTCTGGGTTTATGTGTTGATGTTCTTAATGTGTTTGAATGCTAATGATGAAGATGAAGATGAAGATGAAGGGTATAATAGTCATTTAACAAATTATTTAACACTGCAAGGAGTCATCTGTTCATAATAAACACTGCAGGGAGCCAAAAAAACCGGCCCAGTAAACACAGGTGCGCAAAATGCGCAAATTAGTTTTCAGGGGCTATTCCGTCTCCCGTCGATATAAACCAGGGAGACAAATTGCAGATTTCTCTAAATACTAATCACATTAATAAGTTAACGAGTATGTACGCATCGGAAATAAAACGAACCAACAAGAACCCGAAACCCAAACTTGGATCTCCGGTTACAACTAATACGAGCATGATAAAATATACGAACAACCATAGATAAAGTTAGTTTATAACTCGGTTATCAAAACCGGGAAGAACACCGAGAGCTAACGAATCGAGCTAGGTGTACGACACAATCAAACAATCAAGAATTTCGGTGGTTGTAGGTGGTCGCGGCTGGTGGCGGCACTCCGGTGAACGGTGGTGGCGCGGCGGCAGTTCGTTTCATCGCGTAACAGCTCGTTTAAGCGAGTTTTCAATTCATTTCAGCGCGTAACAGCTCGTTTAAGCGATTTTTCAGTTCGTTTCAGCACGTAACAGCTCGTTTAAGCGATTTTTCAGTTTGTTTCAGCACGTACCAGCTCGTTTAAACGACTTTTCAGTTCGTTTCAGCGCGTAACAGCTCATTTAAGCGATTTTTCAGTTCCTTTCATCACTTAACAGCTTGTTTCAGCATGTTTTTGTTTCGTTTTTGTCGATTTTTCAGTTTCGGTTAATTTTTCGATTTTTTTAACGAGGACAACGGACGAAACGTTTTAGTTTTTTTACATTTTTTGTCTTTGTTTTATTTTTTTAGTTATGATTTTTTTATTAATTTTTTTGAATATTTTTTGATGGTTTCTATTAAGATCAAATCTCTCAAAAAAAAATTCAAAAAAAAACAAATAAAAAATCATAACTCAAAATATAAATGAATAACGAAAAAAGTAAAAAAAAACTAAAATATTTTCGTCGTTATTCTCGTTCATCAAAAAAAAAACCTTAATCGACCCGTCTAGTGAGAAAACTCGAAAGAAACCGAAACCCAACCTGTCTAGTGCTAAAACTCGTGTCGGCACGAAAGCTGATCCGAGCCGAAACCTAAACCGATATCGTTCCAATCTAAAACCCGTTTCAACCCAAACATGTCACTTTTCCTTAAGAGTCTAAGACACTAACCCACATCGACCCATGTAATTAAATTTGTCAACCCATTTTGACCCAAAAATAAGAATGTGAAATTTCAAGTGACCCATTTTGACTCATTTAATTATAACCTATGACCCAAATCAAACCATTTAAATTTTAAAACAACCCAAATTGATCCATTTGAAATGGTTTGGGTCAAGGTTGCCACCCCTAATTATCATTATTATTATTATTATAACTAAGGTTTAAACCATTTTAAACCCATTGGGCTTTAAGCCCAATCACCAAATTAAAGCCAAGTCCACCATCCAATCTTGTTAATTATATGTGTCGGCCCAGTTAACGATTAAGTGGGTTTAAGATTCGTTACCCTCGGTGTAACTCATACCGGGTCACAATCGGGTCGGCCCGCGTTGACTTGACCCGAACCGGCCATTATTCCAACAGTCTCCCACGTGGACGGAATCGGATCAAGTAGCACAACGCTGAAGCTAGAGGCGTTCTAGCTACACATTGCTGTCCCTAACCAATTATGAAATTTTTAATCCATAACCAAAATATCTTGGAATACCTTATTGCAAGATAATGAATTTATAGTAATCGTTGTCATCTATCTTTTCTGTATAAGACATCAATTAAACAATGATACATGGATCAAATCAATCTCATATAATGTTCAATTATTGTAGTTCTCGATATAGAGTCAAAGTGGTCCAATCAAACACACAGTAAGTTTGGGTGAGGCTTCACACTTTACTAGTTTGAATCAACGAGGGCGCCAATATGTCTAACTGTTACATTTTCATGTAAGAGTACAGAATCCCATCTTGACTACATACAACTCGCAATGAACTCCAGAAGATGATTTGATGCGAGTTACATCCAACGTCATTCATAATGAGGTCTGTGAGTTTGGAAGTCAACTGCTTGAGTCCAAATTCAGAATAGTCTTAATTTAGAATCGTTCCCACGAGTCTGACCGACTACGGATAATTTAGAATACAATATTCACGGATTAAACGTATTAAAATAAACACAGTTGTATTATTCAACGTTTGCATTTAACCATTAAATCAAAAGTGAACAGAGAAGTACAACTGATTAAACGTTCATACATCCAAATACTAAATCAAAATAAATCACTAGCAAGTCTAAGCCCGATAGCATCTCTATGCTGATCATGTTTGTCCCGAGTCATCGGCTTAGTGAACGAGTCAGCTAGATTTTGATCTGTGTATACTTTGCTTATCACGATGTCTTTATGTTCCAGTAATTCTCGTACAGAGCGGAACTAAAAATGTGCTTGGCCATGTGATGAAAATTGGGCTCTTTGGCTTGAGCAATAGCACCTGTGTTATCACATATTACGTCAATCATTTTCCTAAACTTGGAACCAGATCTAGGTTGGCTATGAATTTTTTCATCCAAGCAGATTATGAGTGAGATACATCTCGGTCATTCTGGAAGTTAGCGTCAGTGTAACACCTTACAGTGAGCTCCTCTTCCACTCCTCCAAACACGCTTACGAGACGTTAGGTCTACTGCATAATATAGCGTTCATGACAGAGCCAATCGCTGAAGCATATGGAATTGCTTGCATGTGCTTTGTCTCAATGTCCGTTGCCGGAGATTGCGATTTGCTAAAACGGTTCCTTTAGCAATGGAACAGTTCCTATATTGGAGTTGTCCATTGAGAAGCGTGTCATGACTTTGCTTATGTATGTACTATGACTTAGCCCTAGAAGCCGCTTAGATCTATCTCGGTAGATCTTGATTCCCAGAATATAAACAGCTTCACCAAGATCTTTCATTGCGAAACAAGATCCCAACCTGTGCTTAACTTCCTTAAGCATAGGAATGTTATTTCCAATTATCAGTATATCATCCACATACAGGATGAAGAATGATATAGTGCTCCCACTAGCCTTTCTATAAACACAAGGCTCATCTTCATTTTTGATAAAACCAAACTCTTTGATTTTTCTCATCAACATGTAGATTCCAACTACGAGATGCTCGTTTGAAAATCCACTTGCTTCCAATTGCCCGAACTTCGGGGGTTAGCTCAATCAAGTTCCAGACTTGATTGTCATGAATAGATTGCATCTCGGCGTTCATGGCATCTTGCCATTTCTCAGATTCCAGATCCAAGATTGCAGATTTGTAGTTAGTAGGTTCGTCGCCAGACTTGGCTACTAATAAGACTTCGGGACCATCTAAATGCCATAGGTATTTAGAATTTGGTGCGGGAGTCCTATTACTTCTGCGAACACGCGTGTTCACGTCTGATGTATTAGCAACATCAACTTGTTGATCAGACGCTCCAACTTCCCCAGCGGTTGATTGTGGTTCCTGAATTTATTCAAGATCGACAATGTTATCTCCAGTTCCTTGATCGAGAAATTATTTCTCGAGGAAGTGGCCTTTCCTCTTGATAGAAATCATATTTGTATCAGGATGAAAGAAGTAATAACCGCTTTGGTTGTAGTAATTGACGAATGTGGGAGGCGTACATAAGGGCGAAACTCCAAAAGGAGTGAGGCAAGTTAGTTGTACACATCATCATTCTAACCATGTTTAGCAAAGTTTGATTCCTCCTCTCGCTCACGCCATTATGTTGGGGTGTGCCAGGTGGAGTGAGCTGTGAAACAATTTCACACTTTTTTAGATGACTGATGAACTCTGAGCTGAGATACTTTCCACCTCGATCTGATCGAAGCATCTTAATGGTTTTACCAAGTTGGTTTCCATGTCGTTATGAAACTCTTTGAACTTTTCAAAAGTTTCATGCTTGTGTTTCATAAGATACACATAAGCATATCGACTATAATCGTCGATAAAAGAAACGAAGTATCTTTCATGGTTTCTAGACATAGTTCTGAAAGGTCCACACACATCCATATGTATGAGTCCTAACAGATCTTTTGCTCGTTCATTCTTATGAGTGAAGGAGTCCTTGGCGAGTTTGCCAACTAAGCAAGATTCACAATCGTCAAAAGAGTCCGGTCCTGTGGATTCAAGAATCCCTTCGGATTGGAGTATTTTAACTCGTGCCTTGCTTATGTGACCAAGTCGGCAATGCCATAGAAATGTATCATTGATGCTAGATCTGATACGTTTTGAAAGATTATATACGTTATTATTAGTTTGAACATCAATTTCATAAATACCATTTCGAGGTTTAGCCTCAAAATGAAAGATATCATTTAAGTAAGCAGAAATAGCCATGCTATTAAAAACGTACTTAAAAGCTTGTTCAAACAACAACGAAACTGAAATGATGTTTTTTGTCAAACCAGGAGAATACAAACATTTATTCAAAGGAAAAACTAGGCCAGATGGACAAGTAAAATGAAAAACTCTAGTTGCCCAAACCGGTACTCTCTTCCCATCTCCAACAATGAGTTCCATTCTGCCTTTATTCAGCTTCCTCCACTTCTTAGGCTCCTGCAAGACATTAACAATGTGGAAACCACATCTGGTATCAAATACCCATGTGTTGCTAGAGACAGTGAAAAGTTCAATAACGTATATGGAAATACCTCGAGAAGAGCCTTCACCATTGGCCTTCTTCTTCTTGATCTCAGCAAGGTATTCGGGACAGTTGCTCATCCAGTGCCCCATTTGGTTGCATCTGTAGCACTGGCGCTCCTCAAAGGGCGGCGGTGGTGGCTTTGCAACTTTCTTGTCAGTGTTGGTGGAAAACTTGGAAGCTACAGTAACCTTCTTCTTGTCTTTTCCCTTATAACCCTAATTCTTGGGTTTAGGCTTCTTTACACCAGCAGATTGGATCATCAGAACTTGATTGGTCCTTGAAGGAATGTTCATCTCAGCCGTTTTGAGCATGTTGTGCAGCTCCGACACTTTCTTTACCCAGCCATTCATGTTGAAATTCATTACGAACTGGTCGTAAGATCTGGGGAGAGAGTTGAGGATGAAATCAACTACCATCTCATCGGGCAGGGGATAATCAAGTTTTTTAAGCTGAATGATGTGCCCCTTCATATTAAGGACATGTGCACTGATGGGAGACCCTTCTGCCATCTTGCAACTAATGAGTTGATTCATGGTATCGAACCGTTCCTGACGGGCTTGTTTCTGGAACATGCCCTTGAGTTGTTCCATCATCTCATAGGCACCAAAGTCTTCTAAGCCCTAAGCAAGCTCAGAATTCATGGTGGCTAGCATAATGCAGGAGACCTCAGCCGAGTCATCCCTATGCTTGTCAAGAACTTTTCGAGCAGCGGCTGTGTTGTTTTCAGGCTCGTTTGGAACAGGTCCATCGAGAAAATACAGGAGCTTTGCCATTGTAAGAACTAGTCTTAAGTTGCGGTGCCATTCGATGAAGTTGATGCCGTTTAGTTTATCCTTCTCAAGGATAAACTTAAGGGCATAGGGTGAGTTTCGTTTGATGACATCTGATTAAAAAGCAAAAGTAAATTTAATTAATTTTTTCGATGTTGTAGTCCTATTATTAATGACCCAATAATATTAATGAAATAGGAGTATGAGAATCTGGCTTCCAGTTATTAAAAGCAGCTGTAGCACACAACATTAATAAGTGGTTAGGCAGACTGACAACGATTGCCAATTGTGAATAGAGCACAACTCTCGGTTATGAGGACTATAGAGACAACGATTGTCTGTATCGATACGTTTAGCCTCATCTTTGCCCACTTTAAGTCTCCAGACAGCTGTAGCATGTAACAGGAGAGTAAAGTAATAGTTGTCCTAATACAGTGACGTGTGAAAGGGCCGGATGTGTCAACGAAACGCTTTCACCTTGATGGGATAGGCTAGAAAACAAGTGCGGTGCTTTAGCTCCAAACACTCGAAATTTCGCAGTATGCCTCAAGTGTGACTTGTAGTAGGATTGGCATAAACCATTGGTTTTAAATTGGGATTAATTTTATAATTACCAAATAGAGTAAAAGTCAAATTTTACTGTATTTATTATCGGGACAAAAATGATGAACCCTTTCATCTATCAGGACACTTAGTTTTAAATAACCTATTAAAAAACTAAGTTTGTCGCGATACGGCTAACCAGTTTTAAGTTAATTGAAAACTATTAACTTATTAGTTTTGGAAATCAAAACGTTTTTAATTTGCAAACCATAATTGGTTAATAAAAAAAATTTTATTTTCCAAATTTATTTGGTATTAAGTTGGTGATATTATAATCCTATTATAAACAATCCAAGTAACCAAAATAGCAAATAATAATATGTAAATCCTTATGGCAAAAAGGTGAGATCGGTCTCGCTAGAGCCAATTAGGGAGACCGATTGGGTCAAGGGGTTCACAACATAAAACAACCACAAAGATGGACTTCTTCGTGCATCCCGTCATCTTGTCCGAACTCCCACTAACTTCAAGAAATCCTTGAGCTCGTCCTCGGTTATCATCGTGTCTTCTTTATTACAAATTTATAAACTAACAACAATTTGCCCTATTACAAATTGAACCATCTAATATGGCCAAAAGAAAACCGAAAAATAAAATAATAACCGATTACAATTTTGAACCATCCATATGGCCAATTAACGAACTCAACAACCAAACACAACCAAACAAACATAGGTCGGGGCCGAATTTACATATTCAAAATAAATAAATTTCGGGTCGTTTTGACATGGTCAAATAAAATAAACAAAATTTTGACCAAATTTAAAATTACCCGAAAACAAATCTAGATCTATAAACTTTAAACGATTTAAAGTTTGAGATGTAGATCCGGTTTAAACGAACAGGGATCGACGCGTACGTTGTAACCGCGGCTGTGATACCACTGTTGGGTTTCAACGGTGGTTGGGAACGAAAACGGTCAAACAATTTTAACCCGTTTTAATATATTTGTTAAATAAATATTAATCACATTAATAAGTTAACGAGTATGTACGCAGCGGAAATAAAACGAACCAACAAGAACCCGAAACCCAAACTTGGATCTCCGGTTACAACTAATACGAGCACGATAAAACATACGAACAACCATGGATAAAGTTAGTTTATACCTCGGTTATCAAAACCGGGAAGAACACCGAGAGCTAACGAATCGAGCTAGGTGTACGACACAATCAAACAATCAAGAATTCCGGTGGTTGTAGGTTGTCGCGGCCGGTGGCGGCACTCCGGTGAACGGCGGTGGCGCGGCGGCAGTCGGCAATCCACGGCAGCAACGGAACACATCGGAGGTGTGGTGGTGTTCCGTGGTGTTGCAGATCCAGTAGCGGGTGGTGGCAATAAACAATAGCAGCAACAGATCTGGCCAGAAATATTGACGGCCGGAACACCGGGTCACCGGAAAAACGAGCTACGATGGTTAGCGGTGATGATGAGCTACACCGGTGGCTGTAGTTGGGCGGCGATTATGGTTCCGGTGACTAGGGACCAGCAACTGTGGCAGGAAGGCGGCGGCCGGAGATCTGGTGGCCGGAAAATGGCTGCCGGCGGCGGTGGTCTAAGGATGATGGTGGCTAGGGTTTATTAGGTGAAGATGATGATTAGTTCATTATTAAATATTATTATTCTATATATATATGTGTATATATATATATATAAATATAACTAGGGTTTAAACCATTTTAAACCCATTGGGCTTTAAGCCAAATCACCAAATTAAAGCCCAGTCCACCATCCAATCTTGTTAATTATATGTTTCGGCCCAGTTAACGATTAAGTGGGTTTAAGATTCGTTACCCTCGGTGTAACTCATACCGGGTCACAATCGGGTCGGCCCGCGTTGTCTTGACCTGAACCGACCATTATTTCAACAAGTGCCATATACATTAAAGCATCCATAATAAGCTTCAAAACCCAAGGTTTGAATGATGTGACAAAAAGGCAAACCAAGATGACATGAACTCTACCATTGTGAAAATGAGTACATTTTGTGGATACAAACCTGTAGAGGACAAGTTTTGTGGCCCCCACTATAACATCACACTCACACATATATATATATATATATATATATATATATATATATATATATATATATATATATATATATATATATATATAATACTATATATTATTTTAATGGAGGTTTTTGTTTAGGTTTGTTATTGTAAAAGAAAATAAGGTTTTTAAAAAAATATTAAAATATGACGTGTCATTGATGTAGCGGTTTGTGAAGATTTGTTGTTATGGATAGTTGCAGATTAGTTGAGCATTTAAAATTCTTAGTTCACCGACAAAGTAAAGTTTTCTTTATTATTATTATTATTTTTTCTTTCTCTCTAAATTCAATAAAGTTGGTAGAAAAACAATACTAAACCATATGTAAGTACACAATTTTGTTTGAAAAAATATTAAATGATCCTTTATAAACAAATAAATGAAAAGAAAGTAGGCAAGTTACAAATTAAGGGGCCACCTTTATGAGTTACCAACGGATTGTAGTGTTAATCTATGTTCCGTTATAGAAAGTTGCAAGTCAACGCTCATAGTTCTGGTTGTGGCGTAAAATAATGTCTATGGTCTGCCTTTAAACCATTTGACATGCGGTTTTATTATTCCAGCAACTAAATCTCTTTAAATACACTTAAACAATAACTCAACTTCCATCTTATCTTATGACTTATACCATAATGTCTCCAATGCTATTATCCCGCAACAGATATTGCTCAACATGGTACACTGCTTAGTGATGTAATTGTTGCCAAAGATGCACAGGATAGTTATTCGAGTGTTGATGCTAAACTAAGGTGGCTAAGAACACAAATTATAGGCGAATTTGCTGAGATTCAAACTCCATTTGGAGCACGTAAGCTTACGTATGCCGATCATACAGCCTCAGGCCGTTGTCTTCGTTACATTGAAGATTATATCATCCAGAACCTTCTTCCCTTTTATGGTAAGCTTATGTTTGTTGTTTTTGTTATATGTTTCCGGTGTTAATTATATGTTGTGAAAATTTCTAGGTAACACTCACACATGTGACAACTATGTCGGTGATCGGACCATGAATATGCTCCATGAGGCAACCGAATTTGTGAAGAACTGCTTAGGTGGAACGCAAGATGATGCGCTACTTTTCTGTGGATCGGGCACTACAGCCGTTATAAAACGGCTTCAAGAAGTCATGGGAATTGCGGTTCCATCAATTTTAAGGGAGAAAGTGTTGAACTCATGTATAGAAAGTGAAGAAAGATGGGTAGTTTTTGTTGGCCCTTATGAACACCACTCCAATCTTCTTTCCTGGAGGCAAAGTTTAGCAGAAGTGATAGAGATCTGTCTAGACGAAGAAGGAATGATTGATACGGATGATTTAAAGGCGCGCCTGGAGTTTTATCAAACCACTGGCCGTCCAATTATCGGTTCTTTCTCCGCTTGTAGTAATGTTACTGGAATTTGTTCTGAAACACGTTCTTTAGCTCGCTTGCTTCATGAGTTTGGAGCGTTTGCATGCTTTGATTTCGCAGCAAGGTACTTGTTTTACTTTGCATGATGGTTCAATGATAACTTAAGTTCTAAGTTCTAACATACCTTTAATGTTGAATGCATAAAAGTGGTCCATATGTGGAGATAGACATGAGATCAGGTGCTGCTGATGGCTATGATGCGATAGCCTTAAGTCCACACAAGTTTCTTGGTGGACCCGGATCACCCGGGATTCTTCTGATGAGCAAGGCCTTATACAAGCTGAAATACGCTCCCCCTTCGACATGTGGAGGTGGGACCGTTAGCTTCGTTAATTGCTTCACTGAACAGGTGTTAGTGTAATCTAGTACATTGAAAATTATGCATGTAATTTGATAAAGGCTCTCAAAGGCATTGATTTAAGGTGAATGTATCTAACTGTTAGGTAGTTATATATTGTAGGACACGCTATACATTAACGGCATTGAAGAAAGGGAAGACGCTGGGACGCCTCAAATTCTTCAACGCGTAAAAGCAGCCTTAGCATTCCAAGTTAAAGAATACATCACGTGCGGACTTATTACCGACAAAGAGCATGACTACATTGAAAGGGCAATAGAGAGACTTGTGAAACATTCCAACATATGGGTGTTGGGAAATACCAAAGTAGAAAGACAAGCAATTCTATCATTCCTTGTTTACACTACCACAAACACTAATAAAAGAGACAAGCCTCTTAATGGTGCTTTTGTTGCTAAGCTTCTCAACGACCTCTTTGGCATCCAAGCTAGAGGAGGGTGTGCCTGTGCTGGACCATATGCTCATTATTTGCTTGGCGTCGATGAGCCATATTCGCTTGCAATCAAATATGCGGTCAAAATGGTAAGATAGTTTTGTTTCTACACTTGTTTTTTAATATTATATTATATAAATTGGATAAAAGATCGAATCCAATAATCCTTAACGTACAAAAATACCTAGATTCACGAAATTGATCCTTGAAATCACATCACAAGATCTCGGAATCATCAATACATACCCAATTAATCATCAATTCACTGAAAAAAACAGATTTGGATCTTTAATCGATCACTTTTTTACTTTTCTTCACGAAAGCCGTTTTGAGCGTATTATGATTTTCTTGAGCGTTTTTTGTATTTTGGCTTTGAGCGGTTTTGTATTTTTGGCTTTGAGCGTTTGTTTTTGCCTTGAGCGTTTTGTTACTGGCTTGAGCGTAATTCACGTACGTTTTTGTACGTTAAGAATTATTGTACGTTAACCTAACTCATATGAATTATATTATGTTTTTGTTCCAATGATAGGGTTACAATGGAGCAAAGTTGGGTTGGACAAGAGTGAGCTTTCCTTATTACATGTCTAATGAGGAATATGAGTTCATTCTAGCTGCAATTGAATTTGTAGCTGTTTATGGTCAAAGATTTCTTTCTCTCTATCACTTTAATTGGAATACAGGCGGTTGGACTTTCAAGAATAATTCTTTAAAGGAGGCATTTGTCAAAGAAAGAGATTGCAAGCTTTGTGCTTCATTTTGTAGCCAAAAGCAAATACTCAACAAAAGGTGACAGATTGCAACACAATGGATAGCTGAAGAAACACTAAATGACCCCGGCAGATTATGAATAATCTAGGGGTTAAGTAGATGTTTCCCACGAGGGTTAGGTCCGGCAAAGATGGCTATTCTTCTCGACCTGCAAAACAGACACCGTGAGCTCGTCACTGAGAAGGGGGGGGGGGGTTCCTCCTTGTGACCACCCTCCGGCGTGAGAATCAGACTAGATTGCTCTGAATATAAGTGTATATTGAGAGAAATAGCTAGAGAGAAGATAAGATGATCATACCGTTCCAAGGTGTTGGAGTATTTATAGCCGAATGTAGGTTTCCAAGCAGGTACGGCCAGCTGTATATAATATTCCTTTTCCACCAACTACGGGCTACGTACGTGCCACGATGGGAGTTGGTGGGTAGGCAGCGACTGATAGTGACATTTTGTACTGGAGCGTGCTCCTCCTCGTACTATTGTCGGTGAGCTGTCACCCTGTGATTGGTTCATGGGCTGCTTTTGTCAGATCTTGTCTATTTTGTCCATACCTTGGCAGGTATAGTACAAAAGATCTTCCAGAAGCGTACGAACTGGCTCTTTTGGGCGGGAATATTCCCGCCTTGCTCATTCTTTCCTCAGGTGACATTGCTGAAGTATGAGTTAGTGCCTTATGCGTGTAGCCTTACTGTTAGTGCGGGTAGCCTTCCTTCTTGGCTTGTACCCACAGCTGCGGGAACAGGTAGGGTACTGTACCAAGGGAGGCTTTCCTGCGGGAACAGCTGGCTTACTGCGTGTAAGGTCTTCATCTCTGAGCATGGTGGGTCCTGCGGAACCAGCTGTTCTTTGCGCAAACGTACCTCTTCAAGGTGTGTCTTGCGGGTCCAACTGGGCTTTGCGGGGACCTACCTCTTCAAGTCCCCCCAGTCCATTGTTCTTCTCATGAATTGTTAATAAGTGAGGTGAACTTTTGGACTTTAAACAAGAGGTTTTAAAGAGGGGTTTTTGTTTTTTAAGGTTTTCCGTGGGGATTCTTCCCGCAGTTTTCCTAATGTCACTTGCAGAAATTCCCGACTTTTCTGCCTGATCTTTGGTTATGATGCGGGTAGGTGTTTAACCTCTTCGCAAGTCGGGAGCGTTGAGTTTCACTTGTATAGATTCTTCACGAGGTTTTGGTAGTTTTGGACATAGTGATCAGTTATGTTAAACCACCAATTCCACCTTGAAGCTTCAATCAATCTAGTTCTCAACGTTTCCGCCATGCGGAGGTGTTATTTCTCTTTCCGCAAGCATGGCCCATAAGATCCTTCTTGGGTTCAATTCCCTGCAAGTGCTGAGTATGTGAAGGGTTTCGCCTTGACACTGTACCCGCACTTGTCTTACGGTTCCTTGTTTTCCAAGGTATCTTGGCTTCAATTCCCTGCAAGTGCTAAGTATGTGAAGGGTTTCGCCTTGACACTGTACCCGCACTTGTCTTATGGTTTCTTGTTTTCCAAGGTAAGGGGGTATATTCCCTCTTATTTTTGAGTCTTTCTGAAATTCGAAGAGTTGGTGAAAGGATAAGGACAGTCCAAACGGCTGAAGGGACGTTGGCGTCTTCTGACGGTTTCAGGACGTGCAGGAAGTTATGACGACGTGACAGCATGTGGTCAATCAGGACGCTTTTTCAGGCGCGTGGGCGCGAGTTTCATGTCACGCGCCATCCTGACACCTGTTGCCAGCTTGCTTTATCCACACGTGTCGCCGTTTCATTGCACCTGCGCTCTCTCTCTCCTCCGCATTAAATTCATCGCATTCATTGCGATGAGTATATAAGGGGGTAGAGGGTGCATCTCATCTCATACCTTCACTTCACTCTTCTTTCCCTTTTAAGCGATTTCCGGCGAATACTTATCTTTTCCGTCGAGCATTCTCCTGAAATCGCTCTTTATCTAAAAAATGTCGTCTTCTACTCATGATCCCGAGGTAAACGTCGAGGAGTCCGATGTATACCTCGAGAACCCGACGTCCATGTCTGATAAGGACGATAAGAGTACTGCTGGCGAGTGCCAGTGTACTCTTTCTGTCGATTTATACCACTATATCGTCAAGAAGTTCATGCTCGAGCCTTATGAGCCTGAGTTTCCGGAGCCCCATCAGACGGTGTATGATGCCCCTAAGGGCAAGATAGGGGTTTACGCCTCGTTCTTCATATATGGGAATCTCAGATTCCCATTAACGAAGTTCGTATACCGTGTTTTGGAGAAACACGGTGTACACTTGACGGAGGTGCACCCGATGGCGATTGCTAAGGTTCGCCATTTAGAATGGGTGTGCCGCATTCTGGACATCGAGCCCCGCGTTGACCGCCTAATGACCTTCTACTCCTGGAGGTGCATCCAGGGTTAGTATACCCTGGTTACTCGGATCAAGGGGTTGAAGATTTGCGCTACCGAGTGTAGTCTTCGTTCTTGGAAGCGGGAGTTTTTCTTCATCTCCGCTCGCGTCGTCCCCATCACGATGACGTTCAAGAACGGGAGGGCGCTCCCTAACCTTCACACCTCCAATTACCAGGAGGCGGAGTGGTTCGCCAAGATCTCCCAGATCCAGACTCCGGTTTATCGCTTCGCGGAGTCTGGGATGGTGATACTCGGGATGAGCCGCGTGTGGAAGGATGCTGGGTCTGGGACGCCGCAAATACCCATCGTCCTTGAATACGGTTTGAGCTCTATTCATTACGGTATGCTCTATTTTTTGTGTTGGTTTAGGGTTTTTCTTCTAACATTATCTTTTTTATTTCAGAGGGGAACGACCTGCAATCGCTCTTGCATCCGCGGGAGACTGGTGGTCCCGCACGGTTGGGTACTCGTGATCTTGACGAGAACGAGTTGCCCATCTTGGAGAAAACTGTGGATAGGTTCGTAGAAGTCTATCCGGTAGGTCATGAGATCCTAAGCGCCACTCGGCCAGGTAAAAAGTTCTTCAATCCTCGTCCTCTTCATGCTCAAACTTCTGCTGGAATTCCTCTGATTTTGTCATCTTCTGATGAGGAATCCGCAGATGGGCCCTTCTTTGTGAGGAAGAAGAAGGCTGCTGGCGGGAAGGGCAAGGCGAAGGTTGCTTCCGTCGTCGACCTGGGGAATCAGTCTGATTCTGAGACTGAGAGTGAGGAGGCGGCGGGGAACCTTGGTGGTGGTGGCGAGACCATTGTCTCAGAAGTTGAGACAACTGTCGCTTCCGAGCCACCAAACGTTGCGACGGAGACTGGCGTGAAGAGGCCAGTCCCATCGGGTCTATCTCCACCTGTTAGGTCTTTCAGGATCAAGAAAGCCAGTAAGTATATTTTTTGTTCTTTTCTGCATTTCTTTCCGCCATTGTTTTTAATATCTTTTGTTGTCTTCACGCAGGAGTGGACGTATCCGCTTTCCAGAGTGGTGTGGGAGGGAGCAGTTCAGGACCCACGACGGTAGGTTTGGTCAACCTATCCGAGGCGATGACGCAGGCGGCTGCGCCTGTTTCTGGTGCTGGTTCAGTTGAAGCAACTGTTCCAGTTATGACGTCATCTCCGCCGGTCGTCAGTGCTATCTTAACTACATCTTTCACTGGACCGGCGGTGACTTTTTCTGCGAGCTCATCCGCAGCGGCGACCACGGTTGTGAGTTCATCTCCAACGAGTTCACCTCCGATGGTCTCTACCACGGTGGCTTCTACTATGCCTCATCCGGTGTCAGCGACTACCTCGTCCATGGCCGGTTCTTCAGGTATGTTTGGGGTTGGGACCTCTAGCCAATCTTTGCCTCCTTCCCATCTCCTTGACCTCTTGGATGGATATCCCTTCGGTTCGGGTGATGGGTTTGGCGGCTACCGGCCTGTTATCGACCCTACAGGTGCGTGGGGTTACTTTGGCCTATTATCTATTCTTATCATTTTTTTCCTAACTGCTTTTTGTTTTTGCAGTTTCGGATTCCAATGAGGTGTATGCTCCAAGGTGGAATATCCATCGAGGAACAACCCTAAGGACGGCTGCGTACTGTGTCGATTGGGCGCGCCATGCCGCTCCAAGCGGTGCGTTGGGGGAGGCAATGGCTAGCTACCTGGAGGGTAGGCTGTCCAACGAGTTACGAATCCTTCTCGCCCGGATGCAGCCGCGCGTCGAGTTGCTTTGTCGTGAAAACGACAAGTTAAAGACTGCACGTGGCCTGGAGGTGGCTCAGGCGCGTTCGCTGCGGGAGGAAAACAAGAGGCTCGCCGCCATTGCTGCGGAGAAAGAGAAGGCCTTCAAGGACCTCGAGGTCGAGATCCAGGCCAGGCATGAGGCCCGTTCCAAGGCTACCCAAGCTGTTAACGAACAGCTTAGGTTGGCCAAGGAAACTGCGCGTAATGCGACCGAGAGGGCCACCAAAGCTGAAGCCGTTGCTGAGCCTCTGCGCGCTGAGAACGAAGAGCTTAAAGCCAAACTAGAGAAGCTTCAGCAGGCTCATGATACTTTGGCTTTAGAAGATGCCAAGAAGCTCCAAGAGCTCCTGGATCAGAAGGGTATGCTTGATCGCACTGAGCGCAAGCTTAAGGGCGTTGAAGAGGCTGTTGCTAAGGATGTGTTGCTTGCCAAACTCAACAAGAATGAAGCCGAACGCGCCCGCTATAAAGCTCAAGCTACCCTTCAAGAGGCTCTGGCAAATAAGGAGTGGCTTCTGCGAGAAGCGTTGCCTCAGGTATGCATAGCTCCATAATTTTTTTTATTTTTTTTTACGTTTTTTTTTATACTTAGAAAAGTTTTATATATATATATATTTTTTTTGTAGGTTGTGCATCGGATTTTCGCGAACACATCTAATGACGATGCCATGAGTGCAGCCCTCAACGCTTCTCATGAGGACGGGGAGAAGGCTGGTTTCCTGCTTGGTCTAGGATTTGCAGAGAAGGGCATCCCGCCTTCCAACTTTCCTTTACACGATGTAGACACTGAAGCTGCCTACGACCAAGCTGTGAACCAGTATGCTGCCTTCCCGCATCCGGTTGTGGAGAAGGTGAACGAAATTGCGGCTGCTGATGACGGGCTAGCTGTTCTCAAAGCTTTCCTTGAACCGCCACAGCCAACTGATGGTGCGGGTTCAAGTGGGTTTGGAGGGAGTGGTCCCGAAGCTTGAACCTTGAGATCCCTTCCAACCGTTAGGATATATTTGTATTTTTGTAGGCGGGTAGATACCTAGCCATTCTTGTAATGTCTGAATTTTTATTGTGAATATAAATATTTTGTTAACGCCTTGTCTTGTAAACATTATATGATTTGCTCATGCATATTTTAGTTTAACTTAGCAATTTTCTAAGTGTTTTGAATAAGTTAACCTTTCGACGCTTGTCGGATAATAGGTTAATGTTCTGTTTCCTCTATCATGATTGTGCGTGTAGAACCGTCACTTTCACTTAGTAGGATGACCAAACTTTACCTATATATGACCTGCGTGAAGGTTTTCCTCATCTTCCCCTTAGAAATATTTACTGTTTTTGTGTTTATGCGGGTTGTGCCGCTTTCCACACGCAATGACTTACTTCCTCCCACACTTATTTATGCGGTGAACACCGGCATATCAGTGTGGTTAGTTCATAAGTATAAAGGTAAGGCTATCAACACAATGTGATAAGGAGAATCATTTCCATTAGAAGTGGCTCTAGGCCTTTTCTTTACAAGTTTGGAATTTATCTACATGTAACATCTGCGTAATTGAGCTTCATTCCATGTTCTTGGGATGGGGGTGCCATCGAGCCTTTCGAGCCGGTATGCGCCCTTTCCCAAAACTTCTTTAATAATGTATGGCCCCTCCCAGACCGGGGTCAGCTTTCCTGGGCGCTCTTGGTTCGAAGCCTCGTTGTTACGCAGTATGTAGTCTCCGACATTGAAGTTGCAGAGTTTTACCCGCGTGTTGTAGTACTTTCGCATTTGTCGCTTGTAGTTCTCTTCACGCACTGCGGCTAAGTCTCTGCGTTCTTCGGTTAGCATAAGGTCTAACCGTCTTTCCGTATCATTGTCTTCTGGTTGAGTTATGACTCTTGGTGAGGGTAAACCGATCTCGACTGGAATCATGGCTTCAGTGCCATAGGTGAGGCTGAACGGGGTTTCGCCCGTGCTTGCCTTTTTTAGCGTTCTGTTCGCCCAAAAGACGTGTGGAATTTCGTCCACCCAGCCGGATCTATGCTCCAAGAGTCTTTTCTTTATGCCGTCGACGATGCTCTTGTTTGCTCTTTCCACCTCACCATTACCCTGCTGGTGTGCCACTGGGGTAAAGGTGTGGGTGATTTGAAGTTCTTTTAGCCACTTTTGTAGCTTCTGGTCAGCAAAATTGGTGCCGTTATCGCTCACCAAATTCTGTGGAAGTCCAAAACGACAAATAATAAATTCCCAAATAAATTTTTTGATATGTTTTGCGGTTGTTTGGGCTAAGGGTTTTGCTTCTATCCACTTGGTGAAGTAGTCGATGGCTACCACTAGGAACTGAACGTTCCCTGTTGCTGTGGGAAATGGGCCTGTCACATCGATGGCCCACTTCTGGAATGGCCATGAAGAAGTGACTGGAACAAGTTCGTTCTTCGGGCGGTGCGTGTTGGGTGCGTAGAGCTGGCAGGACCTACATTTTCTGATGTAGGCCAGCGGATCCGTATGCATCCCCGACCAAAAGTATCCCGCGTTGTTTAGCTTAGCTACAACTGCGCGTGGACCTGCGTGAACTCCACAGATGCCTTCGTGCACTTCCCTTAGGAGGTAGTCGGCATCTTGGTCATCAACGCATCTGAGGAGTGGACCAAGAAAGTTACGCCTGTAAAGTATGTCATCAATCAGTTGATAATTCAGTGATTTACAGCGTATCTTTCTTGCCTGTGTCTTCGACTCTGGTAGTATACCCGCTGCAAGGTAATTTATGATTGGTGTCATCCATGTTTCCGTGCCGGTTTGGATGACACAAATTTCCTTGTGCGGGACTGATGGTGCTCCAAGAACTTCAACGCGGATGTCCTTTCCCAAGTGGGTGAAGGCTAACGATGCAAGCTTGCTTAACGCATCCGCAGATTTGTTTTCGCTTCGCTTGATGTGCACAACTTTGCAATCGTTAAAATCGCGCATAAGGATTTTAGCTTGTGCAAGGTACAGGGCCATTATGTCATTCACGGCCGTGTACGTCCCGTTTATCTGGTTGGCTACTAGCAAGGAGTCCACGTGGGCTTCCAAGTTTTTCACTCCCATCTTACGCGCAATTCTTAATCCAGCCAAGAATGCTTCGTATTCCGCTTCATTGTTCGTACTTGGGAAATCAAGCCGAATAGCGTAAATGTATTCTTAGCCTGCCGGGTTAATTAGTTTTAACCCTGCGCCTGAACCTTCGTTGTTGGCTGCTCCATCAGTATAGAGTCGCCAGACATCGTTAATGTCTTGTGCTGGAGAGGGTTGAGCATCTTCCTGGCACTCTTTCTCCCGCGATGCGGGGACTTCCGCAATAAAGTCGGCCAAGACCTGGCCTTTTATGGCTGGTCTTGGCTTGTACTTTATCGCGTATTCCCCCAACTCAATTGCTCATTTGGCTAGGCGTCCCGACAACTCGGGTTTTCCTAGAACGTTTGCAAGTTTGAAGTTGGTGAGAATGGTGATTGGGTGACCTTGGAAATATCGTCTTAGCCTGCGTGAAGCCTGTACAAGCGCTAAGACTAATTTTTCCAGGGTAAAGTACCGGGTTTCTACGTCTGTCAAGACGCGGCTAACATAGTAGATAGGCATCTGGATGCCTTTTCGTTCTACTAGTAGGACTGCCCCGGTTGCTCTGTCTGTGGCGGAGAGGTAGAGAATTAATTCCTCCCCCACTTCTGGTACTGTGAGTGTTGGGAGTTCGATCAAGCGTGACCGAATCTCTTGAAAAGCTGCTTCCGCTTCTGGTGTCCAGCGGAAGTGCGTTTTCTTTAAGCAATTTCTCAATGTTGACACGAAAGGGAACGACCTATCCGCATGGTTTGCCAAAAAGCGGTTAAGTGCGACTAGTCGTCCATTCAATGTCTGAGCTTGTTTGATGGTAGTAGGTGATTCCATTTTCATAATGGCTTCGACCTTTTCAGGGTTCGCTCTGAAGCCATCTTTGGTAACGATGACTCCTAAGAACTTTCCTTCTTCCATCCCAAGAGAACACTTGCTCGGGTTGAGCTTCATGTTTATCTTTCTGAGCGTGCTGAAAGTTTCTTCGATGTCTTTCAACATCGCTTCTGGCTCAAGGCTTTTGATGACCAAGTCATCCATGTAAACTTCCAAGTTCCTCCCAATTTGGGCATGAAACTCTTTGTCCATCAGGCGTTGGTATGTGGACCCGGCATTCTTAAGTCCGAATGGCATCATTTGATAACAAAATGTGCCATCGGGCGTCCGAAATGTGGTTTTGTCCTGATCATCAACGGCCATGTGGATTTGATGGTACCCTTTATACGCATCAAGGAAGCATTTAAGGCGAAACGGTGCTAACGAATCTACCTTAAGGTCAATTTCGGGTAACGGGTAACAATCCTTGGGGTATGCTTTGTTTAGGTCTTTAAAATCTATGCACATGCGCCACTGTTTGTTGGATTTCGGTACCATGACGGGATTGGCAACCCATGTTTGATATTTACTAACGCGTACGATGCCTGCGTCAAGGAGTTCCTTGACTTGGGTTCTACACGCGTTAGCCTGTTCCGCACCCATTACGCGACGCTTTTGTATGACCGGCGTAAAAGCCGGGTCACACTTGAGCTTATGCTCCGCCTTACTTCGGGGTACACCAGTCATGTCAGCTGGTGTCCACGCGAAGATGTCAACATTTTTTTGCAATAAGCTTTTGAGTAAGGTGCGTGTGGGATTAGTGATTGTTGGGCCAATGGTAACGGCCTGGTCAGGGTATTTGCCATTGAAGGCCCATTCTTCTGGCTTGGTAATGGTCGGTTTAGCCATCTTTGGTTTGGGTTTAGATGATACAGATGCGATGCATACCTGAGGGATACCCGTGATCATCGCGATACCCTCAGCTGTTGGCCATCCCATCATGCCATGGACCGAAGACACCACGGCATTAAATCTTGCCATCCCATCTCTCCCGAAGAGAATGTCGTATGTGTGGTGTGGCTTCCTCATTACGACGAAGTCCACGTCTTCTGTGCGGGAGTACCTCCCGTCCGTGAGAGTGACGGGGAAAGATAGGATGCCCAAGGGGGTGTTTGTGCTGCCGTCAAACCCTTCCATCGAGGCGTAGACCGTTTCTAGGCGTTCTTTGTCTTCGTCGTCTAGCTTGTCGAAGAACTGCCTATACATGACCGTTGACGAAGCGCCGTTATCAGCAAGAGTGCGGGAGGTGATGTACCATGTGAATGCTATGGGGCCTTCTTTGTTGGGCCCCCCTGGCACACGCGGGAAGCGCACTTCAGCTTCCTTCCACGCACTCGGCTCTGTTGTTCGTCGTTTTCTTCCTCTGACGCTGCCATGAACCATGTGAATGCTGATGTCGACGGGCTTTCGTCCGTTGCCCTTGTACCGATTGTCGTTCCTCCCTCCGTTCTTGATCGACGCCACGAGGTGTGTAAGTTTTCCATCTTTGACAAATGTTTCGACAATATCCTTCAAAGATTTACATTCCTCTGTGGTGTGGCCTTTGGTCCCGTGGAAGTCACAGGATTTGCTCTGATCAGCGTTATGACGCTGTCGGATTATTGGAGCCTTTGGCCATGGGAGTTTCTCGGTGGCAAATATCTCGGTGACGCTTTTGGTGAGCGGCGTCCATCTGGGATTCCAGTTTGACGAGTGTGTGTTATCCCTTCCGCCTAATAGAGGGCGAGAGCTGGATGAGGTGTCAAAGTTTATCCTTGAATGCCAAATACCAAGCTTCCTCTTTTTATTTTGCCGGGCGATACGAACGTTATTTTCTCTTGTCCTCTGCGTGTAGAGGTTTGTGCTCTGGGGAAGATTTCTACCCAGTTGCTTCTCCGTCTCGGCAAAGCGTTTAGCTGCCGTCATGATGGCATCCCACGTGGATGGCATGCCATCTTTACCCGTCAACGTGCAGATAAGTTCTGGGTACTCAGCGCCCTGGATGAAAGCGGCGCGAACAAGATCTTCACTGATGGTGCCCAGACTTAGCTTCTTTGAGTTGAAGCGAGTGATGAAGTCTAGCAAAGATTCGTCTTCCTCTCTGACGCAGTTGAGGATCGTCCACTGCTCTTCAGTATATTTTCTTTGTTGACTGAAGTGCTGGCTGAACTTGTGCTGGAAGTCTGCCGAATCAAACCACGCTCTGGCTGCCCCGACGAGCGTCATCTGGAACATGTAGCACCATGTGGGTTCCGTCCAATTGCTGACGGTTGCCCCCGCTATAAATCTGTTCAAGTGATCGTCCGGGTCAGATACGCCGTCGTAAGTGCCTATGTTGGACATCTGTTTGGCACTCTTTGGAGCGATTGCTTCCGCAATGTCTCTTGCAAACTTGGACGTTCCCGCATTTGCAACAGTCGGTCTGAAAGTTTTGGAGAAGTCACGTGGGTTCCCCCCGTGCTCTTTAGCTTGAAAGTTTCTCCAAAACTTCTTTTCGAGCGGAAGTCTGCTTCTTTACACTTCCCTTTCGCCCTATGACGAGGGTTTGCGTCACTGTCAGATTCTTCCCAATCGTCATCCGAATACTCGCAATCATTGCCCATGTTGAGCTGTTGTCGAGTGCTTCCGAATTCGTCGTTGGCCTGTTGGAGTGAACGTAAACGTTCATCCAACTCAGCTTGGAATTCTTTCTGACGTGCTTCCGCCCAAGCTTTAACTTGATCTAGTGTTTGGCGGGGAAGCCTCGTTTGTTGCTTCTCCACCTGGGTATCAATGAATCCCAGGGGAGGATTGTTTACTGTACTTGCCCCGGCTTGGGTAGCTGGGGTAGTGTTCGTAAAAACCGTGTATTCACCGGTGTTCCCCCCAGTAGCTAGGGTTGTGGTTACCGGAGTTTCTTGGTCACTCGGTGGCCTTGGCATCGGAGTAACCTTAACCATCTTTCCAGAAGTTTGAAAAAACTGAGAAAAAGAATTAGTTCTAGCTTAATGCACGGATGGCGCCAATAAAGAAACACTAAATGACCCCGGTAGATTATGGATAATCTGGGGGTTAAGTAGATGTTTCCCACGAGGGTTAGGTCCGGCAAAGATGGCTATTCTTCTCGACCTGCAAAACAGACACCGTGAGCTCGTCACTGAGAAGGGGGGGTTCCTCCTTGTGACCACCCTCCGGCGTGAGAATCAGACTAGATTGCTCTGAATATAAGTGTATATTAAGAGAAATAGATAGAGAGAAGATAAGATGATCATACCGTTCCAAGGTGTTGGAGTATTTATAGCCGAAGGTAGGTTTCCAAGCAGGTACGGCCAGCTGTATATAATATTCCTTTTCCACCAACTACGGGCTACGTACGTGCCACGATGGGAGTTGGTGGGTAGGCAGCGGCTGATAGTGACATTTTGTACTGGAGCGTGCTCCTCGTACTATTGTCGGTGAGTTGTCACCCTGTGATTGGTTCATGGGATGCTTTTGTCATATCTTGTCTATTTTGTCCATACATTGGCAGGTATAGTACAAAAGATCTTCCAGAAGCGTACGGACTGGCTCTTTTGGGCGGGAATATTCCCGCCTTGCTCATTCTTTCCTCAGGTGACATTGCTGAAGTATGAGTTAGTGCCTTATGCGTGTAGCCTTACTGTTAGTGCGGGTAGCCTTCCTTCTTGGCTTGTACCCACAGCTGCGGGAACAGGTAGGGTACTGTACCAAGGGAAGCTTTCCTGCGGGAACAGCTGGCTTACTGCGTGTAAGGTCTTCATCTCTGAGCATGGTGGGTCCTGCGGAACCAGCTGGTCTTTGCGCAGACGTACCTCTTCAAGGTGTGTCTTGCGGGTCCAACTGGGCTTTGCGGGGACCTACCTCTTCAATAGCTTTGATAAGTATGCTTACTATCTGGAGGCTGCAAAGCACATAGGGAACATACTTCCTAAGTTCCCATCTCAATGTGCACTTCCAAAGGACATAGATTCTAACTATGTGTTTTTTCAAGTGTAGTTTCAGTTTTCAAATTCAGGACATAATGGGCATGTATATGCTGAGATATTATATTCATTTATGTTTTAATATTCATACTACTGCTATCCATAAAATAATCAATGGATTACTGCCTTGAATAGACGTTACGATGAAATTTGATTCTTCCTCGCTCAAAAATCAGCATCGTTACGTTCTCTTGTAAAAAAAGGCAATAGGGTCTTCTATGTTCATCTTCTATGTTCCATGACGACCGGCTTCAGTTGGTTCTCATTCTTCTGTATAAACTGGTTCTAATCGTTAAGCATTTGCGTGACTGTGTTTGATTAACATGCCAAACTATAAAAATTTAATTTTAACTCCGCTAACTATAGTAGTTTATTATTATTGGTCTTAAGCCGGTTAAAGTAGGAGGGTTTACAACATGATCTTTGGAAAAAGCCCCGTAATTTTAGTTCGCTTTAGCCTCCAAACCGATTGAACCTCTATATGAGTGTGGTTGTTGACTTTACATGTGAAAACTTTTTAAATACCACCTATCTTTTGCTTTTGGGGTGTGCTACTGCCAAGAGCAAAAACGAACACAAAAATTCGTTTTTGGGTCTTGGTTTTAAAAGGGAAAAGAACAATATTAACTTGCCTACTTTATGGCTAGTTATTTGTATGGGTGCAAAGTCATTTAGGGAATTTGGTAGCGGTAAGCTTGATGGGAAAAATGTTGTTGGTTGTGATTTGAATCACAATAATTTTGATGGTGGTGGTGGAGTTGACATGTTTAAAAATCGGTCGGAAATAAAAGAGGATCAAGACTTGTTGGAACGATAAAGCTTTGATACCATATAACAGTATACAAGAATTGATGATGAAAGCGTTAAATCTTTATTCTATCGCACGGATGATAAAATAGCCAATTACATTACACCATGTACACGTTAAGGAAAGGAGAAATTCTAGGAGCTGATAATGGTAAACATACAACAACCAATCCTATGCAAATGTACATTTCAGTTTAAATTGAAATCTGGTATATCAGTTAACTTTGGTAGTATCCTTAATACTTCTAGACTCTTGGATTCTAAACTTGAAAAAGCACATAGTTGGAGTCTAAGTCCTTGGGAAGTGTCCATTCAGATGCAGGATAACCTGGAAGTATGTTCACAATGTGCTTTGCAACCTCAAGATAGAATGTGCACTTGTTTAAATTAACCATTGTTCTGCAATCCATTATCTTTTGTTGAATATTAGCATTGGGTACAGTAGTGCTACAAAATGAAGCACAAAGCTTGCAGTCTTCCTCTATGAGACATGTCATCTCAAAAGGATCAGTTTTGAAAGACCAATCGCCCGTATTCCAATTCAAGCGGTAGTGGGGAAGAAATCTATCTCCGTAATCAGCTACAAATTCAACTGCAGCTAGAATGAATTCATATTCCTCATTAGACATGTAGTAAGGAAAGCTCACTCTTGTCCAACCCATCTTTACTCCATTATAGCCCTATCAATGGAAAAGAACATATGTAGGTTAATTAGAAAGTGCAAAATTATTAGTAGTAATATATGGTAAGGAGAAATGTAGAAAGAAGACTCTTACCATTTTGATTGCATCTTTCATTGCAAGCGAACGTGGTTCATCGATACCAAGCAAAAAATGACCATATGGTGCTGCACAAGCACATCCTCCTCGAGCTTGGATGCCAAAGAGGTCATTGAGAAGCTTAGCAACAAAAGCGCCATTAAGAGGCCACTTGTCGCTCTTATTAGTTGTATAAATGAGAAATGATAGAATTGCTTGTCTCTCTACTTTTGTATTTCCCAACACACGTATGTTGGAATGTTTCACAAGTCTCTCTAGCGCCTTTTCAATGTAGTCATGTTCTTTCTTGGCAATGATTTCACATTTGATGTATTCTTTAACTTGGAAGGCTAAAGCTGCTTTTACTCGTTGAATAATTTGTGGCGTTCCCGCGTCTTCCCTTTCTTCAATGTCGTTAACGTATATTGTGTCCTACAGTTTATGGTTACAACTTACAACCTCACATTTGTATTCAAAATTAATAGTTAGTTTGGGTATACTGGATTAATACTCCTTCTGGTACCTGTTCATTGAAGGAATTAACGTAATTAACGGTCCCACCACCACGTGTCGAAGGAGGAGCGTATTTCAGCTTGCATAAGGCCTTGCTCATCAGAAGAATCCCGGGTGATCCGGGTCCCCCAAGAAACTTGTGTGGACTTAAGGCTATGGCATCATAGCCATCAGCAGCACCTGATCTCATGTCTACCACTTTTATGCATTCAACATTAAAGGTATGTTAGAACTTAAAACTTAAGTTATCATTGAACCATCATGCAAAGTAAAACAAGTACCTTGCTGCGAAATCAAAGCATGCAAACGCTCCAAACTCGAGAAGCAAGCGAGCTAGAGAACGTGTTTCAGAACAAATTCCGGTAACATTACTACAAGCGGAGAAAGAACCGATCATTGGACGGCCAGTGGTTTGATAAAACTCAAGACGCGTCTTTAAATCATCCATATCAATCGTTCCATCTTCGTCTAGACCGATCTCTATCACTTCTGCTAAACTTTGCCTCCAGGAAAGAAGATTGGAGTGGTGTTCATAAGGACCAACAAAAACTATCCATCTTTCTTCACTTTCTACACATGAGTTCAACACTTTCTCCCTTAAAATTGATGGAACCGCAATTCCCATGACTTCTTGAAGACGTTTTATAGCGGCTGTAGTGCCTGATCCACAGAAAAGGAGTGCATCATTTTGGGATCCGCCTAAACATTTCTTCACAAATTCGGTTGCCTCATGGAGCATGTTCATGGTCCTATTGCCGACATAGTTGTCACATGTGTGAGTGTTACCTAGAAATTTCAGAAGCAAGTAAATAACACCAGAAACATGTAAAAAACAACAAACGTAAGCTAGCTTACCATAGAAAGGAAGAAGATTATGGATAATGTAGTCTTCGATGTAACGAAGACAGCGGCCTGAGGCCGTATGATCTGCGTACGTAAGCATACGTGCTCCAAATGGAGTTTTAATCTCAGCAAACCCTCCAACAATTTGTGATCGTAGCCAGCTTAGTGGTATCAGCACACGAATAGCTTTCCGGTGCATCTTTGGCAACAATTACATCACCAAGCAGCTTGCCATTGCCATATTCTCTTGCGGGTTGCTGTTGATCTTCCATCTTCTCTTGGGTCTGAATTGGACTATTCTTCGGGAGTATAAAGTGCGTACACTTGAACTATATTTACATTGGATTGTTCATAACGCAAAACTAGACTTTTTATAGCTTTGATTTCTTTGTTATTATAGACTTTCTAGACTTTTCTTCCTTACAGATAGAAAATGGGCTATCTGAACATTTCTGGGTCAGCAATTCAAATACAAATTTAGAACACCTTACTTTGAACGTAATAAATTAATAAAGTTGTCGTTAGCCGCCTTCTAATTATGGCTATCTTTTTAGTTTTGTGACTTTGTCCACAGAGAATATTTTTTTGGGAAAATTTTCAAAATAGACGTATTTTGGAAAGATGTTCCAAAAATATCCCCTAAATTTTAGAATTTTAAAAATGTCTCCTCTAACTCATCTCCGATGATGCGTTAGGAAGTCTAACGCATCTTTGACGACGTGTTTGTAAAACACATCGTCATGCGTTAGAGTTCCTTCGTCAAAGATGATCAGTTAGACTTCCTAACACATCGGCAAAGATGCGTTAGACTTCTTAACGCATCGTCAACGACGTGTTAGCCTCTTGTTTGTTATTTTTAATATTATATTAATATAACTATTTATACTTATATTTGTTTTTTATAACTTTTAATATATAAAGTTTTATATTATTTCGAATATACCGATAAGACATGTTTATTTTGTATCTACGTACCAACATAAATTTACTTAAACCCGAGTAATGTCAAATTAATATCGAAATATTCAATAAAATTTGACATGCACGGTTTTAAATAGAATTTATGCCAACATATAGATAACAATAAGCATTTTTTATCGGTATATTCGAAATGATATAAAACTTTATATATTAAAAGTTATAAAAGCAAAAAATAAGTAGAATTAGTTATATTAATATAATATTAAAAAAACCAAACAAGAGGCTAACACGTCGGTGACGATGCGTTAGAAACTCTAACGCATCTTTGACGATGTGTTTTACAAACACGTCGTCAAAGATGCGTTAAACATCCTAACGCATCGTCGAAGATTAGTTAGAGGTAGACATTTTTGGAATTTTAAAATTTGAGAGATATTTTTAGAACCTCTTCCCAAAATATGTCTATTTTAAAATTTTTCCCTATTTTTTTTCTTTCAACAGCCGTCATTTAAATGCATTAATATTAAACCTATATAATAGATCTTTTAGTTTAGTGAAACAACAACGCTGGCTTGATCTACAATCAATGTTTAGAGTTAACTTAATGGGCTCGATTTAGTTAAATTTCATGCTTTAAATTTAAAACTTTGGTTACCAACTTTATCATGAAAATTTATTTTATAAATTCGTTAAAAATCATTAAAACAGCTTGAAGCCTTGAACTAATTTTTAAGTTTCATGTACAATTGAAGGAACAAATTATTAAACTAGATCAGTACGCATGAAGAATCG
The DNA here is from genome assembly GCF_021521415.1 of Bidens hawaiensis. Lineage (NCBI taxonomy): Eukaryota > Viridiplantae > Streptophyta > Magnoliopsida > Asterales > Asteraceae > Bidens > Bidens hawaiensis. The sequence goes on from NW_027491690.1 coordinate 123,761, forward strand.
CCAAAGTGTTTTTTTTTTTTGAACAACCAAATATTATTATTTACAAACCATCCTTAGTGAGGATTGAACCCATAACCACTATTTAAAAAGTAAACCACCTTGGACGAGGTGTGAGGACGAATAGCCAAAGTGTTAACAAGAAAAAACTTGCAAATAGAGAAAATAAGAACTCATTTAGCAAATGACATTTACATGACTCATAAGCCAGTGCAGACTTCAAACCAATTAATTTCAAGCAACCTTTAAACCAATAATATGTATAGCAAAGAGAATGATTTATAATATGTCTAGCAAAAAAAAAACAATAATAATAATAATACATGTTTATCTCGATAAAAAAATGGTATTCATGCGTCTTTTCAAGTTTAAATATTCATTCGCAGCCTTCGGTAATCGACCTCAAGACTTATCTGACTTGATTCCATCGGTTATACGACCATGGGATTTATCCTTTCAAATTCCAACTCGACCTTGATTCCTTGTAGAATAGAACTTGTAGGAATTAGGTTAATTCACTTATTATTAATAAAATGCTAAATTAAAATAAATTGATACTCTCTAACTTTATTCGTATAAGAAATTTATTAGTACTATACCGTATACATAAAAGTAGTAAATATAAATAAATAAAAAATTACTTGGATGTGAAATAATCCAATGGCCCGTTATCTTCAACAACAGGTTTTGTTGCTTTTGTTCTTGATTGCAACATTTAAACAAAATAAATTCATTGGTGTTGGTTGAGGATTTGTGTTCAACATATCTCTTACAAAATATTTTATGTCTCTTCTTAGAGTAACATGTTTGTCCCCCATGATATAATAACCGAAAGAGACTAGTATGTGTACTGCAGGCGATGACTCTCGCACATGAGGAGTCTGCGGGTAAGAGATTTTTCTAGATCGGTGGTAAATAAGATGGTCGAAGAAACTTATAAGAGTAAGAGTTCTCATCTCTTGTGGTGACTTTATTTTTGTCTCAATTTTTATTTTTAGTGTGTTACAAATGAACCGTAAGGTTCTATTTATACTCATATCAAAAGCTTTATAATTAGTTATTTAATTTAAATACAATAATGACATTTTATGAGCCAAATGAAAACCTCCATTTTATTCATCACATGTTAATGTCTAAATTAATGAGCTTAGCAAAATCTTCATAATGAGTCATGAAAATACATAAAAATTCAAAATCAAAACATCCATGCAATTGAAAAGGCATGCCTTAAGAGTCAGAATCAAAACATCCATTTGATTTCCGACAAAATAATGAATTGTTAGCATTAGTTCAAAAGATGTAACAAATTCTTAATAGATTGATCCACGTTTAACAATATTCATTTCAACTACTCAACTTCGAACATCGATATCTCATTCATCTTATCTTCATTTTGGACACGGTTTAGTTTGGTGATTTTTTTGCTGATTTAGGTGGGTTGAAGAAAAAAAAAGTGCTTTTAGGTAGTGACTTGAATTTAATTGCTTTTAAGTAATCCTCCATCTGAGATGGTGGATTACATGTACACGCAAGCATGTGGAATCCTCTATCTCACATAAACTCATTTTACAAACATTTACCGTATGGAATCTTCTTTTTTACCTCTTGGACACATGTCACAACCCCTGAAATCCTCTATCTCAAATAGAGGATTTCAGGGGTTGTGACACGTGTAGGAGGTAAAAAAGGAGATTTCATATGGTAAATGTTTGTCAAATGAGTTTATGTAATCTTCTATCTTAGATAGAGGATTCCACGTGTATTACTTGTTGACATGGCATCCGACTTGGAGACACACGTGGAAAGCATGCTTGTCTGTACATGTAATCCGCCATCTCAGATGGAGGATTACCTAAAAGCAATTAAATTCTAGTCCACTACCTAAAAACAGTTTTTTTTTCTCCAACCCACCTAAATCAGCAAAAAACTCATAGTTCGCTTGTTAAACTCTCACATCATATATAGAACATAAACTCAAAAATTATTATCTATATAACTCATGAATATACAAATATTTATTGTTCAAAATTAGTGAAAACCCATTTTCACTAACATGTTTCCGATAGAATCATCTACTATTCTACTCTTTTTTTTCAATAATTCTACGATTGAGTGATCTTTTTTTCTTTTAAATATAAAGACGTTTTCTAGCTTCCCAATGGCATTCCTTAAGTGCTTCCATAAGTCTTACTTTATTAAGACCGAGTGTTGTAGAATAAAGGTGTGCAAACCAGCTTTTTAAACTAAACCGGTTTGTATCAAACTGGTTAGAAACCAAACAGGGTTGAAGCTCTGAAAACTCGTAACTGATGAAACCGGTTGGTGTTAGTTCCAGTTTTCCTTGAGTCGGTTCCAAACTGGTTTGCCTTGAACCGGAGTTGTGAATTTAAAAAAGAGATGTAGTGAGTACGTATGTATATATTTTTAATAACATTTGTGTAATGGAAGCTGAATATTTAATGGCATTATGGGAGAAACCGGCTACCATTTGTGTCATAAATGTCTAATAAATTGATTTCCAGTTCCAATAAGGCATTAAATGGAATGACTCAATGAGCTATAAATGGATACGGCTATTTTTACTAAATAGTCCCCTTACACCATTTTTATTAAATATATACCCCCTTGAAGTTATTAGATTAATTACTATTAACCCATAACATTATTTATATGCATATTAGTCCCTACAACATTTTTTTCACTTAATAATCTCCATTATATATATCAAACTAGTTTTTATCCCCCGTATTACGGGGATTTTTTTATATTGTTTGTTCTAATATTTATTTGTTTTTTTAATTTATATTTTTTATTGTATCAAAGTTAATAATATACTTATGGTTTGATGGTAAATTGTTTCACAAATAAATGAGATGTTATAACCCGGTTTAAAAGCTATATGGTTTTGATGAGACCCAAGACCCATTTATCTTTTTTTACTATGAAATTGGTTTTTTAATTATAAATAATATTTATGAAAGTTAATAATATACTTATGGTTTGATGACACCCAAGACCCGTTTATTTTTTTTACTATCAAATTGGTTTTTTAATTTAAATAATATATATATATATATAGGGGTGGGTTAACGTACAATAATAGCTTATCGTACATTACGTACGCGAGAACCTGCACCACCCGATCCTAATTGCAATTAGAACTACGCGGTGGCATAATTGTAATTAACCTAAAAATACTTAACGCATACCCGTCAAAGTCCACCATCACGACCATCGTCTACTGTCATGAGCACCACCATCGTCCGTCACCACCATCGATCGTTGGTCACAGGTCAGTTAAGCAATTTTCAATTGAAATTGAAATTGAAATTTTTGATGAGCCTAATTGATCAATCAACCTTGAAATTGATCTAATTAATCATCAATTTGAAGCTTCCGTCGATCAATTTTGAGTTTTTGAGTTCTGGGTTTTGACATTGAACGTATTAACATTAAGTTTATACTTTCTAATTATACATTCTGTTTAAACGTTCAGAACAAAATCAATTAAACTTTAAAAAGTTCAGTACAAAAAGTTTATACGTTCTGTTTATACGTTTTTAAATAATGCTGTTTATAAGTTTAGTACAAATATTATGTTTAAACGTTCTGAAACAAAACTGAATACCTTTAAACGTTCTGACCAAAAAAGAACATCTTTAAACGTTCTAATACATTCAAAGGAGATCTGGGTGTTAAAAAAATGAACATCTTTAAACATTCTAATACGTTTTAAGAAGTTCAGGTTGTTAAAAAAAATTTAGAAGTTCTGATAAAGTTTAGAAGTTCTAAGAAGTTCTGGGTGTTCAGAACTTCTAAAACTAACAAAAAAAATAATAAACACCTGTAAACATGAAATTGAACACTGAAATCACTTCATATAATCTCATAATCATCAAACAATCGTCAATCGACCGTTAATTTGATCATTGATTCAATCATATGAACAAAATATAGAGCGTCTGCAACTGGGTTTCTCCAAAACTCAAAATTGATTAATTGAAACTTCAAATTGATAATTAATTGGACCAATTTTAAAGTTTAATTGATCAATTAGTTCAACAATTTCAATTTCAATTGGGCAATTTTATCAACTGACATGCGAGCAACGATTGATGGTTGTGTCGGAAGAAGATGGTGGTCGCGAAGGTAGATGGTGGACGGAATCGTTGAACGGCGATGGTGAAGGTGGACGGAATCGACGGGAGAAGAGGTTGACGGAGGCCGGCTCGCGTAATTGTGATTTTAAGATTAGGATGGTTATTGAAGATGGACGTTCCGGATGGCCGCGTACGTATTGTACGATAAAGGATTTGCGTATTCTATCCTTTATATATATATATATATATATATATCTTTTTTTAAAATAAATAAGATATTATTTTTTGTTATATCCTATTTTATAGGATTTTTACATAAATAATTTGGTGAGAATAATTTTTAATTTAATGAGATGTTATAACTCGTTAAAGGAATATCTGGGTTTGGTAAGACCCATACCCATGAATTCGGGTCAAATGCATGAGAAACCTCCATTTAAAAATCAAGCAAATCTGGTGACTCCAAAAAAAGGGGGAGCGACCACATCACGACACGTAGGATTTTTATGTCTTCGTTTATATATATTATAGATTAAAAACTATCAAGTACTACTATTAATTTATTTTTTAAGTATTAATTTTGTAAATATTTATAATATCTTTTCTTTAATTTTAATAGTATATATATTTATAATATCCTTATTTTACCTCTTTATCTTTTACAAAATAAACTCTAAACCCGAAACCCGAAAACCTAAACCCTATACCCGAAAACCTAAACCCTAAACCCGAACCCTAAACCATAAACCCAAAACCCCAAACTTGAACCCTAAACCCGAACCCTAAACCCGAAATAAAAAAAAAATGTGACTTGTAAAAAAATATGAAATCCTTAATTTTGTGCTAATTTGGTAATTACATGATTTTAGGGGGTAATATGAAAGTTGTTTTTTCCAGGGGGGTATGACAAGAAACCATGGGGGTACGTTTAGCCTGACCCTAAATGAATTTTGCAGCACATGCATATATATAGGCACACCGGTTTCAATCCAGGTTAAACCGGTTTTTATATAACCGGTTCCAACAGTCGGGATCAAACCGACGTCACTATCACGTAAGCACACGGGGCATTCACTATTTTACTAAGAACACAATTATTAAACTTTTAATTATTATATAAAAAATGAGATTGAGGTACCGTGATTGTGATTGGATTGATTTATATCCGGTCATACCATTTGAAGCCCCTTGCATGTTACTGCACTAACGCATAAGAGGGCATTTACTTGTTTGGCGCCTATATGTCTGGGGTAGTAGTAGTAGTTTGGCGGGCATTAAACATCCAAAATGGAGGGTCTTTGATGCAATAACACCTAGTCTAATCTAACAGAGAACATTATACCATGAAAAGTGGTTGTTCGGTACAATAGAGTTTCAATTAGGTTTCAGTATAGATATAAATTAATTAATGACGTTTAAAAAATTATTTTATTTGAAAAACTTCTCAAATTATAAATACCCAAATGTTTGATTTACAAACCTAATTTGATTTTCTTTGCAATATTTTAATAATTAAAATTGAGTCATCTCTATAAGCGAACATCTAACTCAATGAGTGACTCTAATTCCTTGCTACTTGTGCTAAATTTGTTTTCCTGGAATGTGGGAGGAAAATACACCATCGATATACTGATCAGTCGTTGACTCTAAAACATTTAATAATTCTTTATTTGAACCGTCGAAAATCCGGGCTTGGCACGCTTCTCGAGACAAAATATGTGTAAACGAATGTGTTTTATTGTGAGATGGAGTGTGTCATGAACCCCCTATTTATAGAAATTTTTTAGTTCCTTAGCATAGCGCGAAGATAAAAGGTTCTCGTCGTTCGCGTAGCGCGAGCCGGCCTTATTATGATGATTCATCACTAGGTTGCCACGTGTCCTACATGCGTGATGGCCATTTCACGTAGCGCGAAGCAGTCATGGGTTGGTTCTTCACGTAGTGTAAAGGGTTAGATCTTTGTCCATTCGCGTAACGCGAAGTAGTCGTGGGTTGGTTTTTCACGGAGTGGCAAAGGGTCAGATCTTTGTCCATTCGCGTAGCGCGAAGAGTCAAAAATCTAGATATTTCACTTTTGGTCATATTTATAAGTAAGAAAAAGATATTACATATTATAATTGTCCCTACGCATTTTCATGTTTTGAAAATGATTCATAACATCTTCAATCGCGACATCAAAAAAGAACTCATTTTCAATATGACAAATACAAACATCGTATATAGTCGTCACCCACCCGATTACACAAATTCAAGAAAGATTCGTCCTGAGTTCTAGATCAATTGAAGGCTTGAAGCAATCAATGAAAAAAGTCTGACAGGTAAGGTGATGGTTGAAGCCTTGAGGTAAAATGGCTAAGGCAACGAGCTGATGGTCGTTTGGTCGATAGAAACATAATCTATCAAACGATGGATGTTGTTTTTGTTTTTTGTATTTAATTTTCACTTAGGTATAACTTTTAAGAATCTTAATTTGGTTAGGTTTACTGGGTAATTCTATGAATAATTTGGAATTTTTTTATTATCTATATATGTGTTATTATTGGCCCACTTATAAGTTTTGTTATCAATTTTTAGAGTTTTTTTTTTATTTTATAAAGAATTTTCATTGTTAAAAAACTTTTAACTAAAATTTTCATAATTAATAGGTTCGAATGTTTTTTTAAAATGACACTAGATTCATTCGCCAAATAAATATGAAAGTAGACCGAACCCGGTGACCTCCGCCACTGGTTTCAACCCTTTCAAATGAACCAAAGAAACAAACGGATCACACGTATAATTTTGTTATAACCAATTGTATTTTCAAATTATACTAGTATGAAACCCGCGCGATGCTTCGGCGTCAACAATTTTCAATGTGATACTTGTTTATGTTAGTATATCAATTCTCTCGTGATATAGTGTACAATACTTATACGTATATTAGTTTTCTTAATCGTGTAATATTTTACAAAAGTTTATTACGTTAATTGTTTAATTGGTTCGGTTGATACATGTTTATGGGGCTGTAAACGAGCCGAGCCAATCTAGTCGAAGCTCAAGCTCGACTCAAATACATATTAAGCTAGCTCGGCCCAAGATCAAAACTTTAAGCGTGATGAACATGGGAGTTTGATCTTGGCTCATTCATAAATCGAGCCAGCTCGGCTCAACTCGAAATGGCTCGAACTCTTTTCTTTTGAATTGTTTTTGGCTTTTCCATTAGTTTGAACTTAGCCATAAGATCTTACTTTGAATTAATTGTTATGAACATTAATTATAGATACTATTTAAGGACGCAAAGGTTTAGAGGTAAAAAAGTAGATTTGAGAGCCTATTGATGGAGGGTGCAAAGGAAATATGAAAAATAACATGGGAGAAACATGTTTCGAACTCGGGAAGGGAAACGGTATTGTGTGAACCAGTGTTGAGAAGTAGCAAGCCAAATGTGCCGAAACATTTTGATATTAAAACGTTGGATATATAAACTAAATACTTTACATGAGCAAATTAATCGAGCTATCAAGCCGAGTCATCCCTGACTCAAACTCGAAAAAAATCGATTACAAAATGAGTCGGCTCGGCTCGATTTCTAATCGAGTTTTTGTCCGAGCTTTGGGCAAGCCGTGGGATTCTAGACACCCATATACCACCAAAAGAATTGCAACTCATATCCAAAATGATATTAGTTGGAGTTGATTTTATTCTTTTGATTTTTGCATTTAAACATTTTTTAGGTTTATAGTTTCATATCTAAGTTATACTTTAATGTTTTATTGACTTGTAAATTATAATATACACATCGATTTTGAAATTTTTTTATATCTAAACATCGACAAAAATAAGCACGTCATAATGGTAGGTTTGGTTTCTCAAAAACATAATGTATTTAAAGATATAAAGGGAAACAAAAAAAATAAATATATTTGTTATATTTTTGGATAAAGATGAGGGGTTAAATGAGTAACAATTTTTTTATATTAAAAAAGTTATATAAAGTTTAAGGGTAATTATTGTAAATACAGAGTAAGAATGAAAATAAATTTATATAGTTGCATATCTAAGTTGTACTTTAATACTTCATTGACTTGTACATTATAATATACACATTCATTTTGAAAAATATTTATATCAAAACGTGATAAAAATAAGCACGTCGTAATGGTAGGTTCGGTTTTTAAAAAGACAAATTATATTGAAAGGTATAGACAAAAACAAACAAATAAATCAATTTGTCACTTTTTTGGTTAAAGATGATGGGTTAAATTTGTAACTATTCTTAAATATTACAAAAATTATCTAAAGTATAAGAGTAATTATTATAACTATAGATGGGTAATTATTGTAAGTTAGGAGTGTGCACGGTCCGGTTTTCGTGGTTTTAAATCAACCCGTGAATCAAACCATTAGTAACGGTTTCCGGATTCTGCAAACCAAAACCAAACCATTGAATTCTTAAACCGAACCGAACAAACCGTTAGTAACGGTATGGTTCCGGTTTGGTTTCACGGTTTGTGCTCGAAGGGCCTTAATTTATGCAAGATGTCCAATATAAGGTAAAATAGCTTGTCAATTATAAACTGTCCCAACAAACTGTTAAAAATGTAACAAAGTTGTGTATAAATAACCAAAGATCAAATAGCCCAAATTTGTAAAAAAAACAAGCTGGTGTCGTGAGACTGAAAAATGGTTTTAGATTTCAACTTAAAAAAATGAAGAAGCAGGATTGGAATGTTGTCTTATTGGGCTTAACCCAACTTTTTCTACATATAGGTATAGATTTTATTTACAGGTTATACGATTTTCAAATTAATTATGCCTAATATTCATATAAGATATAAATAATTCTCAAAAATTAAATATAATAAAATTATAGGTCCGGTCCGGTTTTTTATGATTGGTTTTCAGTATAAACCGTAAACCAAACCGTTCGATACGGTTTGAAAATTTTGAAACCGACCGACTGAAAGTTAAGAAAAAAACCAACCGTGAAACCAAACCGATGAACGGTTTGGGCGGTTTCACGGTTTCTAACTGTGAACACCTCTATTGTAAGTATATAATGAAAATCAAACTTTAGTGAATGTTGTGTAAATACTAAAATGCCCTCAAAATTTTGAAATTATAAGCATTGAAAGTTGTATAAGTTACATTATAAGTTGGACATATTAAAAATTAAGAGGTCCATGGGATTCCTTATATATATACATATAGTAAAGATTATAATAATTTCATATTACTTTATTATATTTAATTCCTTTTTGACCCCTCCCATTTTTATCAAACCAATATGTTTAGCTCCATGACATAACTTTTAGAATCTGTATATATTCAATAGTTGAATCCCACTCCAACCACAATTAATCCTGACAAACACATGTATATACACATACATACACACGCACATAAATGAAAAAGGCTAGGCAACTTATGAGTTATGACTGATGATAAAATATTTACATTATTATATGCATGAAGCCAAAGGGAAAATAAAGCGTGAGTTAAATGAACACTAGCAGTAGTTAAATAAAACTAAACAATAGCATGATGTATTGACCTCAAATGCGCATAACACTCATCACTGCTCTTAAAATTCTCCAGGCAAACCCAGCAAATATGACTCCCACATCGACACTCGATATGATTGCACCCGTCGATCTTCTCAATCGTAAACGTACACACCGGACAGTTCCGAACTTCCTCTTTCCCCTTCATCCAATCCTTCAGACTCAAATCCGGATCCCGCTTATACTCATCATACTCCTCACATGTCGATCCCTGATGATATTCCACGTGACATCGCGTACACGTCTCCACCGAACACGCCCCGCACGCAAACGGTCTTGAATCATCATCCGACACCTGGTAAACCGACGGACAGTCTGGCGAAGGGCAGAATCGGTATTTGCCTAAACTTGACCCCACAAACGACCCCAGTGAGGCTTGGAAAAGCTCGTCGATCTTATCATTTAACAAAAGCGCTTTAATGTCGACAACTAATATCAACTTCCCGCACCCCTCGTGTGCACACCGGATTGGGAAACTGTTTCCTGAGTTTTTTATAGCCGACTCTAATTGTTCAACCAAACACGACCGACAGAACTCGTGGTTACATCTTTCCAAACGGTAACCGTCTTCAACGTCGCAAAGACAAATGGGACAAGACCGGGTTTGATTTTCGACAGCTTGACTTTGACCCGAGGTGGAATCTGTATTGCGAAGAATCTCATTTATTGTTTGTTCAACGTTTTGTTTTAATTCTTTACTGCCGCGAACCGAGATTATATGGTGTCTTGTGTTTAACGTTAAATCGGATCCGGGGAATCTTTCTTTGAGCCCGTGAAGGTCGGGGCCGAAGTTTTCAACCACTTTCTTCATGAAATCAGGCGGGAGAGTGGGACCACGAAGATAAACGTCGAGCTGTTTTTTCTCGTGTAGGGCTACAAGAGACTGGACCAGTTTGTTTTGGGCTAAATCCAGCTTGTGTAACGGGCCAAAAACTCTGAAGGTTTGGTTATGTCGGTCAAATAGAAAAAACGTGCCAGTCTCACGTTGGATTGACTTTTGAAGACCAAATCCTTCACGGGAAAAGATGAGTTGAATAACTGGCGGAGTGAGTTGTTCATCAGTTAATGTTCTTCCATTCATAAGCTGTTCAAGTGGTCTTCTTGATTCCGCCATTATTTTTGTCGCCTTGGCAGATATTCTGACACGATACGTTCCGTTATCGTTCCAGTCAGTAAAGAACTCCGCTCCTACAAACAAGATATTTAAAAAAATGATCAACATTTAATAAAGGAGAAAAAAACACAAAGCAACGAATAATCGTTGAACATGATATAACATTACTTGACCAAATGAAAACAGTGACAAATAGCACACTGCTAGATGTTAGTGGCAATTTGATCTTGTTACTCAAGTTACATAATTTACGTTTATGGTTATATTTTTAGACATCAAAAAGGTAAATTCAAAAAATTAGCACACATAGAACAGATCAAAAGTCGGGGAAAGTATATACCAGTTAATCCATAAAACAGCATAACTATTTTATTCAAAAGATAAGATTAAATACTAAAAGATGAAATATTCATACTAGTTTACTAGGCCCGCTGAAATTTCCCATATCCAAAAAACCCAACCGACCCAAATCATGAACCACCAGTTCAGGGTTGGCCCAGCCGAACCGAAACATTAACCGGTTAACCTGACCCAAACACGGAACCAAATCATTAACCGGTTAACCTGGCCCAACCAAACAACAGATTAGACAGACTAAAATCATGAACAACTAGTTCGGGTCAGGTACTATGGGTATCATGTGGGTAGTTCGGATCGGGTACTATGGGTATCATGTGGGTCAGTCCGACCGAACCAAATTATTTACCGGCTAAGCTGAACCGACCAACTGAACCAAACCATTAACCGGTTAACCTGACCCGACCGAACACCCGATTATAATTCGGTCTGTTAACGGTTATTCTAACAAAAACCCGAATAACCTGAACCTTACCCGAAACCCGATCAAACAGCCACTTGACCCACAAATCATTTATAATTAGCATACTTTAATGTCATTTCAAGAAAAAAGTAACAGTCAAATGCAGGGGAACACTCTATAATTAGCAAACTTTGGACTAAATTTCAACCCATTTGACCTCATTTCGGTTTTCATAGCTAACCATTATTCCAATTTTGCCCTTTTAGAGAGAGAGACCTTTCCGAAGCTGGAGATTATCAAGTAAAGAACGCAGTTGATCCTTGATAACACCATAAACAGAAGCAGGACAAGAAACAATGCTATTAAACTGCTGCTGGCATTTAATCTTCTGCCACGGCTGACAACCCGGTAACGCTTTCCCATCAATCTGCTCCAAAGCTTTTGCCGCCTCCAAATGCAAACTCCCGTCGAAACTAATCTCGGCTTTCATAACATAATCCAGCGGTTCACATGGGAAAATATGAACACGAACACATTCATTCTTCGAACCTGGCATGAACGATCTCACCTCTCTCAAAAGTGCATCTTCAAGAGCCGCAACGGGAGGATTCTCTACAGGTGGGGCCCGCGGTAAGCTAACTTTCAAAATCTTCCTATTGGTTGAGTTGTACAATGCGTCATAAAGCTCGGGTTCAAACACATCGGCAGCAAATCCCGACACCATAACACTGTCGTTGAACTTCATACTCGGTCTACAGTTTATAAACTGGTCCCTGATAAACATGTGAGAAAAATCTTCAAACAATGCTGACACATCCTCAGGGTTACATTGAACAAATGCGAAACCCCGGTTCTGCTTACGTGGCCATGATACTTTCGCTTTGACGGCTGGAAATGATAACTTGTTATCCCCTCCAAATATGCTTCTAGAAGAAGGAGCAACTTTTAATTTACACCCATTGAAGTCAACGGGAGTCAACTTTACAGCTTTCTCAGCAGCTTCAGGGGTGAAAAATGTTACCCGGCCCCACTTTTCATTATCTTGGCCGACCAAATTAAGCTTATGGACCGCACAGATGTTGCCACATGTATGTTCCTCCAAAAAGGACAGAAGCTCTTTCTCCTCGATATCCGAACCGCGAACAAATATATCAACTGTGAGACATCTTTTGTCAAGTTCCAGATGCTTTATATCAGCACCCGAACCGAAAAGAGCCACAGGAGGTGACACATGTCGGTCTGGAAACAAACATTTTTCAATACACTCATTCTCTAGCCACTTTTCTTCACGCTCTAATACAGATTTTACAATCTCACACACACGTGTCATGTGTTCAGAAGTAGCAAACACGTTGACTTCATTATGATCAACAGACACTTCTAACCGAACCCGGTCATCGTTAATGGTATCCTTAATGCTTGAAACAAGACGTTTCAGGCTCAAATTCGACTTCCCGCAGAATCGTTTCAACAATGTTGCCCCGAAACCCGTTAACACGTTTAATTGCAATTTCCGCCGGTCGATCTGTGCGATATCAAATGGGGCAGGAGAAAGGGTCAACAAAGAGTTGAAGTCAAAGGAAGTTACACACACCAAATACTGATGTGGCATTGCAATAATTTCCCCAAAAACCACCCAACTTGGTCTCTCACCAAACATGAGTAACGAACATGAACGATGTAACTGAAAATGTGTCCCAGATGACGGGATTTCATAACCGAGATTATCATTTCCAGAATACATTGCAATGTTATCTGCCAAAGCTGAGAGAATCACATCTTTAAGAACTTGATCGGATTCGGTTATCACCATCGGGTCCCACCGCCAATAAGTGGGGATGATAATATTAAGCTCATGTTGAAGACAACTTTCCATTTCTTGAACCGCTTCTTGACATCTTCTCATAGACTTTGCATTAATACTGTTATCCCAACACCATTGATTCCGTTTATCACGGGGAACTAACTCCCATTTTCTGTAAACAGATAATAATGTAAATAAGTCGCCACCCGGATGGCAAAACTGTACTTTCAAACAATCTGATTTGTGTTTCTCTTCTTCTCGGCCAACCCTGCAAAATATGCTGCTGGAATTTGCCATTAGCGCAGCTAAAACGAGCCCTTCACGACCCATACGGTTTTCAAAACACTTCAATATCACTTTACCGAGCCTAGGTTCAATCCCCAATTTGACCAACATCCGACCATCATTGGTCAGCTTATGGATCCCATGTTCAAGTACAACTGCTCCCAATTGGATCAAACTTTTAATTGCGGTCTCAATCGATGCATTAGACGGTGCATCAATGAAATCAAACTCCTCAACTTTATGAATCCCGAGAGCTAGAATTCTCAAAACCGCAATTCCAAGATTAACTCTACGGATCTCGGGTTCTTGATGACATGGCATGGATTGGAACTCTCTCTCTTCATATACCCGATAACACTTTCCCGGTTCGGTTCGACCGGCTCGACCCGCACGTTGGTTAGCAGAGCTTTGACTGATCCTGCCAACTTTAAGCACATTCATTCCCGTCCCAGGTTCAAACCGATTCTCTTTGACCATACCCGAGTCTACAACATATTTGACTCCCGGAATAGTCAACGATGTCTCCGCAAGATTAGTTGAGAATATTACTTTCCGCTTTTTCGGATAATTAAAATAAACCCGATACTGTTCTTCATGAGATAATTTCCCGTGCAACGGTAAACAAATGGCCGATGAGCTTTTAAACTGGTCACATGCCCATTCAACCTCCATTTGACTAGTCAAAAACGCAAGAATCGCCCCGTGTTCCTCATTTTTATGAATTTCACCGACCCTCCTTAAAACATGAGAAACATAAGATGGCATAAAGTCATAGGTTACATTAGACGATGATGTCATTTCAGGAACATATCTAATATCAACTGGGAAAGTTCGGCCCACCACATGATGTGTATCACAATCAAAGAAATATTTAGCCAGCTGGTCCGCATCGGCTGTTGCAGACATAATAATAAACCTCAAATCCGACCGTCGATGAAGTAAATCTTTTATTAATGCTAACAAAAGATCGGTTGACAAGCTTCTTTCATGTGCTTCGTCAACAATAATACAAGATGCCCATGAAAAATTCTTGTCATTCATGTAATGTTGAAGTAGACAATGATCTGTCATAAATATAGCTTTTGAATCCAAACGGTTAACAGATGAAAATGTCGATGAACAGACGATTGAATTATCATCACAACACCCACGACTTTCTTCTTTGACTCTGTTTGCTAGTGATATTGCAGCAAGCTTACGTGGCTGGGTGCACACTATTGACCTGTCACCCGCCACTCCTGAATCAATAAGAAATTGAACCAGTTGGGTGCTTTTTCCTGAACCGGTTTCACCAATCAATACCATTACCTGTAACATTAATGGCACAATAACATTAGAAACAGCAACAGAAGTACGTTCAAGAGATTAACAGTTCAGAGTTGTAACATATGAATGTCTAAGCTACTGCTGACATCCGAAAGAAACTGTCATCATGTAATAAAAAGATATTACCAAATGAATATCTAGAAAACGTGTGGCCCTAAGCTAAAAGCACAAAAACAACCAAAGATGCTGGATTTTTTTCAAAAACGCAAATATATCATTAACATTGGCAAGTATAGCTGGTGAAACTATTTTGATAATGTTTTCTTCTAGAATGTCTCATTTCAACCAAGGTCCATTTTTGTTAGAACCCATTTTGACCCGAATCAATCTGACACCGTTTAAAAAATGCCCATTTTGACCCGAAATTGTTTTGACCGACTACCCAACCCGACCCACCCGTTTTGTCAGGTCTAGTAACATACAGAAGTTTGCAAATAACTTTTTTGAAACAAAAAAAAACGTTTTTTGGATCAGTAAGGTTAATTCATTCCATCATTGTTGAGGCAAGCTTTGAATGATCAAGTCATGATGACTATTTTGCAGATAGGTAAATTGTATTCCAACATCTTATCTATCAGAATTCAAAAATTTGGTATACTGAAAGCTACGAAGAGTATAATTAAAAAAAACAGTGATGACATGGACTGTAGTTTGTCAACACAATGTGTTCTATAAAGAAACATTTGCGTGTGTTTTAACTTCTTTTCAAGTTCCATGTTTGTTCCTGCTTTTAACCTTAATTCCAAATTTTTGAATTTCTTTACTTTTTTAAATTGACCTGATTGTACCCAAAATATTTTGGTCAGAACCCGTTTTATATCATAACTGCAATTTTATATCAATGTAATGCAAGTACTAAACGAAAAGAGAAAAAAAACTACCTGCTGACAGTGTATCTTCCAGAGAATATCCTTCCGGTCAGCGTAAATCGGCAGCCCATCCTCAAGCCGCTTCAACTCCCTCTTAATCATCCAATAAACCTTACTCCAATTCAACCCCCCTTTCAACAACAACACCTTAACCTCCGAATCATCATCGCACACCTTCCCATCCAAATAATCAAGCACACACTGCATTGCAGAACTAAACTCATCAATCCTCTTCCTGATCAACTCGCTCTCACGAACAATCCCTTCCTTCTGACTCGCCAACTCCACGTGCAGCGCCAACGGTTTCGGCTTCCTCAACAACAATTCAATCCGATTAATCTCGCGCGAAACCTCATCCAACTTATCCTCCAGCTTCCTCACACTCTCCCCAGCCAAAAACCCTAAAACCCTCGAAGTAAACAAAACCCTAAGCCGAGAATTCAACTCCTCGGTATCAGACGGCACCAAAAGGTTCTGCACAAGCTTCGGCATGAACGATAAGCCTCCGTCGAGCAAAACCTCCCATAAATAGACAACAGTGTTCAACACACCGGGCCACTGCTGGTAAAAAAACCTAGCGGCAACGATTCCGGTCTGGTATAAGAAGAATTCGTCCGGAGCGAACTTGAATTTGCCCATGAGGCTGACAATCTCATGCCGGTTGTATGTGTTCTGGTCGGTGCTGGTGGAACGGAGTTCGATAACAAAATTGGGGCGACGGCGAGCGGCGGCGGACGACGGCGGCGGTGGTAGAGGTCGATCGCGACGGCGGTGGTGGTTGGGGTGGTCGAATGAACGGTGGTTGGACGGAATCGAAGGTTTGTTACGGTGCATCGAAGCTAGGGTTTGGGTTTGGGTTTGGGTTTGGGTTTGATCAGTGGGCATATTATTATCGGAGGAAAATCAGAGAGTATTATTATTATTATTAATCAAGGGTTTGTAGAAATCGAAGAAACAAAGTGAAGGTACGTCTAGAGACAGAGAGATTAATTATTATTATTAATTGATTATATGAAAGAAACTTTATGCCCAATTAAACAATTGATTTGACGTGTATATATATAATATAATAACAAAAGAAAAAGAAAGTTGTATTTTGAGAAGGAAGTCTTTTTATAATATTATAATTTAATTAATGATCTTTCCGATAAACCCTCTATATTTCTTAAATGATTACACGTGATTATGTTACTCTTTTGTTTTTTTATAATTTAATTTTGGCAAATATTGGAGTATTTTTAAAATAAAATATTTATGGTGAACGTATCTAATCTTAGTTAATAGTATTATTTTTTAAGAGAATTAAAGTTTTTGTTTATGTGATTTGATTAAATATATGGTTTTAGTCTACTAGTTTTAAATTTATGGTTTTCGTCTAATAATTTTGTTTACACTTTCAATTAAACATGATCCCACTAACGATGTTAACTCAGATCATTAAAGCATGGCTCTCATGTGTGGGGTAATTTTGTCTTTTTTCTCTCACAACGAAGATAAAATGGTATTTGGGATTTTGGGCTAGGGTTTATTTGAGAAGAAAAATGACAAAATGATCCCTCGTGTGAGAAGCACTTGATGGTTTAATGACCAAAGTTAACGAGTTTAGTGAGGTCGAGTTTAATTGCAAGTGAAACAAACTATTAAACAAAAACTGCAAATTTAAACTATTTGACAAAACTCACATATTTAGTCAAAGCACAATGATGAAAACCGTATTTTTCTCTTAGTTTTTTTTAAAAAAAAATTAAGCATCTAGAAACTTTGAACATGAGCCAACCATCATCTTTAATTGTCTAGACCTCAATTAGTGTTTGGTGTGTAATGTCACGACCCGCCAAAATTGCAAGTCGTTACCCATGATTCCGGAAGGTTCTACAACACTTTTCGCATCTCTAGAGCTGCCAGGAAGTCTACGGAACAGCCCGGTTCGTACGGGACCAGTTTGGGACGTTTTAGGCACTTAAACACAGCCTATAAAAGGCCCGGAAGCTGCTGGAATGGGCTGGAAAACACTGCTAACAAGTACACAAATACAACAGCCCCAAAAGGCTCTAGAATTGTCAAGAAAGACCCGGAATTGGCTGCACTTTGCTATATACTTCAAGACTTGACACAAGATCATTCTAGATATGGCATTATCTAGTCATCAAGATCATGATGACATCAAGAGGGTTCTAGTTCATCCCTTCAAAATCTACACACTTGTATAGAAAATATCTTGTATTAGAATGATCTAGATTAGGAAGACTCTAGATCATATGAAGTAGTATAAATAGGTGAAGCTAGGCATCATTTGGAAATCACCCAAAAGCTTGTAAGCATATTTGTACTAAAATCTCCAGCAATATAAATACTTAGTCTTGTATACTTGTGTTCAAGTAACTACAAGAAACCCACATTGTTAATCCAAGACTTCCGCTGCCCAAAAACTCACCAACAACAAACCACATATGCTTACTTAGACGAAGTTCTAAGGCCGCACGAGAGTCCAAGAAATAACTCCGTGACAATTGGTATCAGAGCAGGTTGATTCATCGGGATGGCATCCGAATCAAAACTCGAAGGCACTCTCTACACCGCTGGAGATGAGACAAAGAAAGGAAAGAAGTCTGCAAGAGAACTCATACTAGGCGTAGAGAATCGCGTCGAAGAGGTGGAGACGTCATTGGTGGAATACAAAACCCATGTCGACGCACTCCAAGCAGAATTCGACATATTCAAGGAGCACACCAACGAGTCACTACAGAAAGTTGAACCATTAAGCAGTGACGTCGTTGAATTAGAAGAAAACTTCAGAGCTGCCCTCGCAGTCATGCGAAACGATATGAAAGAAATGATTATGCACGAGCTGGGTCAACTCAAAACAAACATGGAGAATATTGAAAAAGAGCTTTCAGTTTGCCACGATTTCTACAAGACTTTACAAGGCGAAGTTAATGTTCTCAAGATGGCCGTAGGAAATGGAGTTGCTAGCACGAGCAACAACACTCCCACGAAGGTTAAAGTTCCCCAACCAACGCCATTCGTTGGGAAACGAGAGGCGCGGGCTGTGGACAACTTCCTTTGGGAAATCGAACAATACTTCAAGGGTGTAGACATCAATGACGATGAAAAAAAGATTTCTATGACAACCCTATACTTGAAAGACACTGCTGCGTTATGGTGGAGACGCAAGAGCAAAGAAATCGAACAAGGTACGTGCACCATCACCACTTGGGCAGATTTCATTAAAGAATTCAAACGCCAGTTTTATCCGGAAAATACCCAATACGAAGCAAGAATTCGTTTTCGTAATCTGAAGCAAAAGGGTACAATCAAAGATTACATCGATGAATTCACTACCCTTATGCTCGAAATTCCGGATATTACACCCGGGGAAGCATTGGCGAACTTCATGGATGGCTTACAATATTGGGCTAAAAATGAGGTCGAACGTCGAAACGTTCAAGACCTATCCTCTGCCATCATTGCGGCCGAGTCCCTGCACGATCGAAGTGAGACTCGACCAGCAAGAAACAACGTTATCAACCAATACAACACTAAGGTTAGGGGAGCCAGACCCAACAACACCCAATTCCGGAAGGAGGAAACCCGAAAACCACTCCAAATCACCAACGAACCTTATAATAAGGCATGTTTTATATGCGATGGGCCGCATAATCCACGCTATTGCCCAAAGAAAAACAGTTTGAACGCTGTTGTAAAAGTTGACGAAGAACCAAACGAGACTGAGGAGGTTCGACTTGGGGCAATGCAACTTCAAGTTCTGAATGCAATGCGTGAAACGAGTGGGAAGCGCCTACATATGGCAGATTCGAACCCACAAATCAACAAGAATATTGAAGGAAAAGGACTTAGGTTCGTGACAATCGAAATAAATGGAAGACGTTCAAAAGCATTGGTGGATACAGGTGCAAGCCACAACTTCATCAACCCAGAAATAGCAAGAGGGCTTGGTTTAAAAATAACAAGAACGGAAGGAATGATCAAAGGTGCTAACGGAGACGCACAACCAATAGTCGGGAAAGCTTGGAATGTAAAAGCTACGATCGGATCATGGCAAGGAAGAATTGATTTCTCAGTGGCTCCACTCGATGACTACGACATTGTACTCGGAATGGAGTTCTTCCACAGATCAAACGTTGCCGTAGCAACAAGCTTAAATGCCCTTTACCTAACGAAGGGAAAACAAGTCTACACCGCACCAATGGAGGTGGAAACTTGGCAAAGGAAAACCATCTCTGCACTACGACTCATAAGTAGGCCGAAGACTCGCAACGAGGGCGTTGCGAAATCAGGTGGGGGAGAATGTCACGACCCGCCAAAATTGCAGGTCGTTACCCATGATTCCGGAAGGTTCTATAACACTTTTCGCATCTCTAGAGCTGCCCGGAAGTCTACGGAACAGCCCGGTTCATACGGGACCAGATTGGGACGTTTTAGGCACTTAAACACAGCCTATAAAAGGCCCGGAAGCTGCTGGAATGGGCTGGAAAACGCTGCTAACAGGTACACAAATACAACAGCCCCGGAAGGCTCTAGAATTGTCAAGAAAGACCCGGAATTGGCTGCACTTTGCTATATACTTCAAGACTTGACACAAGATCATTCTAGATATGGAATTATCTAGTAATCAAGATCATGATGACATCAAGAGGGTTCTAGTTCATCCCTTCAAAATCTACACACTTGTATAGAAAATATATTGTATTAGAATGATCTAGATTAGGAAGACTCTAGATCATATGAAGTAGTATAAATAGGTGAAGCTAGGCATCATTTGGAAATCACCCAAAAGCTTGTAAGCATAAAACCCCCCAAAAGCTTGTAAGCATAAAACCCTTTGTACTAAAATCTCCAGCAATATAAACACTTAGTCTTGTATACTTGTGTTCAAGTAACTACAAGAAACCCACATTGTTAATCCAAGACTTCCGCTGCCCAAAAACTCACCAACAACAAACCACACAGGCTTACTTAGACGAAGTTCTAAGGCCGCACGAGAGTCCAAGAAATAACTCCGTGACAATTGGTATCAGAGCAGGTTGATTCATCGGGATGGCATCCGAATCAAAACTCGAAGGCACTCTCTACACCGCTGGAGATGAGACAAAGAAAGGAAAGAAGTCTGCAAGAGAACTCATACTAGGCGTAGAGAATCGCGTCGAAGAGGTGGAGACGTCATTGGTGGAATACAAAACCCATGTCGACGCACTCCAAGCAGAATTCGACATATTCAAGGAGCACACCAACGAGTCACTACAGAAAGTTGAACCATTAAGCAGTGACGTCGTTGAATTAGAAGAAAACTTCAGAGCTGCCCTCGCAGTCATGCGAAACGATATGAAAGAAATGATTATGCACGAGCTGGGTCAACTCAAAACAAACATGGAGAATATTGAAAAAGAGCTTTCAGTTTGCCACGATTTCTACAAGACTTTACAAGGCGAAGTTAATGTTCTCAAGATGGCCGTAGGAAATGGAGTTGCTAGCACGAGCAACAACACTCCCACGAAGGTTAAAGTTCCCCAACCAACGCCATTCGTTGGGAAACGAGAGGCGCGGGCTGTGGACAACTTCCTTTGGGAAATCGAACAATACTTCAAGGGTGTAGACATCAATGACGATGAAAAAAAGATTTCTATGACAACCCTATACTTGAAAGACACTGCTGCGTTATGGTGGAGACGCAAGAGCAAAGAAATCGAACAAGGTACGTGCACCATCACCACTTGGGCAGATTTCATTAAAGAATTCAAACGCCAGTTTTATCCGGAAAATACCCAATACGAAGCAAGAATTCGTCTTCGTAATCTGAAGCAAAAGGGTACAATCAAAGATTACATCGATGAATTCACTACCCTTATGCTCGAAATTCCGGATATTACACCCGGGGAAGCATTGGCGAACTTCATGGATGGCTTACAATATTGGGCTAAAAATGAGGTCGAACGTCGAAACGTTCAAGACCTATCCTCTGCCATCATTGCGGCCGAGTCCCTGCACGATCGAAGTGAGACTCGACCAGCAAGAAACAACGTTATCAACCAATACAACACTAAGGTTAGGGGAGCCAGACCCAACAACACCCAATTCCGGAAGGAGGAAACCCGAAAACCACTCCAAATCACCAACGAACCTTATAATAAGGCATGTTTTATATGCGATGGGCCGCATAATCCACGCTATTGCCCAAAGAAAAACAGTTTGAACGCTGTTGTAAAAGTTGACGAAGAACCAAACGAGACTGAGGAGGTTCGACTTGGGGCAATGCAACTTCAAGTTCTGAATGCAATGCGTGAAACGAGTGGGAAGCGCCTACATATGGCAGATTCGAACCCACAAATCAACAAGAATATTGAAGGAAAAGGACTTAGGTTCGTGACAATCGAAATAAATGGAAGACGTTCAAAAGCATTGGTGGATACAGGTGCAAGCCACAACTTCATCAACCCAGAAATAGCAAGAGGGCTTGGTTTAAAAATAACAAGAACGGAAGGAATGATCAAAGGTGCTAACGGAGACGCACAACCAATAGTCGGGAAAGCTTGGAATGTAAAAGCTACGATCGGATCATGGCAAGGAAGAATTGATTTCTCAGTGGCTCCACTCGATGACTACGACATTATACTCGGAATGGAGTTCTTCCACAGATCAAACGTTGCCGTAGCAACAAGCTTAAATGCCCTTTACCTAACGAAGGGAAAACAAGTCTACACCGCACCAATGGAGGTGGAAACTTGGCAAAGGAAAACCATCTCTGCACTACGACTCATAAGTAGGCCGAAGACTCGCAACGAGGGCGTTGCGAAATCAGGTGGGGGAGAATGTCACGACCCGCCAAAATTGCAGGTCGTTACCCATGATTCCGGAAGGTTCTATAACACTTTTCGCATCTCTAGAGCTGCCCGGAAGTCTACGGAACAGCCCGGTTCGTACGGGACCAGATTGGGACGTTCTAGGCACTTAAACACAGCCTATAAAAGGCCCGGAAGCTGCTGGAATGGGCTGGAAAACGCTGCTAACAGGTACACAAATACAACAGCCCCGGAAGGCTCTAGAATTGTCAAGAAAGACCCGGAATTGGCTGCACTTTGCTATATACTTCAAGACTTGACACAAGATCATTCTAGATTTGGAATTATCTAGTAATCAAGATCATGATGACATCAAGAGGGTTCTAGTTCATCCCTTCAAAATCTACACACTTGTATAGAAAATATATTGTATTAGAATGATCTAGATTAGGAAGACTCTAGATCATATGAAGTAGTATAAATAGGTGAAGCTAGGCATCATTTGGAAATCACCCAAAAGCTTGTAAGCATAAAACCCCCCAAAAGCTTGTAAGCATAAAACCCTTTGTACTAAAATCTCCAGCAATATAAACACTTAGTCTTGTATACTTGTGTTCAAGTAACTACAAGAAACCCACATTGTTAATCCAAGACTTCCGCTGCCCAAAAACTCACCAACAACAAACCACACAGGCTTACTTAGACGAAGTTCTAAGGCCGCACGAGAGTCCAAGAAATAACTCCGTGACAATTGGTATCAGAGCAGGTTGATTCATCGGGATGGCATCCGAATCAAAACTCGAAGGCACTCTCTACACCGCTGGAGATGAGACAAAGAAAGGAAAGAAGTCTGCAAGAGAACTCATACTAGGCGTAGAGAATCGCGTCGAAGAGGTGGAGACGTCATTGGTGGAATACAAAACCCATGTCGACGCACTCCAAGCAGAATTCGACATATTCAAGGAGCACACCAACGAGTCACTACAGAAAGTTGAACCATTAAGCAGTGACGTCGTTGAATTAGAAGAAAACTTCAGAGCTGCCCTCGCAGTCATGCGAAACGATATGAAAGAAATGATTATGCACGAGCTGGGTCAACTCAAAACAAACATGGAGAATATTGAAAAAGAGCTTTCAGTTTGCCACGATTTCTACAAGACTTTACAAGGCGAAGTTAATGTTCTCAAGATGGCCGTAGGAAATGGAGTTGCTAGCACGAGCAACAACACTCCCACGAATGTTAAAGTTCCCCAACCAACGCCATTCGTTGGGAAACGAGAGGCACGGGCTGTGGACAACTTCCTTTGGGAAATCGAACAATACTTCAAGGGTGTAGACATCAATGACGATGAAAAAAAGATTTCTATGACAACCCTATACTTGAAAGACACTGCTGCGTTATGGTGGAGACGCAAGAGCAAAGAAATCGAACAAGGTACGTGCACCATCACCACTTGGGCAGATTTCATTAAAGAATTCAAACGCCAGTTTTATCCGGAAAATACCCAATACGAAGCAAGAATTCGTCTTCGTAATCTGAAGCAAAAGGGTACAATCAAAGATTACATCGATGAATTCACTACCCTTATGCTCGAAATTCCGGATATTACACCCGGGGAAGCATTGGCGAACTTCATGGATGGCTTACAATATTGGGCTAAAAATGAGGTCGAACGTCGAAACGTTCAAGACCTATCCTCTGCCATCATTGCGGCCGAGTCCCTGCACGATCGAAGTGAGACTCGACCAGCAAGAAACAACGTTATCAACCAATACAACACTAAGGTTAGGGGAGCCAGACCCAACAACACCCAATTCCGGAAGGAGGAAACCCGAAAACCACTCCAAATCACCAACGAACAATAAGGCATGTTTTATATGCGATGGGCCGCATAATCCACGCTATTGCCCAAAGAAAAACAGTTTGAACGCTGTTGTAAAAGTTGACGAAGAACCAAACGAGACTGAGGAGGTTCGACTTGGGGCAATGCAACTTCAAGTTCTGAATGCAATGCGTGAAACGAGTGGGAAGCGCCTACATATGGCAGATTCGAACCCACAAATCAACAAGAATATTGAAGGAAAAGGACTTAGGTTCGTGACAATCGAAATAAATGGAAGACGTTCAAAAGCATTGGTGGATACAGGTGCAAGCCACAACTTCATCAACCCAGAAATAGCAAGAGGGCTTGGTTTAAAAATAACAAGAACGGAAGGAATGATCAAAGGTGCTAACGGAGACGCACAACCAATAGTCGGGAAAGCTTGGAATGTAAAAGCTACGATCGGATCATGGCAAGGAAGAATTGATTTCTCAATGGCTCCACTCGATGACTACGACATTGTACTCGGAATGGAGTTCTTCCACAGATCAAACGTTGCCGTAGCAACAAGCTTAAATGCCCTTTACCTAACGAAGGGAAAACAAGTCTACACCGCACCAATGGAGGTGGAAACTTGGCAAAGGAAAACCATCTCTGCACTACGACTCATAAGTAGGCCGAAGACTCGCAACGAGGGCGTTGCGAAATCAGGTGGGGGAGAATGTCACGACCCGCCAAAATTGCAGGTCGTTACCCATGATTCCGGAATGTTCTATAACACTTTTCGCATCTCTAGAGCTGCCCGGAAGTCTACGGAACAGCCCGGTTCGTACGGGACCAGATTGGGACGTTTTAGGCACTTAAACACAGCCTATAAAAGGCCCGGAAGCTGCTGGAATGGGCTGGAAAACGCTGCTAACAGGTACACAAATACAACAACCCCGGAAGGCTCTAGAATTGTCAAGAAAGACCCGGAATTGGCTGCACTTTGCTATATACTTCAAGACTTGACACAAGATCATTCTAGATATGGAATTATCTAGTAATCAAGATCATGATGACATCAAGAGGGTTCTAGTTCATCCCTTCAAAATCTACACACTTGTATAGAAAATATATTGTATTAGAATGATCTAGATTAGGAAGACTCTAGATCATATGAAGTAGTATAAATAGGTGAAGCTAGGCATCATTTGGAAATCACCCAAAAGCTTGTAAGCATAAAACCCCCCAAAAGCTTGTAAGCATAAAACCCTTTGTACTAAAATCTCCAGCAATATAAACACTTAGTCTTGTATACTTGTGTTCAAGTAACTACAAGAAACCCACATTGTTAATCCAAGACTTCCGCTGCCCAAAAACTCACCAACAACAAACCACACAGGCTTACTTAGACGAAGTTCTAAGGCTGCACGAGAGTCCAAGAAATAACTCCGTGACAATTGGTATCAGAGCAGGTTGATTCATCGGGATGGCATCCGAATCAAAACTCGAAGGCACTCTCTACACCGCTGGAGATGAGACAAAGAAAGGAAAGAAGTCTGCAAGAGAACTCATACTAGGCGTAGAGAATCGCGTCGAAGAGGTGGAGACGTCATTGGTGGAATACAAAACCCATGTCGACGCACTCCAAGCAGAATTCGACATATTCAAGGAGCACACCAACGAGTCACTACAGAAAGTTGAACCATTAAGTAGTGACGTCGTTGAATTAGAAGAAAACTTTAATAAAACATTTCATAACAAGTCAAAACTTGTCTTAAACAACCAACTTGTCTTTCGAAAACTAAGTAATTAAAACATAACACGCCCTGAGCCTTCCGATGCCAGTCTCTTATTCAACGCCACGTGTCTCCTCAAGCGAGCTGCCTCATCCTACTCACCTGCGTGCATACTAAAAGTCAGCTACGCTGAGTAAGTTCTAGTTAATCATACATTATACAATACACACAAACTTATATTCTTTCATTCATACTTTCATACTTTCTTTTGTACTAACTTGCTTTCATATCTTACGTTATAAAGAGCATTACGCCCTACATTCCTCGAGTATTATTAGGGCTCGGTACCCTCCTTCCTCGAGTATTATTAGGGCTCGGTACCCTCCTTCCTCGAGTATTATTAGGGCTCGTTACCCTCTTTCCTCGAATATTAGTAGGGTTCGGTACCCTCTTTCCTCGAATATTAGTAGGGTTCGGTTCCCTAGTTCTCGAATATTAGTAGGGTTCGATTCCCTCTTCGTTACCATACAACCATACATCATACCTCGAGTATTATTAGAGCTTGGTACCCTTTTCGTAACCATACAACCAAACAACCATCATTTCCTTCTTTTATTAACCTTATCACGTTCATACACATAAGCATACATATCATACTTACCTTAAACATAGCGTTACAACCTGACAGTACGTGCAATATCCGAAGATCGTTCACGTACCATCAAGCAATCATTCATACATTTCACATTATTCACATAAGGCATACACTTATCTCTTAGGATAAGCGTATTAACAAACATATTGAGTATGCACACAGCCCCGAAAACATAACACATAAATGGGGCTAGAAACTCACCTGGATTCTGTTACGCTCTCCGTTAATCGTTATTCCCTTCTTGAGCTGTGCACGGCTAACTGTATAATATTTACATGTATCAATTAACTACTACTACTACTACTACTCATGTTGTATTTCTATCTTTATATAACCCACAACGAACGGGGGTCCGGGGGCAGCGCCCCTGGCAGCGGGGTTCTAGGGGCGGCAGCCCCTAGCAGGGTCCAAGAGGCAGAGCCCCTGGCTGGGGTCGAGCTGCCAGGTCAGCTTGGAAAAATTTTATTTACATTAACTGCCTTAACACATTTTTCATTAGGTTTTTAATTTATTTTCTTATTTGCTAACTCCAGCGAACTTATCATTAAGCGAACTTAACAATAAGCGAACTTAACATTAAGCGAACTTATCGTTAGCGAACTTAAGCATAGGCGAAGTTAACCCTAGGCGAACATATGCCAGGCGAAGTTGAGCATTAGCGAACTTAGCCTTAGGTGAAGTTATCATGGGCAAACTTATCATCATGTGAAGTTACAGTTTGGCGAACTTGGCCTTAGGCGAAGTTAACCTTGACAGCGAACTTATTGTGGCGAAATTGTCAGGTGCGAACTTGGCTGGCGAACTTGCTTGCAAGCGAACTTGCATGAAGGCGAAGTTGGCTTGCAGGCGAAGTTATTCAGCATTCGCCTCTGTTCAATCTTAATCATCAAAATCACCCTTATTTCATCGAGAATTTCTTGGATATTACGTTAACTAACTCCGCGATCATTCCCATGGCCTAGTTCGGGTAAAACTTAGCTCGGAAAGACATAAAGTTTGGACCTTTCGGCTTAAAACGTTTAATAACATAACTACGGTTTAGCGAGCCGTTTATGTTTACGGGTCCATTAGGTGGTTTTATCATCAAGTATAGATCTTTACGTTTCACTCATACCCGATCCATTCTCGTTCTAATGTTTCAAGGCTAAACGTTTATAAAAACATAAACTTTAAGATCAAAACGTACCTTTTCGTGTTTGTTTGGCTTAGTCACGGACCATAGATCTTGTATTTATCTTGCGTATTGAAGGATCTATCAAGAATCTCGTTTACTTGGTCTTGGATCCCACTCTTGCTCTCGGCCGTATATAGGTGTAAGTGTATGTGTGTGTTTTTAATGTGTAGAGATTAAGATGGAAATGAATGAGGGTTTAGGGTTTTAGGTTGGTTTAGGGGATATTTATATCCCTTAAAGCCCATGGACCTAAGGCCCATTCCCATTTAACCCACCTTAATTAATCTAAGTCCATGATCCGTTCTTTACTCGATATTAATTAATTAATAACGCGAAATCACTAAACGTAACTTTCTTTATTTAACATTATAATATTTAGGATGTTACAAATAGTTTTTATCTCCCCGTATTACGGGGGTGTTTTGTATTGTTTGTTTTAATATTTATTTATTTTTTGAATTTATATTTTTTTTATTGTATGAAAGTTAATAATATACTTATAGTTTGAAATTGTTTCACAAATAAATTAGATGTTATAACCCGGTTTAAAAGCTATATGGTTTTGATGAGAACCAAGACCCGTTTATTTTTTTACTATAAAATTGGTTTTTTAGTTATAAATAATATTTATGAAAGTTAATAATATACTTATGCTTTGATGAGACCCAAGACCCGTTATTTTTTTATTACTATAAAATTGGTTTTTTAATTTAAATAATATATATATATATCCTTTTTAAAATAAATAAGATATTAATTTTTGTATATCCTATTTTATAGGATTTTTACATCAATAATTTGTTGAGAATATTTTTTTATTTAATGAGATGTTATAACCCGTTTAAGAAATATCTGGGTTTGGTAAGACCCATAGTCATGAATTCGGGTCAAATGCATTAGAAGCCTCCATTTAAAAATCAAGCAAATCTGGTGACTCCAAAAAAAGGGGGAGCGACCACATCGCGACACGTAGGATTTTCATATTTTCCATATGGGTTAGTCTCATATAACAAAAGTATGTAATAATAGTTTTTATCCCCCCGTATTACGGGGGTTGTTTTGTATTGTTTGTTTTAATATTTATTTATTTTTTGAATTTATATTTTTTTTATTGTATGAAAGTTAATAATATACTTATGGTTTGAAATTGTTTCACAAATAAATGAGATGTTATAACCCGGTTTAAAAGCTATATGGTTTTGATGAGAACCAAGACCCGTTTATTTTTTTACTATAAAATTGGTTTTTTTAATAATAAATAATATTTATGAAAGTTAATATTATACTTATGCTTTGATGAGACCCAAGACCCGTTTATTTTTTTTACTATAAAATTGGTTTTTTAATTTAAATAATATATATATATATATATATCCTTTTTAAAATAAATAAGATATTAATTTTTGTATATCCTATTTTATAGGATTTTTACATCAATAATTTGGTGTGAATAATTTTTTATTTAATGAGATGTTATAACCCATTTAAGAAATATCTGGGTTTGGTAAGACCCATAGCCATGAATTCGGGTCAAATGCATTAGAAGCCTCCATTTAAAAATCAAGCAAATCTGGTGACTCCAAAAAAAGGGGGAGCGACCACATGGCGACACGTATGATTTTTATGTTTTCGTTTATATATATTATAGATGTATAATACTTATTTTTTTAATTTTATACATGATATTTTTTATACACATATGTACAATTAAGATAAATGATAATGTACATATGTGTACATTATGTAAATCGAGATCAAATACAAATATACATATGTGTATAATTAGTTTTTTTTTTTAAAAATCAGAATGAAAAATAAAAAATTTTGGTTTTTTTACTTTTTAAAATTTTTGTCTTTTTTCATTTTATAATTTTTTATGTGGTTTTTATAGCTCAAAATGGTTCTCAAAGTTCTCTTAGGATCATCACCACATATATATATACATATATATATATATATAATATAAACGAAAACATAAAAATCCTACATGTCGCGATGTGGTCGCTCCCTTTTTTTTGTAGTCACCAGATTTGCTTGATTTTTAAATGGAGGCTTCTCATGCATTTGACCCGAATTTACGGGTATGGGTTTTATCAAATCCAAATATTTCTTAAACGGGTTATAACATCTCATTAAATTAAAAACTAATCCCACCAAATATTTGAAATCCTATAAAGTAGGGATATACTAAATATTAAAATATGATTTATTTAATATATATATATATATATATAATTTATAATTAAAAATCCAATTTTATAATAAAAAAATAAACGGGTCTTGGCTCTCATCAAACCCATATAACTTTTAAACAGTGTTATAAAATCTCATTTATTTGTGAAACAATTTATTATCAACCCATAAGTATATTATTAACTTTCATACAATAAAAAAATAAAAATTCAAAAAACACTTAATATAAAACAACCCCGTAATACGGGGGATAAAAACTAGTGTATATATATATATATAGGGTATGGTTAACGTAAAAACAATAGTTTTGTGAGAAGCATAAGAATAGATGTAGACCCTTAGATCTAGGATTTAGTGGTTGAGATTGGTAGTTTTTAAAAGTTGTATAGTTTCCTATTTAAATGGTATAATGTCCTATTTAGGTTGTGTTTTATTTTACAGCCTTCTCACACTTCTCACAAAAGAATTATTTTTTATTTGAACCATTATATAAAAGTGTTCAGATAAAAAGAAAGAGTTTCCTATGAATTGTAAGAACCAATAGATTTTTGACATGTGCCATTACAACATATGGTGAAAGAACAAATCTAGGAAACTATGTCGATTATAATGGTAAAAGAGTAATTTTAAGAAATTATGACGGTTTTTGATAATTCTAAATCTCAACTATTGATTAACATGATCTAATGGCTATGATTTATTCTTAGTCTTCATAGGAAACTACTTGTTTTTAGGATAACCCTTCTCTCTCTCTCTCTGTGTATATATATATATATAATATATCACACACACACATACTAATATAATAGTATTAAATCCAAAACTCACTCAGGCGATAACTTCTCGTCGCTCCGCCCATTTTCGCCCCGGAGCGGTGTTCTCTCCCCAAAACCCAACTTGTCACCCAATTTGTCGCCCCATTACGTATAACCTTAGGTAATATAGTATAGATGTGGAACTTTTAATTTAATTACAATAAACGTAGGCGTCGATTCGTAATTTCCATTGAAAAGTGTCACACCCCAACCTATGACGGAAATGCCGGGGCGAACTGATTGCTCACAGCTTTTCAAAGGTTACTATCAAGCAATATTATTTAAATGACAATATCTATTTAATTCGATTTAATAATTCAAATAATTCAAGTACAAAATACAACTTATTAAAGAAACAACAATTACAATATAATTCTTGATTTTATCATTCCTAACTTAAATTCTTCACTAAGTCTTCACCAACCTGCATTAAATTTCTACGATAACCTGCATATGCGTATAAAATATAATTTTGTCAACAATACATGTTGAGTGAGCAACACACCAGTTTAGTTGTACATATAGTATATATAACAAAATATGTAGCTGCAACAAGTCATATGAAAATAACAAAATAACCAAATGAGCAAGTATAACTGAGATGTCGAGAAGCACAAAGGCTATAACGACTGGCGTATGATCATACTATTATGAGATTATGTTGGACCTCTCCGAATGCGGTTCACGTAAAGCATGTAAGCACATAAACAAGTAAGGTATAAGTTGTTAACACATAAGACAATAGTTGCAGTTTTGAGTATAAGTGTATATGAGAAATAATATTTACGCATATATCCCCAAAACATTGAAAGCGGTAAAATAGGGGAATGTGGTACTCACCTTAGCAATAACAAGAGATAAACGAATGGGGTAAGAACGGTAGTAAACAAGCGTTACGCTCTTCATAAGTTATCGACAAGAAATCCTAAGTAACAATAGTCGCGGAATAAATAACTATAATTTAAATAACAGATGCAGAACTAGATTGAGAATCGGGAATTGATGATCGAGTGAAATCTTACAAAAGTTAAGTATTTATTATAAATTTTATTATCAAAGTTGTGTCGTAAATAACATGATTTAATTATAAAACACATAAAAATACTTGGATAATTATTTATAAAATCGTTGGATAAATTATATAAAGAGATTCGTTTTGAATGTTTATTTTACTAAAAATACGTTTTAATATATTTATATATATTTTTATTATTAGTAAGGATTTCTTTTAAAAACACAATGATTAATAGATAATTCATATAAACTACAATATTTTAGAATACTATGTATAATAATAATAATAATAATAATAATAATAATAATAATAATAAGGTTAATATGTATTTAATTATGTATTTTAAATGAATAAAAACCCTTTTTTTACCTTTAACCTTTAACAAATTTTAATAACTAAAGTATATAGATACATATACATAACACATATATATGGTTTTAATCCAAAGTTCGAAAACGTGACAAGTTGAAATTTCGGTTTGATAAAAATAAAACTGATTAATAATATTATAATATTTACAATATTATTATTATGATTTTTGGTGATTAAATAGATTTATATAATATGTAATAAATCAAAAACAAAAAACAAATTAAAGATCCCAAAGCGCTGCTGGAGGGACTCGAACCCGTGCCCTCCAGCCAGAAACTCAATATCACACACACCAGCCACATGTGCTGGTGTGTTGGCTGATGAATCTATGAAAATGAATCTTTAAATACATACAATCGCAAACCAATACAATGCATAAGAACCCTAAAATCAAATCGATCAAACCGTTAACTGTTGATCCAATTAACGTTAGGGTTACTGTAGTATGAAGAACGGCGATCACAACTATGAAATCAATTACCTATTGCGCGGTTGATATGAGGGTTTAATTGATTGCTACGGCGCCGGGCAAGACGAGTGATGTGCTAAAAGTAGTTATAAAATAAATAACTAAAATTATACTAATCTAGACACTAAGTAATAATTCTAGACTCTTAACTTAACTTAAACTACTAACCGGCAAGTGTACGGGTCGACTCTAGTACAGCTAAGTAAGTCCGGATATCGAACCCACGAGACTCTATAAATTACGTATACTAGCTAAATAGACTCAACTACAAGACACGACTATTTATTAATAATATTTGAAAGAGATTTTAAAACTAATTAATTAAAACTCTAATAATAATTAACTAATGATTACTTTAATTAAACTATTAATAAACTAATTAATATAATAATAGAACAAATCCTAATTATTATAACTAATAAACAATTTAGAAAACTTGGTTTAATTCAGATGATTAAAATAACTACCTAAGTCGGAATCCCCAAAGTTACGGTTATTAATTTAAATGGCAAAACGCAAGTTATGGAACCGGGATCATAAGATAGACCCTTGACAGAAACCCGAACAGGACCCTTGAACTTCAAGAAGACGCCTATGGATTTCTAACAAGTTTTAAGACTCACCAGTTTTATATTAAACTTCCTTACGATTATTTAATTGCTTATGTCTAAGTATCTTTTATGACGAAAACCTACCTTACAGCGCAGAATTCAAAAGATAGCAAAGCAAACCCAATTAATTTAATAGACTAAGCTGACAATCAAATCTAGACGGACTCCTTACGAAGAACTAAATCTAGCAATCCCGACAAACAAAGATCTATTAATAGCCTATCACTTTACAGCTTTTTAGATTAACAGCTCGCTTTTATTTGTTTAATTGATTTATTGTTTCTATGATCTTAATCGATATCAATCATAAACTAGTCAAGAACATACAGTAAATGACCTAACAAAACCCTATCCTATGAAACAATCAACAAGGGCAATGTGAAAGAATAAATTCAAGTAAACAAAACCAAGCAATCATACGCATCAACTAAATAAAACTCAACCGTTTACTTAGAACATAAAATCCATAACGAAACGAAAATCCAAATAAAATCAAACCGAACTAAGGTTCATCACTACCTAGGCAGTCTATGGAATTTAGCCTAGCATATTAAAATCTAAATCAAACAAAACAAATAGTAACGAAAACATGGTGAAAGTATAAGAAACGAGGAATCGAAGATGATAAAACCCGTAAACTCGAACGTGAACGTGTAGCTCTTCACTGGATGTTCTCTAGCCTTCAAAATCACCAACCAACGCGAAAGATGCTCCAAGAACTCTCCAAAATCGGCCAAGGGTTTTCAGGTTATGTCAGGTTTAAGTTAAAGGTGTTTAAATAGCGAAAACAAGGCCCGACAATAACCAAAAACGAGTTAAAAACCCATCAGCAGTGCCTAGGCGCCGCGCTAAGGGCTTTTTGCCTTTCCCCTAGGCGCGACGCAGCGTGCTTCTTCAAGGGGTCCGGTCAGACCTGCCCGGTCTGGCTGGTTCTCTGTTCCGGTTCTTCCTGACGCGTTCCGGATCTCCGTTTCGGCTCGTTTTAGCTCGTTTTTCGCCCTTTTTAATCACGATCAAATCCCGGAACCTACGACACACAAAAACGTTAGTAGTATACAAATCTTGACTAAAAACGAACAAAAACAATTAAAATATTAAATAAAATAAACAATGGAAACATATATATTTAGCATTATATCAACGAGGTCAGGAACACTATATAAACGTCGACGATAATCAAAACAAATATGGGGCTATGATAGGCGCTGATGTAAGGATTGATTCTGCAAGAGTAATTGAATTACTATGGTCTTTTTAATGTATAACAAGAAACGGGTTAAGTCGGTTGTAATATGAACAATACACATTAAATCTGATCGTGTTTTCCTAATCAATCACGTCGGTTAGACCGAAAATAGAATACATAATCACGCGTCTTGATTAAATTTCCATATTGAATACGAGATTTGCAGTTCAAGGCAAACGATTTGGTCTACGTGTTCACACAAACGGGCACGGGCTAGTTGAACCAAGATGGTTTAGGGTTTTAAAAATAAATAATATTAATTAATTGAATTTACAATTTAACCCCTGCAGTTTTAAAGATGGAGACATAATTGGGTATAAGTTTAACTTAGGGTAGAAATTGCTATAATTTGAAAGTTAATAATATATATTATATAAATAATTTAGAAATAAAATATTAACAATTAATCTTCTCGATAAACGCGATAAAATTTCCCGAACATCGAAATTGGTCGGGTTTTAATAAGGTATATAAATTCTGAAAAGTCCGAGTTGTTACAAAAAGGGTCACATTGGTTATTACTTATTAGCCACTTTATCTTAGAATATGAGAAAATTCTCAAAATTTTAAAATTTTGTAGCGGGCTTCACTTGGGCTTACAACTAAATTGTACATTTTAAGAAACATATTATATTATGTTTTAATAATTCAATTATATATTTTGAACCGGTTATTAAGATCTGTGCGTTGCAGTGGCATCTTTGTAACCGTTGAACTTTTAGTAAAACTTGACATGAAAACGTTGATAATAATAGTGGGGATGTTGATAATATTCAAAATTTTACATACAAATAACGAAAAAACTTGGTGTGAATGCAACGCGTTAAACCGAGCACAGGCACGTTAAATCATGGAAAAGCTTAGCGTCTTCAAAAGTGTGTAAAATAATCCAAACCTTTACATGAACCCAACCCACTCCACGTGAAAAGAGCGTATAAATTGTAAAGTAACAAAACAATTGGATGGTACCTCCTCACAAACTATTTTAATAAATAACATATAGAAAATTAACTACCTTTCCTTTGCCCTAATTCGAATGTCGATTGTACGAATTGCTCAAGCTTCTTAATGGTAGTTTCTTAAGAATATGCATTGATCATACGCATGTAACCTGTTGTTTAAACAACTATTCAGAGTTTCTAGTAATTATTAGGCAACTGAACATTGTAAAAAACTTTATATGGCCATATTGTTACACGTTGATTGCTTTTACGGTATGATTGTTGGAGTAATTTTAATTTTATCAATTTACTTGTTCCCTAATTCAAACGTGGTTAGTATGATGTAGCTACTCATGATAATAAGATTGGGTACCTACCATGAAAACAAAACGTTTATGATAATGTAAATTCTATAACTATATCCTAACATTAGGTATAGTAATTTAAACCTAAAACTACTACTTAGGTTTACTCGTGTCATTGTCATTGTCTTTTGAAATTCAATACACCAAACAAACTTAATCTAAATTTACAAAATACATATTCGATAAAACAACAACAATCATACTCAGTAAAAATCCCACTAATAGATATTAGCAGGGTATGATAAAGGTGGAATTTAGACAGATCGTACCCTTATATATCCCAGTGAATATAGATGTTGCTTCCGGAAAGACCCCCGACCAGGTGATAAATCTAACACTAATTAACTACCGAGCATGTGATGATGGGACACCTCGAATTCAAACAAAGTCGTTAGACAATTTAGTATTTATTAATGTAGACCATTTTGGTTTTTGACTTAAAAAATAAGATAATTTAGTTTATGAGGACATTCTTGCTTTGCCCTTGTACCCAACAATTACCCCATCCATATAAGCTAGGTATGTTATTGCAGCCAGCTCAAGATTAAGATATGGGTACTTAACTTTGTAGGGTTTCAGCTATCATGAATCATATGATATCATTTTTCCCGGTTGCATAAGAACACTTACAAGACCAAGATATGAAGCACCAGAACTAGTTAAATTCTTGGCACACACTAGCACATACACACACATTTTAATTTAATTAATTAAAATCAACGACCACAAACGCAGTGTTACACCGGATAAGGGGTGGGGTTGGAATGAGATGTTACAATAAATCTAAGACTGTGTGTTGTCGTTGAATTCATCATTTGAATGCATCTAATAATATTGTGTCATAAGTGCTGACTGGATGTTGATTGACACTCGTTGAAGCCACTATTAAAGCCACCTAAGCCTGTTGTGATTTAGGCGAACAGTGGGTTCAGCGAATTTCTTTTTATTATTATGACTATTTTATTATTATTATTTTTGTTTTGAATTGTAAGTTATAAACACACATATATTGGGCCATTTTTTTTACGAATCAATTAAGTGTTACCTTAAAATTACAAATATATATGTATTGTTACAAACTTACAATACCTGTAATTATAAAGCCTACCAGCAAGAATTCTTCAAAGCCCACTAATATTTTTTTTTTAAATTATAATTTATAAAGCCCAACAGTAACCAATATTCTTTAAAGCCCACAAAGAAAAATTAAAGGTTTAACCTACTTAATACTATACTGATCATTTCTTCTTCAAAGCCACCGTCCCTCTACATCAGCCGGTGGCGGAGCCACATACAAGTCATAGAGTTCGGCTGGGCCCGGCCCATTTACGATTTTATATATAGCTTATAGATACGTTTAACAAACGAACTCATTCTTTGTCAATGAGCGAACCCAGTGTCATGAAATCTCCGCAATTTCAACGTTCGTTAGTGAAAAAACAAAATTTTAAATTTTACATAGAGACAACGATGTTTTTTTTCACCTAGTTTGTCGTTTTTGTGATATTTTGAGTACATGTCATTTAATTTTATAGAACACATGGAGAAGAAGATGGTATGAGGAGGAGTCTTGTCAATTTATATTCGCTCACAAAATATATGTCCAAATAAATATTTTTTTATTATAATAATACATATTGTATTTTGTTAAATGGTCATCATCCATTTATATTTATTTTTATTTTTCTTGAATGGCTAAAATATTATTAACAAACTTCAATACCTAGCAAGAAGCTTGAAACAGAGGAAGAATCAACAACAAACTTCATATATTTTAAAATGTATCTTATACAAACTTGACCAAACAAGTTCATCTTGTCGCCTCTGTTTTTTACCCATAAAATGTGTTTTTTACCCATAAAATGTCCTCCTTTTGGATTTCCTCTATCTTCATTTGAAAAAAATATTCGAACTAATGGGATGGGTAGTGGTTATATGAATGATGCTTGCATTTGCTATACTGAAAACTAGGTTAGTAGCCCTGGTATCACACAGACGAAAATTAATAAATTCGTCAGGTAAAGGTAAACATATATGATTGTTTATTTGAATAAATATAAAATTATGAATTTACTTGTAAAGATGATTTTACCTAATTTTTTTAATTATAATAAATTGGATGAATAGAAAGTTATAAGAATTGCAGGTTCACCATTTAATAATTTAACATATTTTATAGTAAATTTATTATTGGGTGTATAAGAATAGAATATCACATTATCATTAGACGTAAAAATTTGTATGAGCACTTTAAATATAATATTGAAGAACATCATGTTACAAATATAGTGAAATCATATAGTATAATGGAAGTTATTGGTCGGGTAATATATGAAATTGCGTTTTACAAAAATATACGAAAGCCATTATGTTTGATAATATTTTGTGAAAAATCTTGAAAATGGAGAAATAGTGTATCAATGTCGATTGCCTTATATGGTGAAATGGCTTTTGATTTCCTATTTTAGCTACTTAGTAACATAATTTAGTAAATTATACATAATTAACGATCACATCTATGTTATTAGACTATGTGTAGTGGATATGCTACAAAATGGGGCGACTCGCACCATGTGACGCCCAGTCAGCAAATGATGTGTTTTTGTTTTAAAAGTGTAATGGTGTTGTAACCCCCCCCCCCCCACACAAATATCACACATATATAATATTAATACATACACACACAAATAGACGACAAATAGTTCTCCCCCCTTATCGCCCCATTTGTCACCGGGGGGGTGTTCCATATGAAAATCGCCCCCATCGCCCCCACATTTCTCGCCCACTACGGACGGCCTTAGCTGACTAATTATGGACGGAATGACAAACAGAGAAACATATTTACTTTTAAGTCTAACTTAAATTACTTAATTAAAAAATTGTTAAAATTGGTAAGAGTCTATGTGACATCATATGTGGACATGCTAGAAATAGAATTGTATGTGTCGACATAATTTTGTTTTAATAGTATAATAAGATGAGTTCTTTCTGATAGTCGTGATAGGAAATGTTATGATTCGTTTTAATACATGAAAATGCATAGGGAACAATTATAACATGTAATTTTTTTATTTAATATGATTTTGTATTTTATTTTAATGGTGATGATGTACTTTTGTTATGGTAGTGATATTGTGTTTTATTTATTTGGCTGAATGACTGACCCGACCCATTTGGGCTGAAAAATTTGCCGCCGAAAAAAAAGCGAACATCGAAAATCCCGAACGCATAGATAAAAATTTCTTGCTCCACCACTGACAGCAACAACACTCATCTCTTTTCTTTAATTTTTTTATCCTCAGCACAAAATCCAACACCTAACGTCCATCTCCTCATGCGAGCCAGCTCGCGGCTCTCCACTAGCGCCATGGTGTTGCGGTGTGCGCTGCTGACGTGGCCACGCCACACTCTCTCGCGCCCCGTGAAGGACAACGGATGGCCTAAACATATATGAAGTTAAGATGTGAAATTCAGTCTTGAATGGCTCACATGTAGGCCCACCTTCCGATCCTAATAGAGAATGCTGTCCTGGAAATCCTACCAAAATTTCAATTGAAGATACAAAGAAGATGATGTACACATAAAGGAAGACTCAAGGAATTAATGTTTTTAATGACCCCGCCAAACTAGCTTACTTTAAGATTAACATGATATATTCTATAGGCATGTACTTCTTTATTATACTATCAACACAAATATGAATATTACTAAGCTAATAAAATTTGTATATTGACTTCTTCATAATCAGCTTCAAGTACGATTCTCACTGTTGATTCGGTAGGCCAATGCCCTCCAATAGTAACACTATTTAGTATCAACTGTCTTCTTTGGTTGCAACAATACCTAAGGAAAAAAATCGTAATATTTATGTTATTACATAAAGATACAATGATACTTACGCAAACATACTCTTTCCCTGCGAAGGGTATATTGATAGCCTTAGGGCCTGTTTGTTAAGTCTGAATCGCTAAAATGTGGAGGTGTTTGGTTGATTTATAAAACCTGTTAATGGTTCAGGGCACACATCTGAACCATTCAGCTTGGAAAATGTTGCTGAGCCATTCAGACACGCTCCAACTCCTCACCATATCCCCTCCCCTTCTTCACCTCTGCACTGTCGACCATCACCCTCGTCCCGCCTCTTGCCACCGGTCATGAAATCGATTTCTAAATAATCATGTTTTTAGCTATCACACAGTGATGTGATGGTGGCGGTGGTTGCATGCTCTGCGATTTATCGCGTACTTTTATCGGGTTCGATTAGAAACCCCAAGTGGGTGGTCTGGTAGGATAAAACCCTGTCGTTGGGTCCGATTCGGAACCCTTGGTGGCGATGGACTGGTGGTGGCAGTTGTAGTTGCGCAGCTTTACGATCGGTTTTGGGTCGAAAGTGTTCGAGTCATGGTGCTGAACAGTTTATGAACAATTCATGAATGTTCAGTTTGTTTACAGGCACTTATTTCAGGTTTGACTTGTATTTTCGGAGGAATCCGTTTGGTGGTGAGTACACGGTTTTTCTGGACTTGAAGAATGCATAAGTTTCATTGCAAATTTTAAATGTTCAGAGGGAGGAAGAAATTACATTTCTTCGTGAGACTTTACCTCCTACATGTGAGGTAATCATTGAATTTAAGGTACTGGTAGTTGATTATAGGTCATCTAATCAATATTCTTGTGATGAAATTAGGATGGATTCTTTGATTATATACAAGGAATTGATTGTTCTGATGGTGGAATAAGTGCGTCAAGGTATTGCTATATGGGAGGTTTTGATGCAACGAGGTGATCCTGTTGACCACATATTACATAAATCCAGCCTTAAGTGATCAAACTATCATTTAATTTGTTGTGTTGACAGTAATTGTGCAGCTGGGAGAATATTTGGAATACCGCTTCGTGGAACGCATTCGCATGCTTTTGTTAGCTCATTCATGGTTAGTGTGATATAATTTTTTTGGAATAGTATCTAATTTCATATTTGATAATCAAGTTGGTTGATTTGTAGGGACCTGATGAGATTGATGATAAGTCTCTTAGAAGTCATGATGGCTCTCGTGTATGCGAGGATTTCATTAGTGTTGTGCAGGCATAGTTAAGCAAACTTAAGGTTTACTTGTGTTGTATATATATGGCTAATCTTTCATGGTGATAATGTGTAGGTAATTTATGAAAGTGTTCGAGTCATGCGGACAAACGAGGGGACTATAGGTAAAGTTTTGAATGCGAGTGCCAAGATGATCAAGTCTTTTAAAATTGGCGTTGCATAAGTATGAAGACATCGTTCGGGTTGCAAGAATGAAGACGCCTGTTTAGTTATTGTATATTATGTTCATTTTTAAACATTTATATTTGTGGTACTTCGAATTTGTGTATCTTTGAAACTTTTATGCACATTGTTTTCATTTTTACGTATATATTTGCGTATATATTGGGTTTCAATAGAAAAAAAAGTATTCTGGTAGTTCGTTGAGTTCTGCACGAAATAGTTTAGAGGGGTAAAATAGTCATTCTGCATAATCATTCAGATGTCCAACCAAACAACACTTTACTGGTTCAGCACTTATTGGCTCAGAGCCTCTTAATCATTCAGACCTCTTAATCATTCAACACTTAATGGTTCAGCATTTGCCAAACAGCCCCTTAGCTTAGTGATGTGAAGTTTCAGTTTTTAACCGGGTTATGTCATTTAAGGCACGAATAATAATTAATTGAAACTACGAGAAATGAACAATTGTATTTCATAGAAAGTGTATATGTAACTTATAAGGAAGTTTCTGTTCCTTGAGAATTTCCATTTTCCAGTGGTCGTTTGAATACATGAATGAATAAAGAGATGTGGGTCAAACAAAATCATAGGAAAGTATAAAATAAAATATGTAAATAGTTGTAATAATATGGCTAGGACTATTTGAATGTATTAAGTAATTAATTGCAAGCACTACACCCACACCAACACAAACAAATGTTGGCTTGAAAGTTATAAATAATGCTATGCAATTTCTTGGTGTGAAAACATAGGAAAAGTAATCACCAATTTCCAAATATTTTTGCTTATATTGACCCAG
Organism: Bidens hawaiensis; assembly: GCF_021521415.1. Lineage (NCBI taxonomy): Eukaryota > Viridiplantae > Streptophyta > Magnoliopsida > Asterales > Asteraceae > Bidens > Bidens hawaiensis. The sequence goes on from NW_027491690.1 coordinate 165,824, forward strand.
AAATTTAAATGAAGTGCCTATTAGTTGATATATGCTCCAGCTTTCCTTCAATTGGGAAACTACGAGTTTAGACACAGGGTTAACTTCAAGGGTATGAAACCCAAACATGGCCAATAATGGTAAAATGTGTATTTAGATGGAGATTAATCAAGGGTAGCTATTACCTAATTAGTGACCACCTTAGATGGGTTTGATCATGAGTGGATCTAAAATGCAAATCGCAAACTACAGTGATCTTTAATATGTACTTGTACAATTGCTTATATGTTACATTAATTACGGACATACCGATCGACTTATTGTTGACCCGTTACTTCTTTTGAGCATATTTCAAGTTAATGATTGAGAGTGCATGTGCTTGGTACCAAATGAAGGTGGTTACCTTAGCTTCTTGAAGACGGGTTTTAAACAACTAGCTAGCTAGTGAAATCTCATATTCAAACGGGGTCGTTAGATATTTGTTTATCGTATAACCATTCATTTTGTTTTTTGACTTAAAAATTAATACAGGCAAAAAATAATATAGTTTAGTTATTACTTTTTGTGCTTTTATAATGATATCCAGTTTGTACCGCACGTCCAGGTTCTGAGGACATTCATCCTTTGCCCATGGACATACGTTGATACGCCATTGCCATCAACTCAAGATTAAGATGCAGGTAGTTAGCTTTGTGCGGTTTCGATTGTAGTGAATCACATGCTATCACTTTTCCTAGTTGCATAAGAACACTTAGAAGACCAAGATATGAAGCATCTGATACAAAACTAGATCATCAATCCCTTCTGGTAATGATAACACCGGTGCCCGGATTAGCTTTTGTTTCTCATCCATGTACATCACAATCACTTGCCCGACCATTATAAACCGCCACAAGAACCACTACAATATCAAGTACTTGATTCCTTGTTTTTCATGCTCAACGAACGTACAACGACAACCCCACCCCCTTTCCTAATATACCAAGTCTTGTCGATTGCATCTTTGACTCCTGATTACGTATTTTATCTCATTTTTTGCTAAGCCGACGCAGTTAGTTCCCTTCGTTCACAACAACCCTTAAACTTGGCTCCCACAATCCCAAAGTAATTATGATAGAACCGAAAACCAATGGCCATATGCACTTACCTTGCAACTGATCGCATCAATCCGCATTCTCTCAACAGAACGAATTCAGTGTGGTGTTCGAGACAATGAAACCTCGACCTCCACTTTCATGTTTCTCATCTTTTGTCCACTCCATGGTCGAACCAAATAGGAGTGATGAGAATTTGTTACCTCCCTAACTTTCACTTTAAGCTACCCGAATTCGAATCTAATTTTAAATCTTCTTTTATCATTAAAAAAATAACAATGTCCATCTTTTACAATCATAATTACCCATCAATTATCTACAAGCCACCTTAAATTAACACACTTTAGTTAATTAACAAATAATTAACTGTACACATGTTAAAATCGGGGCACACACTGACACAGATATACATAAATTTAAATTCTAATCAATTAAATATAAACTAAGGACTACAAAACGCGGTGTTACACTCGTATAGGGGGTGGGGATGAAATGAGATGTTAAATTTCTAAACATAAATGAAACTCTCACCAAAATTTCCATAAGCTGTAGAAATAAAGAAGATATATATATCAATAATCTCAACATATAGGAAGACTCTAGGAATGTTTGTAATGACCCTACCAAACCAGCTTACTTCTGTATTATTGATTTCAAAGAAGACATAATGAACTTTTGGTGCGTCTTCTTCACCACCACCAACAACCGATTCTGATGATGGTTCTAGGGTTCTGGCGACTTCAATAAGGGGCTTTTAGCACAAACATTTGAATTATTTTCATGGCATGATGAAGATAAACGTAATTGCAACTCAAAAACACACACATATAAGTTTGATTACAAGCACGTAAATTAGGTCTTGTGGTTCTCTTTATTATAAGAAACATATTACTGACATTCAGTTGTGAATAATAATGGATAATCATATCGCTATACTAAAATACAAATATAAATATTACTAAGCTAATACTAAAATAAAATTTGTATCTTGTCTTCTACAGAATCCACTTCAAGTGCACGTCCTACTGTTGGTTCGGTAGGAATTCCCTTCAACACTAATTAACACTATTCGGTATCAACTGTCTTCGGTAGCAAGAATACCTAAGGGAAAAAAACGTAGTATATGTATTATTCCATAATTAAAGATATTTACGCAGACGTACTTTTTCCCTATTAACCTTACGGACGGTGAAGAGTAATTAGTAGCTTGATAATATTAGCTTAGTGACGTGAAGTTTCAGTGGTTTAACCAGGTAATTTCATTTAAGGCATGAAAAATAATCAAGGAATAAGGAGAACTCAACACTTACGTACATTTCATAGAAAATGTATATGTAAAAGAGACGACACTACTAAAAAATTATAAGGAAGTTTCAGTTCCTTGCCATGGTCGTTTGAATATATATATATGAATGAATTAATAAGGAGATGTGGGTGGGTAAAAAAAAAATAACACACAGCTATATATAATTTCTTTTAATGTTCTATGCTGTATATAAAATAAAATATATGATTAATAGTTGTAATAATATGGCTAGCTAGGATAATTGGTAATACCAAGCAACACACCCACACGGTCACCCACACCCACAAACGTTGGCATAAAATTCATAAATTAATGGTGCAATTTCTTGATGTGAAAACATAGCTAGGAAAGTAATAACCAATTTCCAATTGTTTGGTTATACATATATACCCAAAAATTTATTGCAGTGCCTATAAATTGATATATATATATATATATATATATATATGCTCCAACCTTCCTTCATATTCAAGACACAACATATATCGAGTCTGGTTTAAGATTCAGTTACTACCAACAGTAAGTTTAACCATTTGTTTCAAATAATCCCAAAATATATAGTCATCTAAACCGTCACCGCCGACGTTTCTTCATCAACCGCCGACGGTTTAAACCTGCCAACAGATGAAACTCGTGGACCGACGAAGCTGGAGATGGATCCGACAGAACTCTCTCTCTCTAAAAAGGAAACCACACCTTTTCATCTTCATCTTCAACTTCTTCAACATCCCAAAACACCAATGATTAGAACGGTACCGGCTAAGAGATCACCTATTACTTATTATGGACTCGAACCAACTAAAAATATAATATTAATCTCATAGTTAGTTCATTCGTCATAATTGTTCTAATCGTTGGTGTTTTGGGAGGTTGAGGATGAAGATGAAGATGAAAAGGTGGGCTTTCATATTTAAGAGAGAGAGAGAGAGAGTTCTCTCAGATTCATTTTCAGTTTCGTTGGTCCATGAAGAGGTAGGTCCCAGCAGAGCCCAGTTGGACCCGCAAGACTCACCTTGAACAGGGACGTCTGCGCAACGACCAACTGCTCCAGCAGGACCCACCATGCTCAGAGAACCTTACGCGCAGTACGCCAGCTGTACCTGCAGGGAAAGCCTCCCAATGGTGAAATACCCCGCCTGTTCCCGCAGCTGCGGATACAAGCCATCAGGGAAGGCTACCAGCACTAACAGCAAGGCTACACGCACAAGGCATTAGCTACTTCAGTAGTCACATGAAGGAATGAGCAAGGCGGGAACACTCCCGCCTAAATGAGCCAGTCCGTATGCTTCTGGAAGATCTTTCGTACTATACCTACTAAGGTATGGGCAGAACAGACGATTTGACCAGAACAGCCCGTGAACCAATCACAGGGTGACAGTTCACCGACAACAGTACGAGGAGGAGCACCCTCTAGTACTGTTTGTCACTATTAGCCGCTGCCTACTCACCAACCTTTACAATGGGACGTGCGCAGCCTACAGTTGGTGGAACAGTGCGTAGCCGGCAGTAAAGGAACAGTGTACAGCCGACCTTGTTACTGTTGGCCGTAGCCTATCCACCAACCAGCATGGCCTGTGCGTAGTCCACTGTTGGTAGAACAGGAATACTATTCAGCCGGCTGTACCTTCTAGGAAACCTACCTTCGGCTATAAATACTCCAACACCTTGGAATGGTAAGGAGACCATCTGATATCTCTCTTATCTAGCAATCTCTTAATATACACTTATATTCAGAGCAATCTAGTCTGATTCTCACGCCGGAGGGTGGTCACAAGGAGGAACCCCCCCTTCTCAGTGACGAGCTTACGGTGTCTGTTTTGCAGGTCCCCTGAAGAACAACCTTCTCTGCTGGACCTCATCCTCGTGGGAAACATTACTTAACCCCCAGATTATCTATAATCTGCCCGTGGGTTCATCTAGTGTTTCTTCATTGGCGCCATCCGTGGGACAACCGGTACCGAGGCAACGGACGAAAGCCCGTTGACATCAGCATCAACATGGTTCATGGTAAGATCAGAGGAATAAAAAGGCGAACGACAGAACCATGTGCGTGGAAGGAAGCTGAGGTGCGCTTCCCGCGAGTGCCAGGAGGACCCAGCAAAGAAGGCCCTATCGTCATCAAAAGCCAGCTGGGGCACTACATCACTTCTCGCACTCTTGCTGACAACGGCGCCTCGTCAACGGTGATGTACAGGCAGTTCTTCGACAAGCTAGATGACGAAGACAAGGAACGCCTGGAAACGATCTGCGCCTCGATGGAAGGGTTTGATGGCAGCACAAACACCCCCCTGGGTATCCTATCTTTCCCCGTCACTCTTACGGATGGGAAACACTCCCGCACAGAAGATGTGGACTTTGTCGTGATGAGGAAGCCACACCACACGTACGACATTCTCTTCGGGAGAGACGGGATGGCAAGATTCAACGCCGTGGTATCCTCAGTCCACGGCATGATGGGATGGCCAACAGCTGAGGGTGTAGCGATGATCACCGGCATTCCCCAGGTATGCATCGCATCTGTCTCATCTAAACCCAAACCAAAGATGGCTAAACCAACCATCACCGAACCAGAAAGATGGGCCTTCAACGGCAAGTACCCTGACCAGGCCGTCTCCATTGGCCCAACAATTGTTGATCCCACACGCACCTTACTCAAGCGCTTATTACAAAAAAACGCTGACATCTTCGCGTGGACACCAGCTGACATGACTGGTGTACCCCGAAGTAAGGCAGAGCATAAGCTCAAATGCGATCCGGCTGTTACGCCGATCGTACAAAAGCGCAGAGTAATGGGGCCAGAACAAACTAACGCGTGTAGAACTCAAGTCAAGGAACTCCTTAACGCAGGCATCGTACGCGTTAGTAGATATCAAACTTGGGTTGCAAATCCCGTTATGGTACCGAAGAATAACAAACAATGGCGCATGTGCATAGATTTCAAAGACTTGAACAAAGCATGCCCCAAAGATTGTTATCCGTTACCTGAAATTGATCTTAAGGTGGACTCGTTGGCACCATTCCGCCTTAAATGCTTCCTGGACGCGTATAAGGGGTACCATCAAATCCACATGGCCGTTGATGATCAGGACAAAACCGCTTTTCGGACGCCCGATGGCACATTTTGTTACCAAATGATGCCATTCGGACTTAAGAATGCCGGGTCCACATACCAACGCCTGATGGACAACCAGTTTCATGCCCAAATTGGGAGGAACTTGGAAGTCTACATGGATGACTTGGTCATCAAAAGCCCTGACCCAGAAGCGATGTTGAAAGACATCGAAGAGACTTTCAACACGCTCAGGAAGATAAACATGAAGCTCAACCCGAGCAAGTGTGCCTTTGGAATGGAAGAAGGGAAGTTCTTGGGGGTCATCGTCACTAAAGATGGCTTCAGAGCGAACCCTGAAAAGGTCGAAGCCATTATCAAAATGGAATCACCTACTACCATCAAACAGGCTCAGACACTGAATGGACGACTAGTGGCACTTAATCGCTTTTTGGCAAACCACGCGGATAAGTCGTTTCCCTTCGTGTCAACGTTGAGAAACTGTTTAAAGAAAACGCACTTCCGCTGGACACCAGAAGCGGAAGCAGCTTTTCAGGAGATTCGGTCACGCTTGATCGAACTCCCAACGCTCACAGCACCAAAAGCGGGAGAGGAGTTAATCCTATACCTTTCCGCAACAGATAAAGCAACCGGGGCAGTCCTGCTAGTAGAGCGAAAAGGCATCCAGATGCCAATCTATTATGTCAGCCGTATCCTAACAGACGTAGAAACCCGGTACTCTACCCTCGAAAAATTAGTCTTAGCACTTATACACGCTTCACGCAGGTTAAGACGATATTTCCAGGGTCACCCAATCACCATTCTCTCCAACTTCAAACTTGCAAACGTTCTAGGCAAACCCGAGTTATCGGGACGCCTAGCCAAATGGGCAATTGAGTTGGGGGAATACGCGATAAAGTATAAGCCAAGACCAGCCATAAAAGGCCAGGTTCTGGCCGACTTTATTGCAGAAGTGCCTGCATCGCGGGAAAAAGAGTGCCAGGAAGAGGCTCAACCCTCTCCAGCACAAGACATCAATGATGTCTGGCGACTCTACACTGATGGAGCAGCCAGTAACGAGGGTTCAGGCGCATGGCTGAAACTAACCAACCCAGCAGGCCAAGTATACACTTACGCTATTCGACTGGAATTTCCAAGTACGAATAACGAAGCCGAGTATGAGGCATTCTTGGCTGGGCTGAGAATTGCGCGTAAGATGGGAGTGAAAAACTTGGAAGCCCACGTGGATTCCATGTTAGTAGCCAATCAAATCAACGGGACGTACACGGCCGTGAACGACACAATGGCCCTGTACCTCGCACAAGCAAAATCCCTTATGCGCGATTTCAACGACTGCAAAGTCATACACGTCAAGCTAAGTGAAAACAAATCTGCGGATGCGTTAAGCAAGCTTACATCGTTAGCCTTCACCCACTTAGGAAAGGACATCCGCATTGAACTCCTCGAGACACCTTCGGTCCCGCACAAGGAAATTTGTGTCATCCAAACCGGCACAGAAACATGGATGACACCAATAATAAAATACCTTGCGGCAGGTACACTACCAGAGTCAAAAACACAGGCAAGAAAACTACGCTGTAAAGCACTGAATTATCAACTCATCGATGACATCCTTTACAGACGTAACTTTCTTGGCCCACTCTTAAGATGCGTGGACAACCAAGATGCTGACTACCTCCTAAGGGAAGTACACGAAGGCATCTGTGGAGTACACGCAGGTCCCCGCGCTGTTGTAGCTAAGCTAAACAACGCGGGATACTTTTGGCCGGGGATGCATACGGATGCGCTGGCATACATCAGAAAATGCAGGTCTTGCCAGCTTTACGCACCCAACACGCACCGCCCGAAGAATGAACTTGTTCCAGTCACTTCTTCATGGCCATTTCAGAAGTGGGCCATCGATGTGACAGGCCCATTTCCTACAGCAGCAGGAAATGTTCAGTTCCTAGTGGTAGCCATCGACTACTTCACCAAGTGGATAGAAGCAAAACCCTTAGCCCAAACAACCGCAAAACATATCAAAAAATTTATTTGGGAATTTATTATTTGTCGTTTTGGACTTCCACAGAATTTGGTGAGCGATAACGGCACCAACTTTGCTGACAAGAAGCTACAACAGTGGCTGAAAGAACTTCAAATCACCCACACCTTTACCTCAGTGGCACACCAGCAAGGTAATGGTGAGGTGGAAAGAGCAAATAAGAGCATCGTCGAAGGCATCAATAAGAGACTCTTGGAACACAGATCCGGCTGGGTGGACGAGCTTCCGCACGTCCTTTGGGCAAACAGAACGCTGAAGAAGGCCAGTACGGGAGAAACCCCGTTCAGCCTCACTTATGGCACTGAAGCCATGGTCCCGGTCGAAATTGGTTTACCCTCACCAAGGGTCTTGATTCAGCCAGAAGACAATGATGCGGAAAGACGGTTGGACCTTATGCTAACCGAGGAACGCAGAGACTTAGCCGCAGTGCGTGAAGAGAACTACAAGCGACAAATGCAAAAGTACTACAACACGCGGGTAAAACTCTGCAACTTCAAAGTAGGAGACTACATACTGCGTAACAACGAGGCTTCGAACCAAGAACGCCCAGGAAAGCTGGCCCCGGTCTGGGAAGGGCCATACATTATCAAAGAGGTCCTGGGAAAGGGCGCATACACGATCGAAAGGCTCGATGGCACTCCCATCCCAAGAACATGGAATGGAGCTCAATTACGCAAATGTTATATGTAGATCAATTCCAAACTTGTAAAGAAAAGGCCTAGAGCCACTTCTAATGGAAATGATTCTCCTTTCACAATGTGTTGATAGCCTTACCTTTATACTTATGAACTTCCCACACTAATGTGCCGGTATTCACCGCATAAATGGGGGAAGAAGTAAGTCGTTACGTGTGGAAGGCGGCAAAACCCGCATAAACACAACGCTAGAAATCTCAAGTTTTAAGGAAAACCTACACGCAGGTCAGATGTAAGTAAAGTTTAGCTATCCTTGTAAGTGCAAGTGACGGTCTTACCCGCACAATCACGAACAAGGAAGCAAAACTTCAACCTATCATCTACCACGTTCAAAGGTTAACTTATTCTGAACACTTAGAAAATTTCAAAGGAAAAGATGAGGAAAACTTCCACGCAGGTAGGATATAAGTAAAGTTAAGCCATCCTACTAAGTGTAAGTGACGGTCATACCCGCACAATCATGAAAGAGGAAGCGAGACAAACTTATAATTTGCCACGTTAAAAAGTTAACTTATCTAAGTACTAAAGAAATTACTAAGTTAGATCAAAACATGCGTAAAATAAACAAGGCAAAGAACTAACACAATCTTTATTTCATCAAATTCAAATATTACAAAGATAGCTATACAAAAGCAAAAAATCTACGCTAATGGTGGAAAAGGATCTTCAGAATCAAGCTTCAGGACCACTTCCACTTGGACCCGCTCCATCAGTAGAGCGTGGTGGTTCAAGGAAAGCTTTAAGGATAGCTAGCCCATCATCAGCAGCAGCGACTTCGTTCACCTTCTCCACCACTGGATGCGGGAAGGCGGCATACTGGTTCACTGCTTGGTCATAAACAGCTTCAGTATTCACATCGTACAAAGGGAAGTTGGAAGGCGGGATGCCTTTCTCAACGAACCCTAGACCAAGCAGGAAACCGGCCTTTTCCCCATCCTCATGAGAAGCGTTGAGGGCTGCGCTCATAGCATCGTCATAAGATGTCTCTGAAAAGACCCGATGCACAACCTACAAAGAAAAAAATACAAGTATCAGAACCTTTTCTATTTACAAAGGAAAGCGTAAAGACATGAAAAGCTTACCCGAGACAACGCTTCTCGAAGAAGCCATTCCTTGGCAACCAGAGCTTCTTGGAGGGCGGCTTGAGCTTGGGTACAGGCGCGTTCGGCTTCACTTTTATTAAGGTTGGCAAGCAACACTTCCTTTGCAGCAGCCTCTTCGACGCCCTTTAGCTTCCGCTCAGTGTGGTCAAGCACGCCCCTCTGGTCCAGGATCTCTTGGAGCTTCTTCGCGTCCTCCATCGCCAAGGCATCATGAGCCTGCTGGAGAGCCTCTAATTTGGCTTTAAGCTCTTCATTCTTCACGCGTAGAGGCTCGGCAACAGCTTCAGCCTTGGTGGCCCTTTCAGTTGCGTTCCTAGCAGTCTCCTTAGCCAGCCGAAGCTGTTCATTAACAGCTTGGGCAGCCTTGGAGCGAGCCTCGAGACGGGCCTGAACCTCAACTTCAAGGGCCTTGAACGCCTTCTCCTTCTCCGCAGCCGCGGCGGAGAGCCTCCTATTCTCCTCCCGGACAGCCCGCGCCTGAGCTACTTCCTGAATGCGAGCTGCTTTTAACTTGTCGTTTTCACGACAAAGCAGCTCGACGCGCGGCTGCATCCGGGCCAGGAGAAACCGAAGCTCATTGCTTAGCCTACCCTCCTGGTAGCTAGCCATGGCTTCCCCCAACGCACCACTGGGAGCAGCGTGACGAGCCCACTCCACGCACTCCACAGGTGTGCGAAGGGTTGTTCCTCGGTGGATGTTCCATCGTGGAACATACACTTCATTGGAATCCGACACTGCGAAAAACAAAAAGCAGTTAGGAAAAGATGATATAAATATATATATATATATATATATATATATATAAATTAGGCCAAAAGAACCCTACGCACCTGTAGGGTCAATAACAGGCCGATAGCCGCCAAACCCGTCACCTGAACCCAAGGGAAATCCGTCCAAGAGGTCAGGTAGATGGGAAGGAGGCAGAGGTTGGCGAGAAGCCTCATGCGTACCTGAAGGATCGGCCGTCGAAGCCGATGACGGAGGAGGCATGGTGAAGTCCGCCGCGGTCGCCTCTGCGGAGTCCGCAGCAAACGTAACCGCCGGCTCGGTGAAAGATGCGGTAAAAATGGCACTCACAGCCGGCGGTGACGTCATCACAGCTGGAACAGTCTGCTCAGAGTAAGCAACTGAACCAGCGGAAGCAGGCGCAGACGCCTGGGTCGTCGCCTCAGGTAGGCTGACCAAGCCTACCGTCATTGGCGGAGAGGTACTCTGCACTCCACCCTGGAATGCGTCAACATCCACGCCTGCACAAAGAAGATAAGTATCAATGATGGAAAACTATGAAGTTAAAAGACAAAGGAAGTTTGTACTTACGGGTTTTCTTGAGCCTGAAAGTACGGACGGGCGGGGATGAACCCGATGGAGCCGGCCTCTTCACGCCGGCCACCGTTGTTATCCTTGGCTCTCCGTAGGTGACAATCGTTGCAGCCTCCGGAGCGGTCTTATCACCACCGGGATTCCCCGCCACCTCTTCGCTCTCGGTCTCCGAATCAGACCGAGGCGCCGGATCGGCAGTGGAGGCCACCTTCTCCTTCCCCTTCCCGCCGGCAGCCTTCTTCTTCCGCACCAACGGAGGACCATCTGCGGATTCCTCATCAGAACATACGATTAGAGGAATTCCAGCAGAGGTTTCAACATTGAGGGGTCGAGGGTCGAATAGCGCCTTACCTGGCCGCCGGGCGCTAAGGATCTCGTGGCCTAGCGGATAGACCTCCACGAACCGATCCGCCGTTTGCTCTAGGATGGGCAACTCGTTCTCGTCTAGAGCGCGAGTACCCATCCGAGCGGGACCATCAGCCTCCCGCGGGTGCATGAGCGACTGCAAGTCGTTCCCCTCTGAAATAAACAGGAAAGAAGTTAGAAGAGATTCTAAATCAACAAAAAGAAACAAGGCATACCGTAAGGAACAGAGTTCGAACCGTATTCGAGGACGATCGGAATCTTTCGCGCATCCGCTTTCTTCCACACCCGGCTCATCCCGAGCATCACCATCCCGGACTCCGCAAACCGGTAAACCGGAGATTGGACCCGGGATATCTTCGAGAACCATTCCGCCTCCTGGTAGTTGGAGGCGTGAAGGCTGGGAAGAGCTTGCCCGTTCTTGAATTTCATGGCAAGGGGGATGGCGCGAGCGGAGATGTAGAAGAACTCTCGCTTCCACGAGCGAAGACCACGCTCGGTTGCGCAAATCTTCAAACCCTTAATTCGGGTTATCAACGTATACCACCCCTGGATGCACCTCCAAGTGTAAAAGGTCATCAGGCGGTCAACATAGGGCTCAATGCCCAGAATCCGGCACACCCACTCGAAGTGCCGGATCTTGGCAATCGCCATCGGGTGCACCTCGGTCAGGTGCACACCGTGCCTCTCCAGGACACGGTACACAAACTTTGTCAATGGGAACCTAAGATTCCCATAAACAAAGAATGCAGCATATACCCCGATCTTGCCTCTGGGGGCATCGTACACCGTCTGATGGGGTTCAGGAAACTCAGGCTCGAGAGACTCGAGCATGAACTTCCTGACGACGTACTGATACAGATCGACAGGCAGAGCACACTGGCACTCGCCAGCAGTACTCTTGTCATCGGCTGTAGACTCAAGATCACGAGACGACATCTTGCAGATGAAAGAAAACGATTTCGAGAAAAGGCTCGACTGAAAAGTTGAGTATTCACCGGAAATCGTTCTAAAGATGAAGAGAAAAGTGAAAGTGTGAATTACAAAGAACCCTCTCCCCCTTTATATACTAATCGCAATTAATGCGATGAATTTAATGCGGAGGAGAGAGAAATCGAAGGTGCAATGAAACTATGACACGTGGCAAAAAGCAAGCTGGCAACAGCTGTTGAAAGGACGCATACCATTAATTTCGCGGCTACGCGCCCGAAAAATCGGGCCCACGCGCCTAAAAAAGCGTCTGGATTGACCAGGTACTATCACATCACCATAACTTCCTGCACGTCCTGACACAGTCAGAAGAAACCGTCGCACGACGTTTCAGAGGTTTGGACTGTTCTTATCCTCTCACCAACTCTTCGAATTTCAAAAAAATTCAAAAAGATTCAAAAGTAAGCGGGAAAATACCCCTTACCTTGGCAACCAAGTAACCATAAGACGGGTGCGGGTACAGTGTCAAGGCAAAACCCTTCACATACTGAGCACCCGCAGGGAATTGACGCCAGGAATACCTTGGAAGTAAAGTAACCGTAAGACGAGTGCGGGTACAGTGTCAAGGCAAAACCCTTCACATACTTAGCACTCTGCAGGGAATTCAAACCAAGAAGGATCTTCTGGGCCATGCTTGCGGAAACGGGAATAACATCCCCGCATGACGGGAACGTCGAGAACTATATTGTTTGAAACTCCATGATGGGATTGGTGGTTTTAGCATAATTGATCAATATGTTGAAAACTACCAAAACCCCATGGAGAATCCACACAAGTGGGACTCAACGCTCCTGACGTGCGAGGAGGTTACAAACCTACCCGCTTCACACCCAAAGATCAAGCAGAAAAGTCGGGAATTTCTGCGTGACATCAGGAAAACCGCGGGAAGAATCACCACGGAAAACCTAAAAACTAAACCCTTTTCAAAACCCCTTGCTAAGTCCAAAAGTTCACCTCACTTATTAATAATTCATGAGAACAACATTGGACTGGGGGGACTTGAAGAGGTAGGTCCCAGCAGAGCCCAGTTGGACCCGCAAGACTCACCTTGAACAGGGACGTCTGCGCAACGACCAACTGCTCCAGCAGGACCCACCATGCTCAGAGAACCTTACGCGCAGTACGCCAGCTGTACCTGCAGGGAAAGCCTCCCAATGGTGAAATACCCCGCCTGTTCCCGCAGCTGCGGATACAAGCCATCAGGGAAGGCTACCCGCACTAACAGCAAGGCTACACGCACAAGGCATTAGCTACTTCAGTAGTCACATGAAGGAATGAGCAAGGCGGGAACACTCCCGCCTAAATGAGCCAGTCCGTATGCTTCTGGAAGATCTTTCGTACTATACCTACTAAGGTATGGGCAGAACAGACGATTTGACCAGAACAGCCCGTGAACCAATCACAGGGTGACAGCTCACCGACAACAGTACGAGGAGGAGCACCCTCTAGTACTGTTTGTCACTATTAGCCGCTGCCTACTCACCAACCCTTACAATGGGACGTGCGCAGCCTACAGTTGGTGGAACAGTGCGTAGCCGGCAGTAAAGGAACAGTGTACAGCCGACCTTGTTACTGTTAGCCGTAGCCTATCCACCAACCAGCATGGCCTGTGCGTAGTCCACTGTTGGTAGAACAGGAATACTATTCAGCCGGCTGTACCTTCTAGGAAACCTACCTTCGGCTATAAATACTCCAACACCTTGGAATGGTAAGGAGACCATCTGATATCTCTCTTATCTAGCAATCTCTTAATATACACTTATATTCAGAGCAATCTAGTCTGATTCTCACGCCGGAGGGTGGTCACAAGGAGGAACCCCCACCCCCTTCTCAGTGACGAGCTTACGGTGTCTGTTTTGCAGGTCCCCTGAAGAACAACCTTCTCTGTTGGACCTCATCCTCGTGGGAAACATTACTTAACCCCCAGATTATCTATAATCTGCCCGTGGGTTCATCTAGTGTTTCTTCAGTCCACGAATTTCGTCGGTTGGCAGGGTTAAACCGTCGGCAGCTGATGAAGAAATGTCGGCGGCGAAAGTTTAGGTGGCTATTTTGGGGATTTCTGTAAACAAATGGCTAAATGGCTATCCGGTCATTTTCCCATTAATTATATGTTCATATAGGGGTAATCTTATTCAATAGTAACTAAGGTTTTCAAGTGTTTTATTAGAGTCGCTCATAAACTTTTTGGTTCTTTAACGTCAATCAACTTTTACATTAAGTGTTTCGGTTTTGTATAATTCTTTTATATATGTTTTGTTTCTTAAACAATCAACTTTTCATTAGGCGTTTCGGTTTTGTATAATTCTTTTATATATGTTAATTTTTTTTAGTGGAATGCTTGGAAAACTAGACTATTAGTAGGTGATGAATTTCCGAATCATATATACATAAAATCTTAGTTAGCAACCGAATTTCTACGCTTGTCCACTTCATCATTGAAATTATAGAATTATGAACATTTTGTAAGTTATATATAGTCTATTAATATTAATCACTTGTTTATAAGAGTAAATGAACATAATTTATGAAGGAAATCTAATCAAATCATGTCTTCTAATAATGTGATTGTTTTATGTATTTTTTTAGGGTTTGCGCATGGTAGAAGATCGAAGAATGTTAGTTCAGATGGTATCCGATGGCATTCAGAAGCTGTGGAGCGAGCAGGGACTGCGGGGATCGCTCCTAGTCAGCATTGCTTTGCAGATCATGTTATTGGTACAAGGAATCCATAGGAAATACAATCCCAGAACTCTAGTGGCAACTAGCATTCTGTGGTGTGTCTATAATTCGGCATATGCAGTCATACCAACAGCCCTCACTATCACTGCTGAAATTACCTCAGATGTGTCCACAAGGGAGCTCATGTCTCTCTGGGCATCACTCTTCTTTGTTCATCTTGGCGGTCCAGACACCTTCACCGCCTACTCGATGGAAGACAATGAGCTTTGGCTACGACATTCCTTGCTTTTAGCCTTTCAAGCACTATTCACACTCTATATCCTCTTGTTATCCTTACCTGGCTGCTCTCATCTTCCACATCTAAGCATACTAGTTTATGTAGCCGGTTTGATCAAGTGTTTTGGGCTCATGCAGACTCTCAGATTAGCAAGCACCGAGCACCATCGAGCGTCCATGCTTGGTCATCCTGACCCTGGTCCAGATTATGCTAAGCTTATGGAGGAGCATGATTTGAAATCAGGACAAGGTTTTATTGTGAATGTAGATGAGTTTGCTAAATACGAACACTCTCCTTCGGCTATTAATGCAGATCAAGAAAGCGGAAACATGGAAACAGTTGAAGCGCATCGTTTGTTCAAAATCTTCAGACCGCTTTTTGTTGATCACATACTCACATATGAAGATAGGGATAATAGCACATCCTACTTTAGTGATCTTGACTCAAGTAAAGCTTTTCGGGCTGTCGAAATTGAACTTGGATTTGCATATGACAAGCTTTACACAAAAGCAAATGTGGTATGTACTAACAAGGGCCTCATAGTTCGCGGTGCTAGTGTTGTTCTCATTCTTGTGGTACTCGTGGGCTTTTATTTTCTCAGTGATATTGGCAACTATCGAGCGGTTGACGTTTTCATTACTTGCCTAGCACTCTCAGCGGAGATTTTGAAGGAAGTATATGCGCTTTTCAATACGGTATGCTCATTTAATTTTAGCCGAATAAATGATTGAGCATGAACAATTAACCGAAGATGGTTTTCTTGTTCGTGTTCGTTTGTTAAGAAAATGTGTGTGTTTGTGTTCGCTTATGTTCGTCCGTTAATAATATAAACAAACGTTTCACGAACGTAAATGAACAAATATAACTGAAAATAGATGAAAAAACGTAACTAAGCAAACACCAAATAAAAATTAACAAATAGTTACGTGGGGGTTAAGAATTGAGTAAAGGGGACTAAATTGTAATGGCAATCATAAACTAGACAAAATTAAATGTACCTACGCATATTAAGTGAATTTGTAAATTATGAACAAACTTAAATAAACATAAACTAGCAAGCACAAATTAACATAAAAAGAATGAAAATAGATGAACGAACTAAACGAACGTTCACGAACATATATGAGCAAATGAGGCATGTATTAATGTTTGTTCGTTTACTTAAATGAACAAAATTTTTTGTTCATTTTCATTACTTTGATAAATAAACAAACTTTCCGTCTAATGGTTCAAGAACAATTCACTAAACTTTTGGTTCGTTTACAGGTGTGCTCGGATTGGACGGATCTCTGGTTAAACCAACACAACCGAACACGTGACATCCTCTTTTTCCAATGTTTGAAGCAACCAACTAAACAAAGATGGCGCAACACCATTACGCAGTTAGACGTACTAAGTGTCGCGTTCAACGAGAAGCCTACAAGGGTTTTAAGAATTCAGAAATTATTTAGAGTGGATGAGTATCTTGAGAAGCAACGTTACGAGACATGTACAGAAGTGTCTGCCAACCTAAAAGACATGATTCACAGTCAGTTTAAGGAGTTCATGGGAATCATGGCTAACAACTCTAATGAAAAACCTTTATGTGTTCATAGAGGTAGTTATTCTATCCAACGAAACAAGCACATTAATCTTCTATGGAGTACTGATGGCATGGACTTCGATCAGAGTATTCTTATCTGGCATATAGCTACAACTCTTTGTTACGACTTGGCGGTTGATGATGAACGTGGAGTCAACCGCATTGAAAGCAATCACATGTCCAAGTATTTGCTGAATCTTCTTGTTTCAAACCCTGAAATGATGCCAAAAGGTATTGGCATGATGAGGTATCGCGACACGTGTGCTGACGCCAAGCGTTTCTTCAATAGAAAAGGTCCTTTTACCAGCAAAGCTGAAGCATACAAAATTTTGCATGAAGTTAAATGTAGAAAAGTGCTGCCTAGCGTGGTGACCGGGGATCGGTCCAAAACCGTGTTGTTTGATGGTTGTAGACTTGCACTTGCTTTGATGGAAATGAAAGTGGAACTCATGTGGAAACTTATTAGTCAGGTATGGATAGAGATGTTAGGTTATGCTGCGGCTAACTGTGGCGGGTTTCATCATTCGCAACAGCTTGGGAGAGGAGGCCAACTTTTAACTCATGTTTGGCTGCTAATGGCACATTTAGGGCTCACTGATCATTTTCAAGTGGCTAAGGGGCATGCTAGAGCTAAGTTAATTGTGTCATAGATCTAGAGATGACAGTTAAGTGTTAATAGTTTTTATTAATTGTTTTTTTTTGTAAATTAGCTTGTGGTTTTTTTTAATTGTAATACATGTAAAACTTAGAGCAACACATCGGGATGACTAATACAAAAAGTATAAGGGTAGTACGGAAAATCATTGTTTGGTGGAGATCTAAAGTTCATGGACCATCAAAAGTTTTATTTTAGTTAGTAGTGTGTATTATGTTCTTGTTTTTTATTAATAAAAAGAGTCGCATAAGGTTATGCAATATCGTGTTTTGTGTTCTTAATTCATTTGTCTACGGTTTAACAGTACATGCTCATGATTTATTACTGATGCTACTAAAATGTATGCTGAATATGTGTTTCACATATTCTAAATTATTGGTTGCAACTGTAATCGGTAGCAATACGAGTCGATAGCTGGTAATGCTCATCGGTAGCAATGATCCTAGGTAGCAAGGTGTAGTTAGCAACAACACTTGCTTTTCCACTAGTAACACATTTTTGTTAGAAACTACTTATGGAACGAACAAGCTTCGGTAGTGAAGAGGTAGGTCCCAGCAGAGCCCAGTTGGACCCACAGACTCACCTTGAAAAGGGACGTCTGCGCAGTTCAACCCGCAAGACTCCTTAAACGGACGTCTGCGCGGTTGAACCCGCAAGACTAAACTAAAGGAACGTCTGCGTAGAAACCAACTGGATCAGCAGGACCCACCACGCTCAGAGACGTGACGTCCTCACGTGCGGTACGCAAGCTGTCCCCGCAGGAAACGCCTCCCAATGGTTTCCAGGTACTCCGCCTGTTCCCGCAGTTACGGATACCGGCCATCAGGGAAGGCCACCCGCGCAGCATGGCTACACGCACAAGGCTTAACTCTCATAATAATTCAGCAGTCACCTGAAGAAGGAATGAGCAAGCCGGGAACATTCCCGCACAAAGGCGGGAGGGGGAATACTCCCGCCCAAATGAGCCAGTCCGTACGATACTGAGGATCTTTTACTGTACCTGACGAGGTATGGGCAAAAGATCTGTCCAAAGATACGACAGCTCATTGACAACAGTATGGCGAGCAGCATGCTCTTGTACTGTATGTCACTATTAGCCGCTACCTACTCACCAACTCCTGACATACCACGTGCATAGCCTGTAGTTGGTGAAAAAGGAATAGTACACAGCAGGCCTGGTCACTATCAGCCGCTGCCTACTCACCAACTACCAGCATGCCACGTGCGTAGGCCACTGTTGGTGGAACAGGAATACTATTCAGCAGGCCACACCTCCTTGGAAACCTACCTTCGGCTATAAATACCACAAATGGTATGATCATCTCATCTTAACATATCTTATCATATTATACCTGATATCTGCTCTAGCAATCTCTTAATATACATTTATATTTAAAGAGCAATCTAGTCTGATTCTCACGCCGGAGGGTGGTCACAAGGAGGAACCCCCCCCCCCTTCTCAGTGACAAGCTCACGGTGTCTGTTTTGCAGGTTATCAGAAGAACCATCTTTGCTGGGTCTAACCCCTCGTGGGAAACATCTATCTAACCCCCAGGTTACTCGTAATCTGCCCGGGGTCCGGTTAGTGTTTCTTCAGGTAGAAAGACTTGACTTCTCCCGGCTGGGTGGTATTAGTGCTTTTTGTTGAACTTAATAGTTTGTGTTTATGATCTTCTTAGTATAATTGGTTGTTGTTAGTAGTAGTGAATAGACATAGGATCTACATAATCTATAGTAATTTACAACTATTTATAAATGATTGACTGTGCTCGACTCTAGACCTTTTTCTTGGAGGTTAGTTTTTGGATAACCAATTCAATACACGTGAGTAAATGCATGCTAAAACTTATTGGTGTTCAATTCGTTAATTAACGAATTAGGAACACGAGGCCTAGAGTAGTTAGCTTCTCACTTGTTTTTTAGAACGACAAACTAACCTAATACAAAATACTCCTATGAAACACCTATCCTTGCAGCTTCCAAGATTTGAACTGACCACCGTCAGGATAGTGGAAAGACACATTACCATCACACCTTGCATGTCCCTTGGGAGGAGTTAGTTTCACTAATTATTATGTATGTTCATGTAACATTGAATTAATGTAATAATGTAAAAAAAATGATAGTTAGTTGAGTATAGTTAGTATATTGAATGAATAAGCAAATTCTAGGAAACTATGGAAGTTGAGAAGTTTTAAAATAGGGTATTTGATAATAATATAAACAATCTTAGTTTTTCTTTATTCTTAGTGAACCTTATTTTGGGTGACCATATGACTTAAGGGAGTAAGGGCAGTAGCAGTAGATGAATTGAAAGTAATTTGCTTACTTCAGTTTGTGTATAACGAAATTATGCATATGGGTGGGTGGGGGGTGTTCTCTTTACATGGAGATTTGTTTGGGATGCAATTCTTTAGAAGTGGACTGGTCCACATAGGCCCCCCTTGAAGATATGTTTAACCACCTCATGAAAAGAAAATGAAAATATATATGATGATGATGATAACACTTATGTGGACGAAAAAGAGAAATATTTATTTTAAGTTTGTAAGACACTTGCACCTTTTCTTTTTTCTTTAAATCTGTAGCTGCAAATTGAATTAATATCTTTACTAAAGAAATTTAATTGTGTTATACTAAAAGCAATATTTTAGAAAGCTAGTATAATAAAAACCTGATTTAATGACAGCTTTCTTTATCACCATAGCACAACGGGAAGACGGGCGACTTCAAGACGATGTTGCGCTACTTGACTGACTAATTTTCCCATTGGCAAACCGAACTTTCACAGGCGACCATTACCTTTATGGTTGCAACCGTCCACAGTTTCTTTTACGTCCCCTTGTCTATTACTCAGTTAATGAAACCTTAGTGAGTTAATGACTGTAAAAACCTAAAGGCATAACTGTCGGGGTATGGTACTAAGAACCCTAATTTATTATGTTTTGGGCTTATTTTATTATATGGGCTAATACATTTGTTATTGGGCTGAGGGGGTTTTGTGGAGGTAACCCTAACTGGGCTAGGCCCATTAGGGTACCATGATGGTGGCCATGAGGCTCCCTATATAAGGAGGTCTCCACCTCCTTATCAAGGGTTGGTAAAAATAGCTCAATAAGAGCCACCACCATATTTTTGTGTCTGTGAACAAGAGATCCTCTGGATTTCTTAGCGGTCACCTCCACACCCCCAAAAGTCACCGCAGATCACAGCAGCGGTCGGAGCAGAAGCAAGCAAGTCGTGGTTCGTTCATCTCGAAGTCCGTGGAAACATCGTCATGGGTCATGTCAGATTCATTTCACGTTTCTACAGTAACAAAGTGTATATGATAAGAGCTGATACTCACAAGTTTTCAAAGGGAACTCTGTATTGATATGCCGTAGAAAGATGAAACTAGAAGAATGTAACTAGCTTGGGTTAGCTTCAAGGTCGTAGAACAAATCTGTATTATATAGATCTTAAAGTGTACATTAGACCAAGTCATGGTTGACCAAAGTCAACTGTTGTTGGAGCTTTGCTTTCATTCTTATGAAATCACTTAACATTTTGGGTTCAAAATAAATATGGGTTGACCAAGTCGCCGCTGCTTAAAATAATAAAATATATACTAACAAAAAAATTAAAATAATAATAATATAAACAACCAAAAAAACACCGAAAACCACTTCCTCCACACTCGGAGGAAGTTACCAACAACAAGGAAAATTACATTAACGAGAACTTACACCAATTCGTCCAATCTATATGTCTATTTTTTGTTCTATGCTTATACCAAAGAAACCCTTTCGACTTTATTTCTTCTATAATCTCTTCGATTTATACCAAATAAACTAGCTACTTGATTGGTTAATTGCTCCCTATTTATATTTATGTGATTTATTGTATATATTAATGCAGTAATTTTCAATTTCATTACTATAGCCAGTATAGTGTAAGAGGCTGTTTGTTTGTATTTGAATGGAACCATTCAGATGTAAACATTTGATTCATTCAGACTTCAGACTGTTTGGTTTCAAACAGAAAAACATCTGAATGGTTAAAATTATGTCTGAATCATTCAGACTTGTTGTTGCTGAATGGAACAGAGACTCATTCAGATCTGATTTATTCAGATAAACCATTGAATTTGCCTTTTATTTTAATTAAATTTAATTAATTCATTATTTTTGCATCTAAACCGATAAACAAGTTGTATGACATCGACATGCATGTCACATGAGTACATGAAACAGTTATGAGTGTGTCTATTTAGTATTTTATTTTGGGAAAAAATCTCATAATAGCCCATTTATAAAATGTGTTTTCAAGATTATCTATACTAATTCAAATTTCCAACGTTGTCCCTTTGGTATCTCGTCGTCGACGACATGATAGTGAACACCGAAGATGCGTTGCTGAAACAAATATGATAACGACACGTGGCCGGAATATGTTTAAAGCAGGGTTTCCACGATGCGTTAGTGGATAACGCATCGTTGCTACCTTACGTTAGCAACCTAACGCATCGCAGCTACCCTATGTTAGCAACATAACGCATCGTCAACCCTATGTTATACCCAACAACTCGCCGACCATGAGATCCGGCAGGTCGTCGCCGGCGATGTGAACACGGGTGTCAGCCTGTCATTGACGCCGTTGACGTCGTTAACAAGAACACATCATCTGTGATTAAATGGGCCGAAGAACACATCGTCGACGACCTATTCCTGCCACGTGTCGTTATCCTATTTGTTTCAGTAACGCATCGTCGGTGTTCGCTATCATGTCGTCGGCGACGAGATACTAAAGGGACAAAGTTGGAAACTTGAATTAGTAGGGATAATCCTAAAAACACAATCTATAAATGGGCTATTATGGGAATTTTTCCTTTTATTTTTTATAATCTTTAAAACTAGATATCTTTGTAGTTTTTTTTATCCCTGTGTATACCTAGTATTTAAAATTTTAACATTAAGTAGAAACATTAAATCTTGGCAAAACCTTCAAATGATCATCTATCTAGACCTGCAAAATTATACGTATTTGAATGAATCAACCCTTTGATACAACTTTAAAAAGTCGTAATTAACTCGCTATGTTATGTCTCCACTTGTTTTTGTTTTCAAACAACTAACCCTAATTTAATCTTTCAAGTTTGAATAATTATTGCTTTCCAAGTTTATCTTCTTTCTTTAAGTTAAATATTTAATTAACACTAACGATCATTAACTTCTTCGAGTCATCATCATGTTTATGAGATAACTATTATATGTCATTAACATGACCGCCATCGATCTTCCTATAATCAACCCCGTCAGTGTCAATGCTTGCTCGGTTGTTCTTCACCAGCAGAAACTGCTCGACTAGTAAGTCCGCCCCTGTTTACGAAGGTCATAAAAAAGAGCGGAAAAACAAATTATCAACATATGTGTGGTCTAGCTAGCAACATCAAGTAAAAGTAAAGAAGAAGATTGGGCTAAGATGATATATAAAGCTAGATGAATTACCTGCCTATCAATTAAAAGTGGCCCATGCCCAGAGGGATTAGAGAACAACAGCCCGCGAGGAAACTTAAAAAGACACGGCTGTGGCTTGCGACAATTTTGTAAAAGGCCAAGAAGGTGCGACAAATTTTTGTGGTAACTCATCACGACTCTTTTAATATTATTAACTCAACGAAAGCTTGAACCAAGAAATTACAATACTCTATCAATCTATATATACTAGACTCAAAAACTAAACCAGCTATGACTCAAAACACTTTTAAATTTATCCTCATCTTTTAAAACTAAAAAACTCACACATGAAATAGTTAGAACTAACATTTAATAAAAACCAACTTAAAAATGTATGAAATATTTATATGAATTATGTGCATTTAGACCGTATCAATTATCAAACCCAGCCGATATGTGATCGCTTGTGTCTTGTCCAGTGTCTTTGTGTGCCTTCTTGTTTGTCTTCCTTTATTAATTGCAAGTTAGATGAAATTTTGTCACAAATACTGAATCTCGTATTATTGATCTCAAACCATAAAATGTTTACTCGAGAAATGATCACAAGAACAAAGAAATACAATCTGGAACATTCAAATGAGAGCCAAGAACAAAGACGACTCCCAGAGTGACGAGAGATAATGAGATCGAAGACAATTTTTTACTGATGTATGTTATTAACCGCATATGCAATCTGCCGTGTGTGTGTATATTTATATTGAAAGTTGCAACAACACACTCCATATATAAAGAGATCATATACAATTTTTGTGTGTTATTAACCATTTGATCCAAGCCCAGTAAGTAGCTTCAAGCACAATTCCATCTCCAAGTCCAACATTTAATCCAATCCCAGTAACAACATGAAAAGTAATTAATATATGTGTTTGATATTGAATTGGCATTATATTTGTAACAATATTAAACCAATTAAATCTTTGCATTTTACCTTTCACAATTAAACTAAAAGTGGAATAGTAACCACAGGCTTTTCGTCAATACGATACCCTACTTTCCCTAGTGGCCTAGTTATCTAGGTTATTCGAGTTTTTTATTGACTTGATGATGGTAACAAAGAGTAATGCTTAACGAATTGGACTAACATGACTTATGTATAACCAGGCACCACTCTTAGAGGAAGGGGTTGCTTGCTTTGGATGGGTGAACTTATAGGCATCCGAGCATTTCTGAACACGACTAGAAAACTGACAAATTTGTGATTGAAAATGATCGCAAAGTTAGCATCGATATGCGACTAAAAACATAGCAGTTGCAAAAGCAGCCTCCAATAAAGATCTGGTCCCAAAACGATTACAAGCTTTGCGGAAAATAACAAGCTTGATCCCAAAAAATAATCAAACATAATTAATAAAACTTTAAATTGCAAGCATTGGCTGCAAACGGGTCACATATTTGTGTAACACAATAGGATAAAAACAGAACACGACAGCCGTCGCAACACTAGCTAGCCCTGACAACCCGGTTGTAACCCTGAAGAAAAAATCATGTGGAACCAACATAGAAGGTAAAGCTGGTGGAATCATGCTGAACTGATGCTTTATTTGCCAAACATTCTGGTCATGTTGAATGTCTCTAAAAGCCAGCAAGCCATGGACCTACCACTATTAAGCTAGCTTTTTCTATATTGCTAATGCTACTGCCTAATTTTCACCAGACAATACAGTATAGACTTAAAGGAAGCATTAGACCGGTTTATAACTCAAATCATGATCTCATGTACTCTCCGCGCATTTGATTGATCAAGGTATTGATGAGTTTAAGAATGAATTCATTTGCATTACTAAATTTCAACACTGAATTCTTATGGCTTCTTGGTAGTGGCGGCTCAAAGTTTTTAAAGGCCTCAATCAAACTAAAAAGTTGAGGCCCTTTTCAAACATTATTTGATATATATAAACCCTCATTCTTTGCTTAGGCTTAGAACCTGCAATAATAATCTAAAAAGTTTATTTTTTTTAAGCAAAATCCCATGCACAAACTACATAATTTTCACTCTTTGATCATCTTTTGAAGCCTTTCATAGAAAGAAAGCATAAATAACTAACCAAAATGTTTGGCATATAAAGCATAAAGCATGCTATAGATTGGACAACATGTAATAGATTGGACAAAGCACTTTGTTAATATTATTATTATTATTATTATTATTATTATTATTATTATTATTATTATTATCAAACAAATCGCTCAAGGACTTATTTACCTAGATCAAGATTCATGATTACGGGCCATCCATAGAGATCTTCAACTCTTTAAGAGTTCAAGCTAGAACATTTTGTTTGATCTAGAAATCAGACTTTGATAGACGTTGAAGCTTTGAAAGAAACGAGAGCTAGCAAACTCGAAAAGAGTTACTGGAACATAGTAATAAGACAATTAGTTGTCCGTTTACTTTGTTGTAATTTTTTTGAGTTTAACAATAAAAATGTGGGTGATTCGGTCAATAATAATAATAAAAGAGTTATCAGCAGTTTGGCTATGAAAAGGGCATCTAGCGCTGTGGAACTGATGAGCTGTCTCCCAAGACTTCGGGATCCTCAATGCGAGCTTCTTTTGCTTCGCTCATGTATGGGAGTCGCCAAGCTTTTGTTCGGTTTGAGAACGTGCCAACCTATGTATGTGGGGGAAGCTGATTCTATATTTGACAATGGTCTTCGAAGGGCGATTGAGGACATCGTGGTTTGTGGAGGTCCATTCTTTGGGGATCTCCAATGGAGGTTGGCATCACTTCCGACCCGTTATGGGGGGTTGGGTCTCTGTTTGGCCGAGGATGTATCTACATATGCTTTTGTGGCTTCGAGAGCACAGTCGTGGTGTTTGCAAGACCATATTCTTCGGGGTTGTGATATTTATGGGTTGGACTCTGATTATGGGTGTGCGATGGATCGTTTACGTACTTCACT
Source organism: Bidens hawaiensis (assembly GCF_021521415.1). Lineage (NCBI taxonomy): Eukaryota > Viridiplantae > Streptophyta > Magnoliopsida > Asterales > Asteraceae > Bidens > Bidens hawaiensis. Next base: position 191,379 of record NW_027491690.1, read on the forward strand.
TCCAGATTTTGATCTTAGCGGGTTCTCTAATAAGGACACCGCCCCCCTAAAGCCCAACATGTTGTGGCGGGTGCCTTATTTAGTGGAATCGTCAAGAGTTTAGAAGTGAAGTTTGATCTATCCCCTCGCCAAAAGGCGGTGTTTGAATGCCTTCGGGCTCCTCGGGCTCAGGATTTTCTAACGGCCATCCCCATTGAAGGATTAGGCCAACGTATGTCGGGTTTGGAGTATCGGGCTGTCCTTAAGTACCGGTTAATGATCCCTATGTTCCCGACGGATGAACCTTGCCCAATTTGTCGCAAGGTCTGTTTGGATTCTTTTGGTGACCATGCGGTGCATTGCAAAGAATTGTCTGGCTTTAAATACAGACATGATCTGGTTAGGGATGTTCTGTGTGATGTTCTTAAACGGGTAGGGATTTCTGCTAAAAAGGAGGCCCCTGTTAACTTTCTCACGGATCCTCTTGAAGGGAGATATACTTTACGACCAGCTGATATTCTTGTGTTCGGGTGGGCAGGGGGAAACACACCTGTGTGGATCTTACAGGAGTGTCTCCTCTTGTTGGGCTCAGGGACCATGGGTTTGTTGTGGGTCAGGCTGCGTTGAAAGCTGAATCGGGCAAAGTTGTTAAACACGAGAAAGCTTGTTTAGATAATCAACATGTCTTTCTACCATTTGCCTTTGATACATTTGGTTTTTTGGCTCCAGAGGCTGTGAAATTTTTTAGTAGGGTTCAGCGCGTCGTACACGGAACCTCTTCAGCTTCTAGGTCCCAAAGCTTCGTTTTTAGCAGGATTGGCTTTGCTATTCAAAAGGGGGTTGCGGCGCAGCTTGTTGCCCGTTTGCCTGCCACTTTATTGTAATCGTTTTATAGTAAATTTTTAATTAAATCAATAATAATAATAATAATAAGAAGAAGACATGTAAACCAACTATTCCTTTATTTTGTCATTAACTGTTAAGTCTTCCGGTAAACTTACTCTACTACATGCAATAGTTACTTGTCTCCTATGTATGCATTAGATTATGTCTTCTCAAGTAAGTTAGATGAATTTAGCTTTGGTGTCATGTTGTGGAGTTCATGAGTGGGAAGAGAATAAAGGGGTTCACCCAAACAAGAGGACGATGACAAATTTTTTAGGACATGTATGTTCAATGGTCAAAAACCACCCTTTGCTTTCAACTAGTCGTCATTTGATGTACAATACAACTAGTGTTGATTGGACCAGGAATATAATTAGGCCCTCTGCCGGTTTGATTTGATTGTTTCTAATTTTCTTTTTCTTGAAAAGGTTTTCTAGGAAAGAAGAGGGCCACCATCAACCGTTACAAGAGCTTTTTAAACAATCTCTATGTACTTAGACCGGTTCGTCATCGTCAAGAGAGATGTGATCAATACCTACTCTGAGAGAAAATTTTCGCTAGAGAAGTGCTTAAATCGAGTCCAAAACAACATAACGTCACAAGAGTTTATTTTTAATTAGTGTAATTTAATCTTAGGTTCTACTTAGATTAAATTCCTGATTTTATATTTAATTTTAAGCTTTTATTAATTTCCAAAATTGTATTAATATTTCAACAAATATAGTTAAATAACAATTTACTTTTTTTTAAAGTTAGTTCAATGACTTTTTTGTCTGTAGACGATATGTATGCTCCATAGGTCCACTAGAAAAGACGTGGTTGTCTGGAAACCAGTTGTCAGACATTAGCACTGAAACTTATGTTGCTAAACATTCAATAATTTGTCAGCAAGTAACTTACTTAGGCTCATATTACCGACATACAGATGGATGTGAACCGATAGTTACCATCTTTGTTTTAAGTTATTCATGATATTTTATAGTCTTTTTAGATAAAAGAAAAATAAATCTCTTTAAATATCAACCTCCCCCCCTCTTTTTTAATACATGCACACTAGAAAGGTGTTCGCATGATACGGTGAGAAACATAAATACTGGTAATCACGTTAAATGTTTCTTTTAACTATAAAGAAAAAAAAACTATTGCGATATAATTCTCAAATTAAAGATAACAAAATGCTCATTTTGTGGCCTAGTTTAATAAAATACCGATGAACATATGAAAAAAATTATGAGCGTTTAAAAATCGTGAAAAAAGTTGATATAAGAATGATATTAAAATAAATATATGAGTAAAGATGAGTTGCTAGAAGTCTAAGTATTTTTTAAGTAACCAAAAAAAACTTTGGTAAAGATAGAGAGAGCAAAATTATAAATATTCTTTAGATAACTACAAAAGTTTGTGAATTATTATGCCTAAAATTACAAATTTGCACCCTTAAACTATTGATCACATGTATCAAATGTTTACAATAAGCAATAACTAAAATTTAAAATGCTCGTGTTATGTATCATAATATACATATCTACCTATACTAATAAAAGAAAATAATTTTGGACACATGATATTTCGGGGTTAATTTTCATTATCAAATTCTCGCCAAAATCACTTCTCTTCTATTGATGGAAAAGAAAAAAAAAATATTGGTTCTAAATATAGTATTGATTATAAATACAACATACCGTATTAATTGGTCAATCTCCATTGATTGAATTATTAATGCCATAAATTATATTCCAAAAATACTTAATATAAAAAGTTTAATATAATAATTACGTGTCATAAATAAATTTCTTTAAAATTGAAATGTATATATAAAAGAGGTTATGTTTAGCATTCAATTTTTAAGACATCTTCATATTAAAGAAAATTATAATAATTTTTTCAAGTTTTTTTTCAAACATCCAGTCTTAAAAATCATAGACAAATTATTCATTTTTTATATTTATTATAAGACTATTGTGATAGTTGAACAACAGTGTGTTTATGAAGACAACATGAAAGATGTTCAAAAAGGAAAATCTGGTGCCTTTTTTTGTTTATGGTTGGATATGGAATCTAAAACATTTTTGTGAAAGACTGTAGTTTCATCTTTTATATTGAAATGTTTCATTGTTTTAAATGTTGCTTTAGTGATGGCAACGAAACCCGAACCCGATGGGAAAACCCGAAACCCGACATAAATGGGACGGGTAATACCCGACCCACTAGGGTTTGGGACGGGTTTGGGATAAGTTTTGAAATTTTTCACGGGTTTGGGATTTCTAATATACTCGATTACCCGACCCGATTTCCCGATAACATAAACCCATTTACCCGATTATATACCCGATGTACACGATATAGCTTATTGTAATATATATATACTATATTCCAAATATATTATTTGTCAAAACTTTTTTATGTCAATTATTTGAGACATTTTATCTTTATGATAACCATCTTTGTAATCGATTAGTTATATTTTGTCAAAACTCGGTAGAAACCTAGCGGGTTTTGAGCCGGGTATACCCGACGGGTATTTTATCAAAACCCGATAAGAAACCCGAAACCCGATGGGAAAACCCGAAACCCGATGGGTAATTACCCGATTAAAACCCGACGGGTTTTGGATGGACTTTCATAACCGGGTATGGGTTTGGGAATACCTAAACCCGACCCAAACCGGACCCATTGCCATCACTATGTTACTTCCAGTGGCATTGCTTCATTATTGTATACCAATTGTAGGACAACTCATTCTCGATTTAGAATTCAAATATATTTGATGATATAAAACGATTATATTTGTAATACATTTCTTTTACATAATATAAGGAGACTTAATTGTTTTTTTTATTTGTATTAGATTATACATTATAATTTATACATTAAACTATCCCGTGTAATGCACGGGTTTCTAAAGCTAGTATAGTATATACACATGTGTGATTCGTGGAAATGTATACACACATATATATAAGTTGGATATGCCCGGAGCTCTTGACCATGAGGATAAAGTCTATATATAAGGATTAGGTGGAGTATGGTGCACATTTCGGTCTAAAAGGGCTTGGGTTGAAACTGATTTGAAGGGCCAAGGATCAGGAAATGGAAATGGAACTGGTCGGGTTCGTTTTGGGGACTGATTCATATAGAAACCAGTTTTTTTCTAAACTGATGTCAATTCACGAACCAGTTGTTCCAAACCAGTTCTCGTATGAAAAATGGAAACTTGTTTTAAACAAGTGGGGTTCAGTTAGTATGAAACCGGTTCCTAGGAAAATGTTTCTGAGCCCGTTCGGTTCCAAGTTGTGTTGTGGGGTTAGGCTGGTTAACTTTTTGTGCACCTCTATGGTGAACGAAGGTTAAAATACATTAACTTTTTGTATCGGACACAATTAGGTGTATACTTTACAACCACCTTTCACATGATTTTCTTATTTTAACTGCCCTTACAACTTTATGTGTTTTATCTTTAGAATGCCTTTCTTTCTATCAATTTATTACTATTATTTTATTTACTGAATAGCACATTTATTTCACACCCCATCAAATCCTTCAAACTTTAAACTTACAAGGATTTGAACCGAGCATCTTACAATTATAATAGGGAATAACATAACACTAAACCAATAGGTCATGGTTACTATTATCATATTACTCATACGTAAAATTTAACTGTCGGATATCCGAAATATTAAATTTGTAACCATAATTATATCAGTCTTTTCAATTTCCAAATACAACCTTTCAACTTTATGTAATTTATCTTTAGAATGTCATTCATACTTTTTTTTTAATTGACCCGTGTTTGTTTGTCTTTCTCATCCCACCATTATCACTTCACCATCGCTATCGAAGTGATTGCTACTAGTCATCAATCTCCAAAATAGTAATAGGAAAAGCCAATAAACGGAAAGTCTAAACACGTAGTATATCAACTTATCAAAATATTTACCTTGCTACCATTTTAAGCAACATAGTTTTTAAGACATGATAAAAAATTTAAATATGAGTTTATATAATGATATTTCTTATAAATACATAGTCTTGTCTGGATGGCATAGACTTTTGTATTTAAAAGTGGTGATTATGGTTCAAAACCTAGCATGTGGGTTGATTTTCTCTAGTAGTAGTTTAGGAGTAGGAGTTAGGTTTGTGTCACCTTTCAAAAAAAAAAAGTTGGTAAGAAACATAAAAAAGATAGAGCATTACAGTTTAACTAGCAAAATTCAAAGTTTTATTATATGAAAGTATATAATATTTGATTTGTTTGAACGAACTCGACTATTAGATGGTTTATAATGCAACCTGTTAATTTGATTGAGTTTAACAAATAACTGTGAGAGAATGGTTCAATCAATAATTCAATATTCATATTCCAAGGAGATGTATAAGGATGCTGTTTACATAAGAAAAACACCGAAATGATACAACTAACAAATACAAATATATTATTCAATAATATACACTAAGACGCCCTTTCAGTTTTAGCGGAAATACGTATGAAATCCTCTTATAAACCATAATTAACCCGTGTGTGTTCTGGTTCATGAGTTTATATCTTAGACCATGTGTTATGAGTTCATGCGAGTAATACATGCACGTGTTTTATTTTATTTCTCTTGCACTAACTTATACCTTTAATGTAACGAGTTTGGATCCTTACATTAAGCCAGTCCTTAGCCTTCATGCCCCTTCGCGCCTCTTCGGCACGGTGTTTAGCTCCTATCACCTGTAAAAGCTTTGCTTACTCGGTCGGTGCCCTCCATGGTATTAAACCATAAAGCGTAAGATAACGATGTAATTAGACTGAAAATTGTTGATATGATTAGAATAAAATTATTTCCAATACGTACTATAGTGTTGTAATTTCATACGTAAACACTTAACACTTATTATACTTTATGACGGTTTTATGGTATAAGATTAAAGTGTTGATGCATTGGTGGCCCCCCTCACTCCTCCACCCTACCTAAGGTTGTCATGTTGGTCCATTTCTTTTTGTACTATGTTGCAACTTGCATGTAAGGAAAATAAGATTTATATTATTTATTTTCATCATTTGGCCATCCCAAAATTTCACCATTTTTAACAATGAGTATCTTTTAGAATGTTGTTCTGTTTCCTGGTTCTTTATACACGCACAACACAACACGACATAGTTCATGTCAAATGATCTTATACCTTTACACACATCAAATGGATTGACATCAATATAAATATGTTTGGAACATGTCCTAAACATATTCACCGGCAAAAATAAATTAATTTGTAAAATTCGGGTTTTGGATTGATACTGTGGTACTTGAACCGAATTTCTTTATCCCAATTTTAACATTTGGAATATTTAGTTTTGGTCAGATTGAATATCCAACTTAGACCAAAATTGTGGCGGAATATATGTGAATTAAGAGATTTATTGTCTAAATGAAGAACATACAATACCCTCACATAATTAGAAAAAAAAATTTAATTTTAAAATAATTTTGAAACCAATAACGCGTTTATCTTATATAAAATCATCACATTTAGGTAGCGTTTGGTGTGCAGGAATGAAGGACGGAATGGAATGACCCATTGTGAGAGAATGAAAAATAGTGTGTTTGGTTGACCAAAGGAATGGAATGACCCATTACCTTAATCCATTCTATTCCCTCTAAAATACCTTAATTTAATTCCATCCATACCCCATGTTTTTTTTTCATTTCATTCCCTCTTTCACCCTACATAACCTCCACCACCCTTCCAACAACACCACCACCCAACATCAACACCCACCACTGCCATTAACCACCGCCGCCACTGCCACCAGCCACCACCATCGCCGTCCACCGCTGCCACTAACCATCGCCATCGGTGGCAGCCACTCAGCACCGCCAGCCGCCCGCCGCATATATCAACCATCACCCCACCATCACACATGCCGCCCACCGTCACCGCTGCCCACCGCCGCCGCCACTGCCACCAATCACCACCATCGGCGTCCTCCGCCACCACCACCCACCTCCATAAACCATCGCCATCAGTGCCAGCCACCCGCCGCATCCATCAATCATCACCCCACCATCACACACGCCGCCCACCGTCATCGCTGCCCACCACCACCTCCACCGTTACCGTCACCGCTCCCACCACCACCACCACCACTCACTACCATTTTAGTTTTATTTTTTTTTATTTTTTTCTTACCTACCAACAATACAAAGTAATGATTCATTTCATTCCCATGTGGTAATCAAACATTTCATTGGAATGGTAATAACTCATTCCATTCCTTTGTCCATTCCATTCCGTCGTCCATTCCATTACCACATACAAAACAGACCCTTAATTAAAAAATATATATATATATATACCCGAGTTATTTTAAAAAAATGTAGGTTTAATCCTTGATAGATGTTAACATCTTACACATCTTAGTTTCTTGTTTTCAGTATGTTTAGTCCTTAAACATCCACTTAAACATAATTTAACATTTATCCCATTATACAAAATATAATTAATAACAAAAAATCAATTTTTTAATAGCGTTTAGTACCTCCAATACCCGAGTAAGCCTTCCTGAGACGGGATGTCAACCGTCCAAACCGATTTTGATACTCCAGACCGACTCACCCAAAAACACCATTAAGAATGAAACTTACTACTAAAAAAGCTCATTTAAGTTAGGTTTCAAACTTAAGACCTCAGGGATCTTAAGCCTTAACCATCACTCCCATGTCATGGCCCATAAGACTAATGACTAAAAACATGGGATGTTTCATATTGAATAGCATTTAAGTTAGAACTAAAAGAAAATTAATTAGTGCATGCATTAGATTTTGGTGCAGTCTCCATAGTCCCTTTCTTCCCTTTGCCGCAATGCTTTTTGGAAATTACTACCGACTTTATGGAATCTTTAAAACTTCACCAAGATCACAGCATTAACTAAGCTGAAATCACAATTCCTTATTTGCTCTCCGATTTTTTTTGCATATTGTCGATCTACTAAGGTAAACTACATGTTTTTCCTGTGATTTTTTTTGTCATCTTACGTTCACTAACACATTTGAACTTAAGCAATTGAGCTAAAACATTGTTTTGATCATTACGATTATTAATAGAGGAGACAACCGACTCTTTCTTTATGCATCACTAGTGGATATTGAATTGATAATTAATCTATAATATATATAAACGAAGACATAAAAATCCTACGTGTCGCGATGTGGTCACTCCCCTTTTTTTGGAGTCATCAGATTTTCTTGATTTTTAAATGGAGGCTTCTCATGCATTTGACCCGAATTCACGGGTATGGGTCTTACCAAACCCAAATATTTCTTAAATGGGTTATAACATCTCATTAAATTAAAAATTATTCCCACCAAATTATTAATGTAAAAATCCTATAAAATAGGATATAATAAAAAAATAAACGGGTCTTGGGTCTCATCGAACCATAAGTATATTATTAACTTTCATAAATATTATTTATAATTAAAAAACCAATTTCATAGTAAAAAAAATAAACGGGTCTTGGGTCTCATCAAAACCATATAGCTTTTAAACCAGGTTATAACATCTCATTTATTTGTGAAACAATTTATCATCAAACCATAAGTATATTATTAATTTTTATACACTAAATAAAATATAAATTAAAAAAATAAATAAATATTATAACAAACAGTATAAAACAACCACCGTAATACGGGGGATAAAAACTAGTTTGTATATATACATTTTATTTAGCACTTAAATTGGTATATAGTTTTGTCAAATTAATTTTGATATTAAGTCACTAAAACTTAGGTTTTAAGTGTTTGAATCAAATATAAAAAAAAATTATCGTCAGAAGTGTACTAATAATTAATGTAATTATGTTAACAGTTGAGTAATTATTGTTACTCTACAACTTTTGAATTATAGTAAACTATAGTAATTATTATTATACTATATTATTTTTTTATAACACAATCATACTAGTCTAAAATTGTAATTACTCTAGTTATTTATATATTTAGTAGGTTAATTTTATTTGTATATAATCACACCCATAGTTTTAAAGTGTTTTAGTATTATTAGTTTTGAAGAAAAGTTATTAAAAAGTTCTTATCCTAACTATTAGCACAACCACACAATTAATAAGGATCATAAATAAAATATGCAGTCAACCTAATTTAAAACCTCAAATCTTGATCTTGGATCTTCTCTCTGTCTTAACAACTCTATTGTTCCTTTTGTTAACTCGGTTTTTGTTTATTCTTGGTTCTTTGGTATATTTGGTTAGAGGTAGTAGAATGAAGGAGCTATCGTTTGTTAACTCGGTTTTCCTTCAAGGGGGAATGGAATGGAAGAATAAATGGAGTAGACAATAGAATAAAATTGATCACTATAATTCATTTGACTTGTTTGGTTAATCTATTGAGATGAAATGAATTATTACGTTATGTTATTTGGTATTCAAAAAAATGATTTGACTTGGCAATATAAAAAAAATGAACGTTAGAATTTACAATGTGATTGCGTTTTGAATTTATTTTTAAGGATGTTTACGGAAATAGTAAAAAGATTCGAGATTTTGCACATTTAGCATTTTTTTCCATGACTATTAAAATTTAAGAAAAAATAACTAACACTTCCGACATGTCACCTCCAGGCCTACCAACGCTTCTAACTTTTATCAAATTTAAAACATTTGTGTCAGCGTTGACTTTTCCTTGAATAATTATCAGAATATTGTATGTGAAACATGTCATACAAAATTATGCTCAAGTGAAACAAAACATTCACAAAATTGAACGGGTTATTTTGCTTATTATGGCAAGGTCGAGAAGTCCCCTCAAACTTATCAAAAAAAATTTCATGGTGTAGCTTAAAACTTTTATTATATGAGAAGAATTCTCTGAAATTGGTACATAACCTAAATTCTTTCAATTATACAATTATGATACAGAGAATGAAATTTAATGATTGAGTGTTCTTAGGTATGTCTTTACACGTGTATTTTTTTTATTAAGCTCGTTTTTTTGGACAAAATCATTTTGTGGTATAAATAAAATCAATTTATGTATGATGGTACAAGCATAAATGCAATACATTTTTCCATGTACATTATGTATTATTTTATTTGTAACTTTATTATTTAGATCATCTCGTGTGTTACACGAGCTCTAAATCTAATATGTTATATACAATTAAAATAAAAAAGCATTTATCTATATATTTGTGAAATTATATATTAAATGCATAGTTAAACCATTGTTACAGTTAAAGGTTTACTCTAAATTAACATTCATTAATCTTAACTATAATTAGTTTTTTTTTTAGATAATAACAATTAAAACTATAGGATTATGATTATATATTTTTTTAGATAATAACAATTAAAACTATAGGATTATATTTATAAATATAATCCTTTCTCTAAATTATCATATCCACGTCAATGATTAGCGCTAATGTGCATAAGTTCTTTAAACACAGAGATTGTATAATCTATGTTCGTCTTGTGACCGCTAGGATCAAACATGACTAGTAGCAAGTTGTCGTTAGTAGTAACTATTTTCATATTCGTATGTTGGTATGAACATATAACTTGCACACACTTAGATGTGGAAAATCTGTGTTCTTGGCCCAGACCAACTTAGGTTTCGGATCAAACCGACTCAGGTTGAAAGCATTTTAAAAAATGAAAAAGTTCAATTCAGATTGTAAAAAGGTTAATTCGGGTTTAACCCGTCTCAAGGGAGTTCTCAACCCAATTTTAAGTATCGGAGCCAAGCCGATTTCTAAATCAGTTTTGGTTAGGATTAGTTATTAAAAACCTTTTATTTCACCTGTTTTTTGTTTTTTGAACGACGAAATTTTATAAAGCACCGACCAGCCAGAAGCTAAACGAGCAAGAAAAAAAAAACTACATGAGAAGCATATGATTTTTCATCCACTTTGTCCAAGAAAAGTTACACCTATTGTTTCTACTCGAGAACCAATAGAAAGAAAAACAAACCATAACATCATCAAACAACCACGTGTTTTTTAATCGACTCTTCAAGAAGATCAAATCATTCTGAAGCTTCCAAATAGCCCACCAAGTCACATATATAATTGAACCTACAACTTCTTTATTAGCTACACTTAACGAAGAGTTATCTACCCAATTCATTAAATATAAAGGAAAACTTAAAATTGGCAAATTCACGTTGAGCCACCTTTCAACCAACATCCAAATGTTCTTTAATTACCGCGTTACAATCTCCAAAGACATGAAGAACATATTTTGTTCCGTCATTACACAAGGAACATAAAGTAGACGGAACATCAATACCTATATTTAACCTCTACATACACGGGTTAAACCTCATCAGGTTTTGGATCAAACCGACTAAGGTTGAAATCAATTTAAAAAATAAAAAAGTTCATTTCAGATTGTAAAAAGGTCAATTCGGATTTAACCCGTCTCAACAAAAGGAGTTCTCAACCCAGTTACAACCCTACGGTTTAGTTTCGGGCTCAAATCAGTTAGTCCAACATTATATATACACACACCACATGATACACATACACTCACTCCCTATATATCCCACCATAATAAGTTTATAATTATAAGTTATAACCATTTCCATAATTCCAGCTTACAGATGTCAAATCCGCCACCAGATACCGCCGCGGCCACGGTCATAACCATCCCGACCCACACCCGCCGCCGCGCTATCCGGTTCCCCAACTTCCCGGGCGCGAAACCGATCCCGCTCGCAATTTCGCTAGCTATCGGGCTCCTCGTGTGCTTCGCGATCCATAAACCGGATGAGGTCACGAAACAAGCGTGGCGCTTATTCGCGATATTTTTAACAACCATAACCGGGCTCATACTCGGGCCATTACCCGTGGGGGCATGGGCTTTCGTGTGCCTAACAATAACCGTGATAACAAGAACATTAACGTTCGATGACGCGTTTAAGGCGTTCACGAACGAGGTCATATGGTTGATTGTCGTGTCGTTTTTCTTTAGCCGAGGGTTTGTTAAGACTGGGCTAGGGGATCGGCTAGCGATGTATTTTGTGAGGTGGCTAGGGAAGAGTACGTTGGGGTTGGCTTACGGGTTAGCCATCTGTGAAGCGCTTATATCGCCCGCGATGCCGAGCACGACGGCCCGAGCCGGGGGGGTATTTTTGCCGATTATTAATTCTTTGGCGATTGCGGCTGAGAGTAAGCCGAAAGATGCTTCGTCTCGGAAGCTTGGGGCGTTTCTTATTCAGTCACAGTTTCAGGTGCGTAGTTGTTATTATTATTATTATTATTATTATTATTATTATTATTATTTGTTACGTTAGTTTTTATAACTTGCTTAAATTGTCATGTTATGGTTCAAGCTAGGGTAAAATTATAATTATAAAAAGTTACCAAACATGGTTTATTTTCTTTTTTAAAGAAAAAAAAAACCATTAAACTTAAGTTTTCTTGGTTAGAAAACGCCAGCCACCAAAAACAAGCCTAAAACGGGCCGGGGTGGGGTCAGTCCCGCTGTTTTGGACCGTTTTCACTTTCGGGAAACATCCATTACGTATGCTCTTAGATAGGGACAAATTCGTCTAGTTTTTTTTATTGTTATATATTCATGTATTTTGATATCAGCCCCGTAGAAATTTCAACATCGAACCCGTTAAAACTTTTACATCATAACCCTTAAAAACCTTGACGACGAACATTAACACACATTTCAATTAAAAATTCTAAGTTGTTAAACCCGTAACATTAAACTTTTGCATTTCGATTTGATATTTGTTATTTTTCTATGTGAGTCGACCCGAATCGCTTAACAGTATCAGGCAGAAAAACCTGACAGTTAATGATAGATAGGCAATTAATCATCTGTCCCTTGAAGATTTTCAAAATCGTAGGAAAAATTCATGGCTACACCATTTGTATTAGACATGGAAAAAACATAAAAAAGTATCTAAACCTAATTTTAGTATATTAATTTATTTTTAACTTAATTAAAATTCAAGTAAATGTGGAAAAAGTCTTTTACCTCTAAAATTGTGTAAATGAAATGGCATAACTTTTTTTCATATAGGTAGAATGTGACTTAATCTTTGACTAATTTAAGGGTAACACGTTATTGTATTAAATATTTTGATAATAATAAAAGTCCTTGACTAATTCATAAAAATTCGGTTGAGAAACTTTTTTTTTTTTTTGACGTTCAAACAAATAAAAGTTTTGTCAAATAAGTTGGAAATCTTGTTTTAATGATAGAAATCTCCCTCCATCAACACGATAAAGCAAATATAGAAAAATATTATTAATTTGGAATATGCTGGAAATCTTATCTTAATGATTGAATCTCCCTCGATTCATTTGTGGTAAATAATTGCTTTTGATGCTTTTTTCTATCCTCAATAATGAATGCACGACCAGAAATACAAAGTCAGCATTTGGGATATTGATGGGATTGGGATATAATCATTCAACACTCAAAACAATTTGTTTGGAATTACCATAAAAGTTGAAACACATAAAATGAAAATTACACAAATATTTACTAAATCAAATTTTCAAAATACTTTGGAAAATTTTGCATTCACTAACTGACTAAAGTACTTGGTCCTTATTTCCACTAATCAAAAGCTGGTACATCAACTTCGTCGGCATAGAACCTAGGATTTAGTCTACACGTTTGGCCGTTGAATAAGGCTTAACCCACAATTTTGGTGGCTTATCCTACGGTTTTGCTCTTACGTTCAAGTCTAGAGGTGGCAATTGTGACTAGGGGTGTTAATTGGGTCAACCCGATCGGGTTTCGGGTTAGTCGGGTTTTCCTCAAAAAATATCTAACCCGCAACCCGACCCTATTAAGGTTCGGGTTAGTCGGGTTTGGGTTATTCGGGTTTCGGGTTTGTCGGGTCAGGTTAGTTGGGTTAATTGGGTTAACCATGTTACTTTATAATTTTAAGTTGTTTTATGTGTTTGTAACTTGTAGGTTGCAAAATTTCTTATTCTATTTAATTTTCAATTTCTTTTATAAGTAATTATCTTATAATTTCACATATAAACCTATAAATGAACCGAACGAACATGAACAAAGGCGTCGTATTCTTTCAGGTAACTTTTAACGAACACGACAGGAACACTTAATCGAATAAATATTGTGTTCATGATCATTCATTTAAAATATAAACGAAGAATTCACGAACATAAATGAACATAATTAAACAAAGATAAACGAACATGAAGGAACATATATGTACATACATTAACGAACACAAACATACATTAACAAACATAAATGAACGCATTTATATAAACACAAACAAACAAATATAAAACATATTAGGGTGATATAATTACTAAATGCAAATAATATTTAATATTTTCTATTAATATGTAAACGAACATGAACGAACGTAAACAAACTTAAATGAACGATCATAAAAAATCATTCACAAACATAGATGAACGAGTGAAATATGTGTGCATGCTAGTTCGTTTATTTAAATGAACACAATGTAAATGAAACATTACCGCCTTAATTGTTGTATATAAAGTTAAGTATTCCCATTAATCGGGTTATTCGGGTTAACCCGAAACCCGAGTTTTTCCCAAAAATAAACCTGAAACCCAACCCTATTAACAATTCGGGTTATTCGGGTTGACTCGAATAACCCGATTAATACTTTTTGACCCGATTTAACCCGACCCGAATTTGCTTATTCGGGTTCGGGTCGGATTAATCGGGTTCGGGTATTTTGGACACCCCTAATTGTGACCCATAGGTTGAATGGGTTGTATCAAAATGTATATGATGAGTCAGAATTGGTCAAACAAAAAAAAATAAAATGATTAAAACGGGTCAAAACGGGTTGACATTTCTTGAGGGGGGGGGGGGTATGGAACGAGAAAGCGGAAGAAAATTTTTAGTATTTTTACTTGACTTTTCTCGGGGGTTGTATCAAAATCTTGACCCATTTCAAAACCCCTCACCACAAAATTTAAAAAAATTAATTAAAAAATTATAACTCGAAATATAAATCAAAAACTTAAAAAGTAAAAATACTAAAAAAAACCCTGAGAAATGTCAACCCGTTTTGACCCGTTTCAATCATTTTCTTTTTTAGTTTGACCCATCATATACATTTTGATACAACCAATTCAACATAACGAGTCACAAATGCCACCCCAACGATCAACCTACAATGTTGGAGACTTCGCCACTTCTTTTGGGTGCCAACTAAAGGTCAATAACTACTTTTAAAAGAAGTTTTGGCATATAAACTATTGTGCTAATTATATGAAACAAATCAAAAACTCACACTCAAAAAGTATCATACATTAACAGTAAAAGAGGAAAAGGAATACACATTAGAGTTAAGGAAATTTATTTAAATACAAATTTTGTTAGTGGTTTATTTTAGGGGGACCTAGTTTTATTATATTTGCTAAGTTTGTATTAGTATTATTAAAATTATATTTTATTTGAAAATAATTATTATCAATATACATTTACTTATAGCTTGACCGTCACGGTATAAGTATAGGTTAATTGATAAAGGAGTAGCCATAAAAGTTTAATTTCACACAACCTAGTTCAGATGGCATAGTGCTAACTTGCAGAATCTGTAATCGTCCAGACGTCTTGTAAATATTAGCAATAGGTGTCTCGTAGGCGTCATCTAGACAAGGCATGTAGTCATACACATACGCACTAAGGGATGCAATGGTTTAGTAAGTGAGACCATTTTTTTAAATAATATATTTGAAAATTCACTCACAAGGATACATACCAGTATACCACACTTGTGAGTCCACTCATGATGAGTTGCTCACGGGCTCTCTCACAAGTGGAAGATTTGACGTTCACCACGCCTCACAGCTAGGCGGCAAGGCCACACCCATACGATGGTATTGCAATTTGACGTTCACCACTCACAAGTACTTCTTTTTCGTCTTGCATTTCCTCACAAATCAAGAAAATTCCTTGTTTTTTCCTCATCGCCTAGCACCCTCCAACTTGCCCTCTATTTCTCCCCATTTTGTGTTTTCTGGGACCAATTTGTCCCCTCTTACCAAAGTAGCATCTTGACTTAACCGAGCAAAGTAAAAGCCTGTTTGCCTATTCAAAAGGGGGTTATGACACAACTTTTGTTCGTTTGCCTGCCACTTTATTGTAATCGCTTTGTAGTAGCTACTCTCATATTCACTTATAAAATTGTGTTCTAGTAAAACCCTCTTCTTAATCAATTGAGTTGTTCACTTGTTGTCTTTGAACTTTGATGTGGTTCATATCAATCCCAACTCCCATCCTTTTCTTTGCTATTTTCTATATAATATATTTACTTACAAATATAAAACAATTACAAACCTTTTATCAGAATGTTAGATTGTTAGTAACCATTATTTATGTATTTAACATTTTTAAAAATTTCCATCAAAATAAATAATATATACTTTTATTTTTTTTTTTTTGTTTCTTGTTATTTCTTGATTAAAATTCTTAGTGCATGACTGAAAGATTAAATTAATTAATACAAAATCACTCTTTCATTAATAGTTTATTATTAAATTTTGTTAAAAATATTACACAATATTAATGAAGTGTTTTTAACACCATTTTTATTTTGTTGTTCTCAAAGATTCTTAAAACAAAAGAGGGTACACATCAAACCAACGGACATGTCATGACACCTTTCTCAATTTTCTCTATATAATTAAAAGAAAGATATTATAATGTTAGGTTGTACGTTTAATTATTATTAATGATATTGTTATTTTGTTTTTCAATATTATTTTTTATTATGGAAACATTTCATTTTTTGGATGTATATTTACACGTGACATATGTGTACAAATAATAAACGTATTTATTTTCATAACCAAGACAAAATTTAGGTATATTACTTTAAAAATATAATATTTAATTGGCTTTACTTTTTATTGTTTACGTTTGCTTGTCTACAGTTGGGTATATATTTTTCGTGTTTTGGTTTGTGTTCATGTATATGTTCTATTTTATTTAAGAGTAGGCGAGATTTCTCACATAAAGTAAAGTAAATATGTTAATTGTAGGTATGTTATGGCTATAAAGTTGTAAACTTGGAGGATAAATCCAAAATTCTTCTATTTTAAATTTCTCTAATCGTTAACCAATATATGAATACATGTATATATAAACATATCTAAACCTATATTATAAACATATCTAAACCTATATGTTTAATACAAAATGATTCATTTTATAAACCAAACCACATAAATCCTCTTTAACCACTTAATAAATATACAAATACGAAACCAAATGTCTTGACTAATAACCTAAAAAATTGCATGAATATACATAATGTGCAGTTCGTTTCAAAAATTAAAATAAAAATACGTTTCTTTTTTTGTTAAAATACATAAATATAAAAGAAAAATAAGAAAAACGTTTACTTTACTAACTTTTGTTTAAAAAGTTGCATGAAATAATATATCAAATTTGTTTCCATAACAAAATTAACATATAATACCTTACAAAAGTTAACAACTTTGGATTTAAAGTTAACGCAAGTTAGATATTAACAATCTAAACTATTACCTTCAATAATAATTTAAATTGACAATTTTACCCTTAACACTCGTAACTTTTACTTTCATTTCCAAACACAATCCCATTCTATCAGAGAAGCTACTCCATCTGCCCTAACTTTCATTTACGTCATTTCTTACATCATTTCTATATAAATTACGATATTCAGGTTGACTTGAATTATTCTTTAAAGACAAAAGAGTTACATCTATGTTAAAGTGGAATTGTCTATGCTAATGAAATGTGAAAGTTAATTTTATTGGTCCAGTATTATTATTACTCAGTTGATCATTGTTAAAATTATTGAAATTCAATTTTCTTTAGTTATATTAAGTTAAAATATATCTTACTTGACTGAATAAAATAGATATCATTGGGCTGGGCTTGGATTTCGATCATTGGGTTCTATTTAAAATTGAAATGGGCTTTGGTAGAATAATAATAATACTAGTATACTATACTACTACTAACATATTTAAAATTTTATGAATGACAGTCCTCTAGCAGCTCTAGTGCTCTATTTTTAACAGCTGCAGCACAAAACATGTTGTGTATCAAACTAGCCGACAGTTTAGGGGTGAAAATAAAGAGCCCATGGGTTTCATGGTTCAAAGCTGCGTGTTTCCCAGCACTGGCTTCTCTCATGTTGACACCATTAATCATATACAAGATCTTTCCACCCGAGATCAAGCACACCGCCGATGCTCCCAACATGGCTAAAACCAAACTTGAACAAATGGGTCCCGTCAAAAGGATCGAGTGGATCATGTTAGGAACCATGCTTGTCACCGTCGCATTATGGATCGCTGGGTAACTTAACAAGTTAAATTATATGACTTTTTTACACAAGTCTAGGAACTATGTCACACGTGAATCCAAACATGATGCATTCATTTGTCGACAGAATTATAACCGCTAGACTTTAAAATGAAAATTATATGACACTTTTTTTTGTATATTAAAACTTAAAATTTACAAATAAAGATATACTTTTATAAGTTTTTTTACGCAATTATGTATAACCGTTTAAAGTTTTGTTACAATAATACCCTTGCACAAAAAAAAAATTAATTAAAAGTACATATACATAAATAAATGGTTTAAACCAGCCATGTTGTGAACACTTTAGGTCAACGCAGGCTGCGATCCGTTTGGTTAATGTGTTCACTTGTTTGACCAGACACCGGTCTGAACCCGTATAGACTAAACTCATACCCATGAAATTTCATGTCGTGTCAGAACTACACACCTACACACCCTTGATTAACGTGTGTGTGTGTGTAGAGAAAGTTTGGACATTAAAAGTGTGGTGGCGGCAATGCTGGGTCTATCGGCCCTATTGATACTTGGAGTATTGAGTTGGGACGATTGCTTAAGTGAAAAATCGGCATGGGACACATTGGCTTGGTTTGCGGTGCTTATAGGCATGGCAGGGGAATTAACTACTCTAGGTGTGGTATCATGGTTGTCGAAATGCGTAGCCAACTTACTAAAGGCTTTATCAATCGGATAGCATCTAGAGATTCTTATTCTTCAATCTGTATATTTCCTCATTCATTATCTATTTGCGGGTCAAACCGCTCATGTTGGTGCTTTATACTCGGGTTTCCTTCAAATGCACCTAACGGCTAAAGTCCCCGGAACTCTTTCCGCCTTGGCTTTGGCATTCAACACCTGTCTTTTTGGTACACTTACACATTACAGTAGTGGTCAGGCTGCTGTATATTATGGAGGTATCATATTTTAATCTCATTATTCATGTTACTTAATTGGTCAATTCAGGTTTCTTTGACCTATTATATCATAATTCATAGTACAAATATCAACATATAGTAGAAACTCGATAAATTAATACTCGATTATTTAATAAACTCTCTAAGATAATATTTTTACCGGTCCCGACTCGGGGATAGGGTGCTAAATTAATAATTCGTTAAAATTATAAGATAATACATTTTTGATAATTTCTTTAGACCCCATATAAAATATAAATTAATAATTCCTTATATATAGCATATTACATGAATGATTTATGAAGGTTTCTTGAAAAATGACTCAATTGTCTTTTGTTTTTTGTTGAAATCAATTTCCCCTTGAATTTCGTCTCTAATTTTCCTTAGCATGGTAAGAACTTTTGGTGTTGTTTTCTCATAGCTTAACAAGAAATTGTTCAATGTGATTGCCGCTTTAATAGCTTCGTTTCGCGAAGTGATACATTGAACACAAGAAGCATAATAAGGTGGGAGATTGAAGGTTTCTTTCAAATTGGGCCGTTCATTTGATATACATGCATTGTATACAATAATTAAGTGGAAGCTTGAAATGTGTTTGTAAACTAGGTATTCTACTATAAATTAATAAAATATTAATTAACATATAAATTAATAATTATTAATTTATTGATTAATTAATAACTCTTTTAATTAATAAATTTTAATGGTCCCAAGTGTATTATTTTATGAGTTTCTACTACCCTATTGTTTCTAAAATGAATACTCCTTTGATAATATGATAACACATTTCTTTTCAAATAAAGTTATTAAAGTGTGTCTAGGATTTTTATTAAACAATAATGTAACAAAATGAAATAAAGAGATTAAATGTTTAATAAGCAGTCTAAAACAACACATTGTACGTATTGAAAACATTCAAATACTTTTAACTTGTTTGACACGTTTGAATGATGGTGTTATTATAGCTGGCTACGTAAAACTTCCGGACGTTTTTAAGCTTGGGATCTTGATGGCTTTTATCAACATAATAATATGGGGACTAATTGGAAGTCCATGGTGGAAGATTTTAGGACTTTATTGAGTCCGGATGATGCGATACGCATTTGTTTAACCAAAAAATGCTTATATAGTCTAATCTGATGTAATTATAACCCTTTTACGTTCTGTTTATTCTCCATTTTTTTTCTTTTACCATAGATACTTTTATTAAGTTATCTATTTCAGTAGATTGGTTATGCCTTTGACTCTTTAGTCAGACATTGTACTTGAATTAGAACAATGATATTATGAACTGATTAATTATCAGTTAAAAATCATCACATCCAATGACACATTGTCATATGTTACCAGTAAACGGGTTGGGTTGGGTCAGAATGGGTCACGTGTTAAAATGGGTTTGAGAAAAAAAAGGGTTGTTTAGGTCCGTTTCCAAATAGGTTCGGGCCAAAATGGTTTTTTTTTGTCATTGCAGAAAAACACAATTTCATCATTAATATCAATAATATACATTTGGTTCGAGTCGGGATGGATTCAGGTCAGAATAGGTTTCGGGTCAGGACGGTTTCAGATCAGAATAGGATTCATATGACAACGGATTCCATCATTAATAACTACTCGTTTTTAAGTAATATAAAAAACTAGTAATGTTGTTCATACCGACTTTTCTAAATACCTGAATTGTGAAAAACCAAATAGTGTGTTACATATTTGTCTGATTTCGATGTTACCAAAATGTACAATTTTGTTAAATTACAACTTACGTGTACGTGTTGCATAACCTTTATAAAAAGTTATTGACTTGGGTGTAGCTTTTTGAGGCATGATGGTGTATGCTCCATCTCCACTATCAATTTCTTTTGGCTTTGTTCTCTCTTTTTCAACTTTTGTCCATTGTTTTGTCTTTTAATAATATTTAATAATTGTTTATTACGTTTTGCAAAAGTATAAAAAAATGAAAATCATAAAATAGTAACTAACTTTTATTAAAAATTGATATTGGTTTGTAATACTCTTAACTTTCATCCATTGGTTAATATCACTCTCAACTTTCGATTTGTTACCTACCACTCCCAACTTACACTTTATTTGTTTCTGCCACTCCCGAACTTAACGGACCCTAACTTCGTTAATTTTTTTGCTGATGTGGCATTATTTTTGCTGACATGTCACTGATCTTGCTTACATGTCTCTTTTTAATAAAATTATGATAAAAACTCATGATAATAATAATAATAACAATAATAATAATAATATCTCATCCCCCCCCCCCAACACGTCTTCTTCATCATCTTCCCCACCCAACCACCTCCCTCAATACAACCACCCACCACCATCACACCAATAAGATACCACCCTCAATATACACAGACTACCACAATCGTACAACTCCTCACATACACCGGCACCAACGCACAACTCGTCACATTTTTTATTGTTCCATCAGTGCTAAATCGATGTTCAAGAAGACAAGACTTGAACACTTAAAGGTCGTCTCGAATTGGGGAAACTATAGCCGGAGCCTTCGTGGTGCCTTTCCGACTTGAATTAACCGATCCTAAAGCTACCGAACTTTTTCCTAATCCACCGCCATGGTTTCCGGTAACCGAACATGAGTTATTAACATTCTGAGCTTCATTTGGTGAAATTATAGGGATATTGGACGTATGCTTAACGAAACGAAAAGCCGATTGGCGATGATGATGTTCGTATTTTGAAGCGGATGGTTTAGGTTTTGTTTTGTTATCGTATTTGATGCAGCAAGTTGTTACTGGAACTGGTGGATCTCGGATTGTTGGATCCGTCAGGAGATGAGGTATCGGATGATGATTGTATGGTGGTGCCGGTGTCTGTGAGGAGTTGTACGGTGGTGGCGGGGTGTATTAAGGGGGCGGGGGTGGTTGGGGACCTGGGGTGAGAGAGACGATGAAGAAGACAAATTATTATTATTATTATTATTATTATTATTATTATTATTATTATTATTATTAATGTTGTTATTGTTGTTGTTTTATTAGAGAAGCCACGTCAGCAAGAATAATGTCACGTCAGCAAAAAAACTAACGGAGTTAGGTCCGTTAAGTTCGTGAGTGCCGTAAACAAATGAAGTGAAAATTGAGAGTGGTGAATAACAAATCGAAAGTTGAGAGTGATATTAACTAACTGGTGAAAGTTGTACGGTGGAAAAAACCAATATCTTTTATTAAAATAGCAAACCACTTTTAATCCATAAAAACAAAATTTTACTCATGTTGATTTGTAATTTATAAGAAAATCCCAAATAGCATATTTATTATAATCTTTTACATTGAAGGTTTAAAATGATAGTAATAATAGTACAGTTTTATATCTTCCCACCCAAGGTTAAAACTTTTATGTACCTTTTTGAAATGTTCATTTCAACCCTCGTCGCACGTTTACGAGTTATCACGTGAATAAAAAGATTGGTATAAAATTCTTTGTAAGAATATTTCAGATGCTCTCTATTTGAGCTTTTTTTTAACTCATTTGGAGGAGTGATTAGAAGATGTAATGATGTGGTGGGTGAGATTAGAGGTGAATAAATCGGGTTTTTTCAAATACCTGAACCCGGGTATTGGAAAATCGGGTATTGGTAAAACCCTGGTCGGGTTTGGGTCCGGGTATTGTTTCTAAAAGTCATACCATATATATCGAGTTCTGGTCGGGTATAGAACCGGGTATTCAAAAACCGGGGACTTGAATACCGTATTTCAGGTATTGAAAAAACCCTATTTTCGGGTTTTTTCTGGCTTTTTTCGGGTATTTTTCGAATATATATTGGATTTTTTAAGGGGTTGCACCTTTTAGGATTATTTTTTTATAGATCAGGTATTTGAAAAATCCGGTTCCAGGTATTTGTAAAACCCGGTTCGAGTTTTCGGGTATTACCGGGTATAAATCGGGTCCGGTTCCGGGCACGAGTTTTGGTACTGAAATGCATACCCTATCCGTACCCTACGGGTAGGGTCGGGTACGGGTTCGGGTTCGGGTATTAAAAACCCGGATATAAAAATCCACTTCCAGGTATTTTAATCGGGTCCGGTTTCGGGTTCAGGTTTTTTATGCACATCTAGATGATATATCAGAAGGTGTCGTTGATATGACGAAGAGATAGAAGAGAGGTGTTCATGGAAGGATCGATACCGAATAGGTCTACAAAGAGATCGTGCGAGAGAAAAAGAGGGAAGGGGTATGAGGTGCATCCGAGATGTGTTCCTCAAGAATGATAAACAATAATTAACGCACAACTTAGAAATAACCAACTTATATTATAACCAGAATATATAACTCAAAAAATTGATTACAACATCTTTGGTAGTGATGGTGGTGATAGTTGTGTTTGTTGTTTCTAACACTAACTTTGTACATGTATATATACTAGTAACCCAACTTGGTCATCAAGCATAATGTGTGTCCACCACTCAAACTTGGCCACCAAGGTGAACTTGGGCAACAAGGTCAACTTGGCCAACAAGGTGAACTTGGCCACCAAGCATATGGAAGATTGTTTCATTACCCCTTAGACTTTAACCGACTTGTTAAAACCTCTTAGGCCCGGTTCACCGACATGTGACCCGGAATAGAAATTAATCCAACATTCACCCCCCTAATTTCTGATTCGGATTAGAAAGGTCTTCAACTCCAAGTAACTCGCGCATCTCCGTGAACTTGATTCTTGCGAGTGCTTTAGTGAGGATATCGGCCAGTTGCTCTTTCCCGCTAATGTGCTCAACATCGACCTCGCCGTCGTTGTAGCAATCTCGGATAAAATGAAAGCGAGACTTTATATGCTTTGTTCGGTTGTGAAAAACCGGATTTTTCACAAGAGCTATTTCGGACGTGTTATCAACTTTCAACATAACTTTCTGCAATGCTTCTCCAGTCTACTCGCTCAACAACTCTCGAACCATACAGCTTGACATGCAGCTACTGAAGCCGCCATGTACTCGGCTTCACACGATGAGAGTGCAACTGTTGCTTGTTTTTGTGAGCACCATGTAATTGGAGATTGCCCGTAATAAAACACGTGCCCCGTGGTACTTCTACTATCATCCTCATCTATGTTGTGACTACTATCACTATAACCTACAAGTCTTTAGGACCCGTTCTTCCCGTACTTGATCCCGTAACTCAGCGTTCTCTTCTAATATCTCAATAGGTGTCGCATTGCCATACCATGAGATTCTCGTGGAATTTTCATATATCGACTAACAATACCCACAGAGTACGCCATATCCGGACGAGTGTGTAATAAATACCGTAAGTAACCAACTAGCTTTCGATACTCGGTTGCATCGAGTTCGACTTCATTCTCGACTTTTGAGTATTTCACATCATGATCCATCGGGACTTGAGACGGATTACAGTTTTGCATACCGGTCTCCTTTAGAATTCTTTTGGCGTATCCTTCTTCTGTAATTATTATCCCGTCCTCTCGTTGGAATACTTCGATTCCGAGACAATAGGTTAACTTCCCGAGATCCGACATCTCAAACTTGGTCGCCATACCCTTTTTGAAATCGGATGTAACAACTCGGGTTTTCTTATAATACACACACACATACATATTACACGATCCATTTTCGTTTTTGGGTAATTAATAAAGTATTAAATTAATCAAATGCATATTACTAATGGTTCATTACTTAATTAATTATAACTTTGTTACATAAACAAACCAACCGTAAACCCCGACCGCTCCAAATATTTGATCTCTAAGATATTTTTTATTGCTATTATTTTCATATGAGGTTTAAAGCATGGAATTCTTAATTGTGCATTTTTTAAATTTGTTTGCTTACAATATAAAGGTTTATATATAGTTAATGAGCTATAATTAAGTTGTGTCTTAGTTGGAGGGCCATTTTGTAGTTTATGAAAGTTGATTTAGAAATTTATTTTTCCACCTACCGTATATCACGTTTCTCCGGCAACCTTTAAAGCTTTCCGGCCACCTTTAAAATTTCCGGCGACATCTTTAGACAACAATTTAAGGGCCGAATCACCCATTTAATTTCACCGTTTAACTCGGGATCTCTTACCAAACATGGTGCCACCATTTGAGAAGCATAATTTTTAGTTATTTACTCCATTTACTCGAGCGAAAATCATGGTTTACCAAATATAGTAAACGCGTCCTAAACCCCTATAAATTAAAACGTTTTCTGCTCATATTCGAGACACCGTCACTCACCACTCTCTGTCTGTCACTGGCCACCGTCACTCACCACTCTCTGTCTGTGTTCAATAGCATTCGCCGCCTCCGCACTTGAACTCCGGCCAGGTTCACCACCGTCAATTCGAACCCAATCTGAGGTACTAGATATATAATAATTCTAATCTTTTTTTTTACACACCGATTTAAAGCCCTAATGTATTGATTGTTATTATCAAACTTGATGTTCGACTTTGATATTGGCTTTTGGAGTTCAAACGAAGAAGACAAAGTGCCTTTTACTTATTTCTTTTTATTTTTTTCCTATCAACATTTATTACTAAATTTACTAAATATTTCATTATTATTTGTTTTAATAATAAAAAGAAAACTAAACAGATAAATGAAAATGGACATCATGTCCGATATTCTTTATTTATCTATTTAATTATTATTTTATTTTAGAAATTATTACTTAACTAAAACATACTTGCAAAATGTAACTAATATATATAAGATTGTTAAGAACGTGTCAAACCAAGCCTTTTAAATTAAATTTATAACTGATTTACACTATTATATTATATATATATACTAACAAGCATGATCCTTGGTATTATTTCTTACATTAATTGTTTGCTTCATCAAAACTGAAACAATAATTTTAGTCTAAAATAATGATTACAGAAATGGGCTATTAAATATCCAGTGTTACGATTTGCGAGCTAACACCGGTTGTCATAGTTTTTCGTTTTCATTAGTGATTTATGTTAGTCCTTGTGTTTTTGTTTAGGAAGATTCGTTTGAGAATCACGTAACCTCTCACTCAGTTTTTCTTCATCATCCTCAGTTGTATTTCTTTCATCCGATCAGGTGAGTAATCACTCCCATTTTTACTTATTTTTAACCTTTTTGGGGACTTATGCGTATCGTATCATATTTATCTATTATCTAGTATTCAAAATTGCAACTGTTTAATCCTTGTGTGTATATCAGTTTGTGCCTAACTTGCTATTTGCTTACTTGCTTTATTTGAACCGCATTCGGAGAGGTCCAACATATTCTCAGTCTAGTATGATCATACGACCGTCGTAGTGGCCGGCATCCGACGCATTGACAATGGTTTCACCGACACCTCATTTTTGGTAACCAATGCCCATTCGCATGGCAACGGTTTAGCCATTTCTTTATGTTTGATTGTTTGTGTATGTGTTATGGTTTAACTGTTTTATCTCACAGGAACAATCTGCATATTTCTTTATATATTATATATACTATTACTGTTGTGTCTTAAACTGATGTTTACTCACTCAACATGTGTTGTTGACAAGATTATATTTTATACGCATTTGCAGGTTGTCAGCTTGGTTGTTTAGAAAGACGAAGATCAAGTAGAGATGCTTTTTAGGATACAAACTTAATTAATCATTGTTGTAATTTCGTTATACTTGATGTACTTAACTGTAATTGTTCTATTTGAAATTATTTAATAGATATTTACACTTCTAATATTGCATATAGTAACCTTTGAAAAGCTGTGAGCAATTGGTTCGCCCCGGCATTTCCGTCGTAGGTTGGGGTGTGACAGATTGGTATCAGAGCCGAAGGTTTAAGATAGGTCGTTAGTGGTAGCTTAGTAACATGCTTAGGAACCCCATACGTGCTTATTTGTTTACCTGATGTGTTCTATTTGATTGTTTACAGCTTACGTAATTACTTGCTAGATTAAATACTTATTTAACTGCTTAGCTATTTGTTTATTTTATTGTCATGCACACACACACAAGTCCGAAGCTATGCTTCACTCTCAAAATGTTTTATTACTCCGAGACTATATTTCATTCTCAAAATATTTTTATAACTTCGAGGCTATGCCTCAATTTTATAATATTTATATTAAATGTTATTGGATTGTCTTTTATTGTAGGAAATTTCCTTGTGAATTTTCTACCTTTGTTTTTGCTCGTTTTCACTTAAAACTAGGGAGTGTGACAAGATTCCCGGCCATAGTGGAATTTTTCATGCGACCAACACTTTAAGCGTTTAATGTAACCAGCTAAACGGTTACACCCTTTATTGTTTTTTTTTATTTATTGTTTTTAAAATGTCTAGTCGGGTGTAAAACTCATGGGACGCCATGGACACGCCAACTGTACATTTGCACAATTTGTTATATTTGCGACATTTTGTTGGAACATTATCATCCATGGTGATACACGAGATGTTTCAACTACTTGTGCTTGAGTTCGTTTATTCGTTATTTAGTTTGGTCGGTCAAATCGCCATGTAACGCTCATGGGCCGACAAACTCAATTGATTCGTTGATTCGTTAATTAAGTTGGGTCATTCAAATTGCCATGTAATGCTCATGGGAGGCCGACTAACACACTTGTTTTGGTTTTGGTATGCTAATAAGTTGGGGAAACAAAATGCCATGGAAAGCTCATGGGAAACCTAACACCTCGAATAACATTCGTTAATTGTTTTGTTTGTTAGATTTTATATGAACCAATTTATGATTTTATTTAACTATTCTATTATTCTATTATTAAACTATTCAATTCCTTGATTACCAAATCATTTTTTTTAATCAAGATCTATTGATTCGATCACTCATACACTCAAAACATTTTTATTCTCCTGATCGGATACAGACCCTTCATTCATCAAGACTCGGTTATCACGAGCTAACCAAAACAATTACACTCATTAAAATCGGTTTCCACCTATTCATCTTATCACATTATTATCATGTCAATAACTTATTTAATTTAAATAATATAATACAATTTAATACTCTTGACATCATATACATAAACTATTAAATATATTTCCAGTATTCAACCTCAAAATGTTAGTTTGTTAAAACATGTCAAACTGTGATGAAACTCATTAACCCATTGATTTTCAATTTGGATTCTAACTTATCCTTAAGTTATGAATAAACTTCAGCATAACATATTTAAGTTTTGTTTTACATAATAACTCATATGAAATATACACAACTATCCAATCTTCTCATCAAATCACATATTTATTAATTATAGAATGTTTTTTTAACATGAAACAACCAAACATGAATGTAAATCCATATATTGTGTGTAATTTTAGTTTATTTAATGAATAATATATTTTGACATGTTGACAGCTAAATTTTTTTTAATATATGACATGATAAATATCTCTTTTTTTGCTTTTTCGACTTGGGATTTATTGGAATTATATAAATATACGTTATTGTCGAATAGAAAGGCAAAGACGTTTTACGTGGTGTGTTTTAACCAAGGCCCGGGTTGGGACCCGATTGATTAAAAAGGTTGAATGTCGGACCGCTTCTCCCCATATATAATTCGGTACATGCATCGCCATACTCTGCACCATCCCCATTAAAGTCCGGTTTCGCCTTTCTACCACGCCATTTTGTTGCGGTGTGTACGGGGCGGTTAAATGCCGAATAATTCCATTTTCGTCGCATAACCGATTGAAATCACGTGAAGTGAATTCTCCTCCCCTATCGGTTCGAAGAGTTTTCATTTGTAAACCCGCCTCCGTCTCGATTAGCGCTTTAAACTTTTTAAAACTTTCAAACGCTTCACCTTTTTCTTTCAATAAAAACGTCCACATATATCGTGAGTAATCGTCTATAATAACAAAGACATACCTATTGTAACAACTCGGGTTTTCGTTTAACTTTTTATACCCGACCCATTTTTTTGCTTTCAGGTAATTTTAACTACTAAAATATCTCATTTATCGAGTTATTAATATTTTATTATTATGTTTATTATATCTATTTAATTATCCATATTAACTTTGAGTTAAATACACTTTTAACCCCAAACTCAAGTTCTATCCTAAATTGTACCCTCATCTTTAGTCCAGGGACTTAAATGCAAAATCTGCAATCCTTATATTATTATACTTAAACCCAAACCCATATGTCAAAATCCAACCCGTTTTTCTTACCCTTATACCCGCTTAACAAGCTTGAGCCGTAAGTTTCGTTGTCAACATGAAAATTGGATGGAAATTGGATCTGTAAGGTTATTCACCTTACTATAACGAGCTTGCCGACATAATTAATTAGGAAACAAAATTATATATGATATGTATTGTTTGTTATAACGAGCCGCCTTCACTCGTTTAACGAAAAACACTAGAACGAACATATTAACACAATTAATCTCATCTGTACATTGATATAGTTAGCGCCAATCTTCAACCCATCGTTAATTTGATTATTATGGTCTGCAAGTGTCTGTTCTTGATTCATCAATGGCCACGGCTGCAATGGCATCGTTCGCCGTCGATCTGTCGTCTAATCTGGTAATTAATACAATCATATTGATCGCTTTTAACTGTATTTCAAAAGCCCTAACACTATTTGTCCTAAATCATGTCCAGAAGCTACTGTTCGTTCGCATCTAGGGCCGTCGGGTTCCGTTCGTAGTACACCATCAATTCATAACGAAAACTGGTAATTTTTATATGCTTCTAGATCGTCTTTCAGTGTTTGATGATAACCCTAACTTAATTAAACATTCATAACGCGGAATGATCGATTTCAATTTCTAGGGTTTAGTCTTGATTAATGGTGTAAACGTGTTCTGTACATAATATATTGTTCTTGTGTCTTAAATCTTAATCAACTAACTTGCTAGATCAGATTGTTTGGTGTGTTTGATCTATTACAGTAAACCGGCCAGGGGCGCAGGTTCGAGCCCCCTGGAGGCGGTTGTTGTTTTTATTTTTTTTAAACGATCCATTAATTCATCTTAACTAATGTAAAATATTTAAAACGTTATTTTATTAACCGACACTCGTTAATTCATGTTGTTGGACATGGAACGTCTTTACACACTCGTTGAATGTGTGTGTGTGTATATATATATATATGAAATCTATCTATTTAAACAATATTATCTCATATATTAAAAACTAGGTAACCATTTATTATTATATCTCGAATCATAATTAATTAATTAAACTAATTATTTATAAATTCGATCATATGATTATTACACTCAGTTTAATGGTAATTTTATGAATAACCAAAAGTAAGGTTTCTTGTGATTTAATAATAGACTTTATTCACCCAATCAATAAATATTCTAATCTCAAACATAACTTAAATCATATCAAAATCTTAATTCATTAAATCGAGTATATCATTTATAATTAATTTATATTATATTAATTAAATAGGAATCCTTGACAGTTTATACTGAAGGGCTCATCTTTCTCATCATCATCCCCACTTATATATTTCTGTTCATCCGATCAGGTGAGTAATCACTTCCCCCTTTTTTACTTAGTTTTAACCTTTTTGGGGACATATGCGTATCGTATCATATTTATCTATTATCTAGTATTCAAAACCGCAACTGTTTAATCCTTGTGTGTATATCAGTTTATGTCTAACCTGCTATTTGCTTACTTGCTTTACTTGAACCGCATTCGGAGAGGTCCAACATAATCTCAGTCTAGTATGATCATACGACCGTCGTAGTGGCAGCGTCCGACGCATTGACAATGGTTTCACGACACCTCATTTTTGGTAACCAATGCCCATTCGCATGAAAACGGTTTAGCCATTTCTTTATGGTTGTTTGTTTGTGTATGTGTTATGGTTTAACTATTTATCTTACAGGAACAGTTTGCATATTTCTTTATTTATTATATATTATTACCATTGTGTCTTAAACTGGTGTTTTACACTTTTACTCACTCAACATGTGTTGTTGACAAAAATATATTTTATACGCATTTGCAGGTTATCAACTTGGTTGTTTAGAAAGATGAAGATCACGTAGAGATGCTTTTTAGGATACAAACTTAATTAATCATTGTTGAAATTTCGTTATACTTGATGTACTTAACTGTAATTGTTTTATTTGAAATTATGAAATAGATATGGAAACTTATAATGTTGCACGATAGTAACCTTTGAAAAGCTGTGAGCAATCAGTTCGCCCCGGCATTTCCGCCGTAGGTTGGAGTGTGACAACTATTACCCGAGATAGTGGATGGGGTTATTGGACCGCACAAATCACCAAGAACTAACTCCAAAGGTTGGGATGCTCTAAATGAGGATGTAGCCGGAAACGAATGCCTCGTTTGTTTACCCACCAAACACGATTCACACAACTGATTTTCGTGTTCAACATGTGGTAAACCTCGTACAAGATCCTTCTTAGCCATCGATTTCATTAACTCGAAATTGATGTACCCAAGTCTCGCATGCCAACGCCATGCATCATCTTTGATCTTTGATTGCAAGCATACAGGAGCTCCAATATTCATTCTTATTTTGTTGAGTCGGTTTGTGGATCTGTTGACCTTCATGAGTAGCCTCCCGTTCTCATCGTACATGGTCAGAAGATCGTGTTTCATCCGAATATCACATCCGGACTCCGTTGCTTGACCGAGACTTATTATATTATTTTTTAACTCCGAAATGTAATAAATCTCGGTTAGCAAGTCTTGGTCACACGATTTTCCTTGGAAAAGAATTGAGCCTTTTCCCTTGATTTCAACAAATGACCCATCTCCGAACTTAACCCTCCCGGTTATGTTCTCGTTTAACTCTAAAAAATACGACCGGTTTCCCGTCATATGATTACTTGCCCCATTATCCAAATACCATACATCATCTTCGACCTGCTTGGTCTCGTATTTCTTTGGTATTAGGTTTTGTTCGTTTAAGAACACAACTTGATGCATATACGCCGCATCATCAAAATTTTCACGGGCTTCGGTTTTGTTTGCTTCTTGACCCTTTTGAACTCGGTCCGGGCAACCGGATGCAAAGTGACCAAACTGGTCACATCGGTAACATAAAATTTTTGACCGATCTTTCTTCACCCTTACTTTTCCCCGACTTAATGACCCTTGTTCGGTACTAGGGGTTCGGTATTGGCCATTAAAACGGCCTTGACCTCCTCGTCCTCATCCCCCATTAGATTCAAAACTTCTATGACTTGATGAATCATATTTACCGAATAAAAGTTTACCTTGGTCACCCCCTTGAATTTCTTCTTCTCGGATTCGCTCCTCATAGGCTCGGAGTCGGCCTACAACATCTTCAAATCCCGTTTTATTGAGATCCAACACTTGCTCAAGCGAAGCAACCATCTGAATATACTTCGATCTTGGGAAACTTTTGAGAAACTTCTTTACTAACCTTGCTTCATCTATAACTTCGCCAAGAGCCGCAGATTTTGAGGCAATGCTCGATAACTTGCCCGCAAAGTTATCTACGGAATCTGACTCGTTCATCTTCATATTGTCAAATTCCATTGACAAGGTTTGGAGACGTACTTCTCTAACCCGTTCGGCACCTAAGTGTCGGGTTTTAATCGAATCCCACATGGCTTTAGCAGTTTCTTAATCTCCAATTTGCATGATCAAGGTTTTCAGGTATGGATTGAAACAACAAGGCCATAGCCATGTCATTTTTGTCTTCATCGGAGACACTCGAGTTGATGGTGTCCCAAACTTTGTGAACTCTTAGGACTACTTTCATCCTCATAGCCCACACGGTATAGTTTGTTGCAGTTAACATTGGACATTGAACGGAAGATGGCCCATTCTCTTTCCCCTTTGGCAGCGGCGGTGGAGTCGTGTCACCCATGGCTACTCAAACCCAACTTGTTTGAATAAAGTAACAATTGAACGAACTATGCGATCGACAATGACAATAACTTCTTAGGTAGATCAAACCAACTTGTTTGATCAACCACGCTAACAACTTCTTCGGGAAATCAAACCAACTTGTTTGATCGAAACACTTTCTTTGTTGCCGTTAATTATCGTGTTCTTGAACCGAGCTCTGATACCAATTCAAGAATGATAAACGATAATTAACGCACAACTTAGAAATAACCGACTTATATTATAACCAGAAAATATAACTCAAAAAACTGATTACAACATCTTTGGTAGTGATGGTGGTGATAGTTGTGTTTGTTGTTGTTGTTGTTGTTTCTAACACTAACTTTGTACATGTATATATACTAGTAACCCAACTTGGTCACCAAGCATAATGTGTGTCCACCACTCAAACTTGGCCACCAAAGTGAACTTGGGTAACAAGGTGAACTTGGCCACCAAGCATATGGAAGATTGTTTCATAATACCCCTTAGACTTTAACCGACTTGTTAAAACCTCTTAGACCCGGTTCACCAACTTGTGACCCGGAATAGAAATTAATCCAATAGTTCCTTGTAATAAATAAATAAAAAAGCTATAACGGTGTCGAAAAAAATGTTTTCTTTCCTTTTGTTTTCGTAGTCAATTAAATAAAAAGTCATTCTAGAATCACCAAATCGCCTACCGAATTGTTATATTTATAGCATTAAACTTTTTAAAATAAATACTATGCCCCTTTTAAATAGTATAAAATAAATTTTAAAAAATCATTAACCTGCCGCTAATCAAAATTAATCGTCGGATTATATGTCGGTGGAGGAAATATTGATAATCATATGATTGAAAAAGATCTCCGAGATGATGTGTTAAGTGAGGATGGGCTTGATGATTTCTAGGATGTTGTTCAGGATTGTCATATGGCACGTGACAACAAAAAGGAGGTTGAGGCTACGATTAGGTTGGCTCGTAACTTGGGGATTAATTTCGAGGGCATGGAAGATCTTGTTTGCAAGGTTATACAAGAAGAAGGGTTTTAAGTACTAGGTTGATGATATTTGGTTAACATGGTCAATTTGCTTTGGATGGTTTTTCGGGTATTTTATTTTTAGTTTTTTAGGGATTTTTATGATATTTAGTATGACTTGTTTTTGTTTTGTTGGTTGTTTGTCTTGGGGTTTTTGCTAGTTTCTTGCTGGCTTTTCTTTTAAATTGTCGTTCAAAAAAAAAAAAGAAGCAATCTACTTAATTTATGGTCAGCTCCTCTCTTTATCGTCGATCTTCAGTCAATCTCCCACGCCTCGTCCCTCATCATTGGGAAAACAACCCAAACCTTTGGTTGCTTGTGAAGGTGGGGGGAAAACCGGTTAACCGAACTGACCAGAAAACTGTACTGAAACCGAACGGGGTTGAAACCGATTATGTAGAAACCAATTTGGAACCAATTGAAACCGTAGGTTCGCAACGGTTTGTAATTCCCTGCCAAACCCGTTTACAAACTGGTTAACTAAACCGAAACCCGACTAAAGCCGGCCAAAAGCCGATCATAACCGTAATCGAAACCAATCATAAACAAGTCAATAAACCAATTTCAACCCGACCTGAAATTGATCATGAACTGATTTTGATTTTTGTTGACCAAATCGAACCAATTTCAACCCAAACAGGTTTGGGGTTTAGAACCGGTGTGTGCACCTCTAGTCACTTACTCGCTTTATTAAGAACCTTTAGTAAACTATGGGTTGCCAGAAAATCGTATTGTAGTTGGGTTCCCCGAGCACATGGTGCTAGCCTGCTCGGTAGATGCGAGTATGGGGTGAAATACAAAACCAAGTAAATACATTTACCATAAAAATGGATTAGTTGATGGGATTAAAGTTCCAACCAGGCACTTTGTTGCAAGTATAACTCTTTCTATTCAATGAGCTATAAACAATTACGAGTAGCCTATTAATGATATTAGTAGATTGTTCCATTTCATTCCACAATTCACTTATTACAAGAAACTCTTTTTACCTGATTTTTTGTTCAGCGAGCTATAAATAGCTTGGAGTAATATATTGTTTTCAAGTTATTCCATACAAAAAAAAAAAAAAAAGAACCAGTTACAAGATGCAAAAGACCTAAAGAGAAAATAAAGTACAAAATACAAGACGGACTACAAACCGCCTACAAATTATAAAGAAAAATTAACGAAATTATATTTGCACCAATCCTCTCAATCGAAGCTAGCTAGTCGACTTTTGTGCTTCACCCATAAAAAATATATAGCTTATGTGTCATTGATCATTTTGTCTTTCCATATTAACCAACACGTAATGAATACTATTGCTTGTGCCTTGTGCTATCGAACACCCATTCTTGTTGCTCTTGTGCTTATGAATGAAATCCAAAATCTCAGTGTATGAAAAAATTATTGAAAAGGCGGATTAAAGCGATGGTAAGCGTGAGAAAAATATAAACATCGCTGGTGAGGGTGAGGGTGGGAGACGAATAGTAAGATGGTGGCTCTGCCCAAAGCCAGTGAGGGTGGGAGAGGGATAGTAAGATAGTGGCTCGGTCCAAATCCGATGAAATTTGAAAATGAGAGTACTTCACGATGACATCTATAGAACTGCAAACATCATCTTCAACAAAAGGGAAGGCACATTTGAGTGATAATGAAAGAGCTATGATTACATGATATGCGAGTCAAAAGCAAATTGAATGATGTGATGGAAAAAAGTTAAGCAAGGAGTGTACCGGCTTAATGGCTCTTAATGAATCTACTAAGAGAGATTACATCTTAATCGGTTAGATGTAGAGTGTGTTTGGTTTACTAGAAAGGTAGACACTTCTTAATGGCTTATGAAACCTTTTAGTGGTTAAGTTTCATAAATATGCGGAATGATTTAGATGTTACTTCTTAATCAGCCAGACATTTTAATAATTCAACACAAGATTACCAATTGGTCCCTGTAATTAACTTAGAGGAGTAACATATTACATGTAATTGAACAATGGGGACCAAGGTTGCATATTTTTTCTTAATTATAGAATAAATCCATAAAAGGCATGCACATAACCTTTCATATGATTTTTCTAACTACGTACATATAAAAATAAATAATAATATTGATACAACAAATAGTATTCCATAACCTAGCTAGACCATAGGTTATCCTCAAAATCGTGTATGTTTTTCTATGCCACCTCTTGCAACATGCAAATCAACAATTTGGTTCTTTCTCTTTCCATCATTAAGATTCTCTCACCTTTCTCTTTTAACACAACTCACAAAACACAAAAGCAATTCAGAGATAAAAGGTGGTAGGGATGGTGTACCCTACTCACTTAAAGCAATTCTTGCTTTAAACCCGATACTAGATTCTAACTTCTAAGCATTCAGCCCCCCTTCATCCTACCAAAACAAAATCTCACTTTCTTTTTTTATCCAAAAGCTTAAACTTTTAGTTTAATGTGAAGAAACAAAAAACAACATTATATAGCTTTTCTAATTCAACCTTACCAGCGTGTAGACTATAATGCATGATCATTCCAAGGGTTTGTGTATAGTTCCATGGGATAAGCCAATTATCATCTTCATGTGCTTAGAACCATGTTACGTATACAATACGCGACACCAATTGTACTTTAGGAATGAGCCAAGTGTAGAGCCTTGGAGTCATCTATGATCACGCTAAGGTATCTCTCCTAGATGAAACAGGACTTGGGCGGTGCGCATGCAAGAACGACTCAACCATACGGAACAAAAAACAAGTTCGAGCTTTGGGCTCGTCTATTTAAGAGGCCCCAAACCTTTTAGGATTTGACAATGTTATATTCTATCTGATTTTTCCTTTTCGATCATAACTAACCCAACTCACAATCTCTCGAATTTTCTATTGAAATTGTGTGATTTGTTGTCATTTTGAAATCATATAAAAATGTGTCTCGTCATATTCCCATGAGATAAGATTCTAAGCTATAAATACTTTTTTTAATGAAAAGGGCCATGATTTTAGAATACCCCTTAAGCTATAAAAAATGCTTAGTTGATCCTATGCGCTTGTGAAATGTTGGGGTTCCAATGTGAGAGAGAAGGAAGTGATAGAGAAAGAATACAAGAGAAGCAACGGTCAAGAGACCCACAACATATCGTTAATACATTGTTAACCAATATTATTAGTTAATCACACATTGCTTGTAAATAGCACATTCTAAACGCCACACTTATGATAAAAGTGTACTTACATCATATAGAACTAGAACAGAAGTGATTGTTTGGTCGCAATTGTGACTTTATTCTTCTAGTTAAACTCAAATTAAACAGTTCAGGTTAATTTTTCACGATAAGTAATAATAATCAAAATATGAAAAACCAAATCTGTTTATAAGAAATATTCTTTTAAGGAATAAACTATAAAGTGTTATTAAAAAAAAACATAACGAAGGTGCACATGCAACATGTTTAATGACGACACAGGTACTGGTTTTGAAAATGTTAATATGTCCTATCTTCTGGATAAGTCTGCCACCAACCATCTCACTTGTTCACATCTGATGCAAAAGTTGTGTTTTGCTAGGATGAATAAGAGTAACATAAAAAGCACATGAAAAGGGTGAAAATAACATTAGAGGTGCACAAACTGAAACCGGTAACAAAGAGATCACAAATGGTACTTATCAGTTCGGGTGATTTTTTCTTAAAAGTCGGTTTTATCCGGAACCGGTTTTGACTTTCGTTGATTAAATCCGAATAGGTTAGTCGATCTAGACAAAAATTCAGTTTGTGCAACTCTGCTCATCATTATTTCGAGCTGGATATGCATAAAATAAGTATAAAGCACATAAAGGATTATTGTTCCAACATAATCGTATTTTAAAATTTAGATCAAAGTAGTAAATTCCCTAGCGCAATATGGTGGAAATTCAGTTTCGATTCGGTTCGGTTTGTTATGGTGCTGGACACTGACACTCAGTAAAACAATCGAAAGAAAAAACCAAAGAAATATAGTTGTGATATTCACAAAAAGAATAACGACAAGTGTTGCATATCGATTACCACCACCCCCTACCCACCGTCCACCACCACCCACCACTACCACTATCACCGTCTGCCACCACCACTACCAAAGTTCGTAAAAAACAAACACTTTTCTTCTTGCAAACTGCAAAGGTTTATTTCACCTCTTCTTCTACAGATGTCTGCGGATGTTGTCCACAGACTACAAACATTTTACATCTGAAAAACAAACAACACCTTAGTTTTAACATCTTTAGTCTACGACTTGCATTTTCTTGTATCTAATAGGTGGTTGGTGTATTGTTGATACCGGATTTTGCAAGTTGGGTTTTTGTTTTGTAAGATCATGCTTCATTTATCGCATCTTCAATTATTTTGCTTTATTTGCAATTTAAATACCTTGAATTTTCTATATTAATTATAGTTTGAGTTCGAGAGCAACCTCGTGATCTTTTTAAAAAAAGAGTAAAGGACGATTAAAATACATGTAAGCACTGTTTATATGAGTTCAATGTACATTTATGTAAAGTAACTTTTTTTTTTGGTTTAACTGGTTTGTCTTGTCCATAACACTGCTTACGTCTTCTCAAATTATATAGATAAAAGTAATGCTTAGTGTCAAAAACTTTTAAGTAGCTAACTGTTTGAGGTTTTAGGTAATATGTCTGAATGGAGTACCAATATTATGTTGTCCGGTGGTGTTTGTTGTACGCTTGTGTTATTCTTCATAATATGATTTTAGAGGACAACGGGTTAGCGATTTATCAACATAACTCAAATGAGGATGCCCCTATGTATGAAGAAATCAACGAACACAAAAAACGAAGAAACCGTCAAGAAATTTGAAGCCGAGAGATTCATGACGCATTAACGGCGGACTTGATCGAATGTATTCACGTTCGTTCAAGCAATCGGTAGTTTATTTATGTAACTTTTATTGATGCTTTTATTTTAAAATTATTGTAACTTTTCTTGTAATGTTTTATTTATGTTTATTAGTCTTTGAATGTATTGTAATTTTTATTAATCAATTAAATTTTTATTAGTTAATATAAAAAACAAAAGATTAAAAAAATCATAATAAAATAATTGAGGTTTCACATACTCTGTTTCACACAGTGTATTTCCAGTGAGAAATGTGGATGTGAAATGGGTATGTGAAAGCTGATGTGCCGCAGACGTGGCAGAGAGAGAATGTTTCACTAGCTTGTTTCACCTCACCCATTTC
This sequence comes from Bidens hawaiensis, assembly GCF_021521415.1. Lineage (NCBI taxonomy): Eukaryota > Viridiplantae > Streptophyta > Magnoliopsida > Asterales > Asteraceae > Bidens > Bidens hawaiensis. The sequence goes on from NW_027491690.1 coordinate 230,557, forward strand.
CATTGCTCTTAATTTAAAATCAAACTGATTTAGTTACTAGGTTCAAGTCTTTTAAACTCCATTTGTACAACGATTTTTATGTTATAAATTAAATTATAGTACTGTATTTTTACTTTTTAACGGCAAATTATATAATAATACTAGTGGTTGTTGATAGTATAAAGAAAATAAATATATAATATTTAACGAATGGTAAACCAACCACTACACGTATCAAACTTTTCTAACGTTTTTAATATAATGCCTTATATTAAAGTTTTATAATAAATAAACACTCTGTTTCATCGTAACACCTTGTTCAACTCAACGCTTGTGATACACAAGTATGTGAGTTCAGTGAAGAAACTTGGGATAAGTTATCGAGGTAACCGAAATCATTGACTCAAAAATCTTTAGGTTGGTGATACGGTTCGTGTCTAGTCCTAGTGTTTTAGTTGTTGAGAAAATTTTCAGTTCTTCCCAATACTTCCTATATTAAGTGTAAGGTCGTCTTCAAGTTTTTGAGTGCTCAAATCAAATATAAAAATGGGTCTTATGTAATTTGCTTCCCAAAGATAGAGGATATTTCAATTATTTTGTTTATATTTCAACTTTTTAGATAATTTTTAGACCATTTATATAAACTCAAGCCCTTATAAAAATAAAACCTTTTTAATATATAATTATGTATAAATTTTTTTAAAAAATTTGTACCAAGTGAAGGTTAAATCAGAAAATTTTAGGTGGAGGGTTTGAATTAATTTATGTTTTTTTATTCACAATCCAATGGGAGCTTACTATCTTTTTAACAACCAATGTATTATGAACAAAAAACGATTGAAAGTTTATAAGGAATAAGTAGATAAAAATATGAACAAATATATTAAAGAAAAAATAAAACTGAAATCTTAACTTTTATTAATATTCAGGATATTTTTGTTTTAGCGTTTACTCTCCTCACATGAAAAACAAATTGGTTAGAGACTACAAGGGATTGGCAAAAAAGTGTTATGTTAAACGTATTCATCTTTTTATGATTTTTATTGAATATGTTTTTTTTACTAGTAAATCCATCATTATTTAATACTTAGATTAAATGTTACTGATATTTGTATTTTAGAGTTGATCATGTTAGTTGTAATATAAATCTAAATAAGTTGAATGTGGGTTAGATACTTATTTGATCTTATTATAATTTTATAATCATATGGTACTTAGAGGCGAAACATCTATGTCATGGGGGTTTCAAAGGGGGCAACGCACCCCACCCCCTCTTTGCGGGGTCTGGAGGCAACGCTCCTGATAGCAGAGTCCAAGGGGCGGCAGACCCTGACGAGGTCCAAGGAGCAGATTGCCTGGCTGGGGTCAAGGTGTCAAATTAGCTTGTAATTTTTTTTATTTTAGACATTAATTGTTTTATAAAAATGCATTAAAATTTTAATTAAATTACTGGATTTTGGTGTCTAAATAGAGCATATATGATCGTATTTTGAATTTCAAAAGACATTATAACCGCTAAAGACAATTACCAAGACCCCTAAAACTAAAATAAACAGTGTCTTGATCATACAACAAATTACTAGTTCATAAAAAACAGAAAAAATCTTTACTCGTTTCTTGCACTCTAAATTATGAGTTTTACCATATCAATTCATATAGGATGATACGTTTGGCATCACTCAAAAAAAACTAAAACTAAAAACCGATTATTGTCGGTGATTTTTAATATTTTGGATTGAAGATGTAATACATTTATTTTAAACAAAATATAAAATTTATTTCAACCTATAGCTACAGTATTGAAATCACAAAGAGGATCTCAATCCACTTAAATATACAATGGAGCTGCTATTCATACACCCGCACTAGTTTTAGAAAGGGTATATAAAAAAAAGAAATTGTATATAAAATTAATTTATGAATAGCAATAGGGTGTATGAATAGATAATGCCATATACAAATATCTAGCAATATTTTATGTGTCTGATTTTGACATGCAACATGTGTCCAATATACTGTAGCGTGCAGAGGAACCAGTCTACCTATGCTATTGCTAGACAGACTAGGCCACACCTAACCCCAGTTAGATCTTAACCAAACCACACCCACTGGTTGAGTTTATTTAAACCAAAGGAATATGTGAAATCCAGCTGGCCTGAAACCAGTTTCATCTCATTCTCATCTCTCTCTCTCTCTTCCCATCATGTTTCAACAAAAGTTTCACACCACTTTTTCTTGATCAATGGTGAAAAAAAACAAGAGAAAAAACAGTAACATTTTCAACTAAAGTCAGTCACCATGTTTGGTTGTAACTGAAGATCAAATCTCTGTGTGTGTTTTCACCTTGTACTGTGTGTAAATCCCACCATGAAAAGACATGGAACCTCGGATCCCATGATGTGTGAAAACCTAGGTAACATCAAATTTTAAAAACTCATGCATGTCTTGTAGAGGTGCACAAATCGGTTTTTTTGAAAAAACCGGTTCGGTTATTAACCGGACCGGTTTTTTTTATCCAGAAAAAAACCGGTTCGGTTAATAACCGGACCGGTTATTAACCGGTTTTTATCAATGAAAACTCAAACCGGCCAAACCGGTTTGGACCGGTTTAGAAACCGGTTAGAACCGGTTATTAAACCGGTTTTTTTATAACCGGTTTTTAATAACCGGTCTAACCGGTTAACCGGTTTTTTTTTTTTTTTTTTTTTTTTTTTGCTTTAGGGTTTAGGGTTTAGGGTTTCGTTGTTAGCATTCTTTGCTTGGAAGATTAAAAACACATAACTTTCATTTATAGCTTTTACATTAAAAATACAAACATTAAATCGTTATCGCATATTCGTAACTCAAAAATACAAACATTAAAGAATGCTTAGACACGATTACATTAACAAGTTGATGTTTGTTACTCATTTTCTTCGCTACCCGATCCCGAGCTATTCCTTAGGTAATCGTCGTACGCGGCTTCTTCATCGGTCATTGGTTGAGTGTGTCCTTGATTGACCTCGTCTTCATACAAGGCCGCCTCATACTCCATTTCCCCCTCGAGTGAGCGTTGATGTTGTGCCCTATCTAAAGAGTCCAAGTAATCCTTGTAGCAAATCGACATCTCTACAGCTGGTGGAGTGAGTCGAGTCCTCCTAATCGATATAACCCTGCCAGAAACAGAAAAAGCAGACTCCGAAGCTACCGTGGAAGCTTGGACCGTTAGTAAATCTTTGGCCATGGCGGCGAGGATCGGAAACTCATCCTCCTTACCTCTCCACCAAGCCAGCAAATCAAGACTTCTAAATTCATCCGGAGTCATGTGTTTCACAAAGTTGGTACCACCATACCTTCCAAGTTCACTGCTTGGGGTGTTTACCCTTTGACGTTTACCGGCGTCTTCCCAAATCATGTAGTACATCCCCATTTCAAGGTCGGTTTGGGATTGGGATTGGGCAACAGCTCTTAACGAGTCATGAATTTGGGAAGACGACCCGTGTTTTGTAAGGTAAACATCATACATGTTTGCCAAGGTGGTGTTGAAAGCATTCTTTAAAGTTTGGTTATAATGGGGGTTTTGATCGTCGTTTAACTCTAGCTCATCACAAATTTTTTCTATTAAAGCTTCAACACCACCAACATTGATGCAAGGGTTTAACGCAGCCGCACAGGTCAAAACAGCGGGTAGTTGTTGAAAATATTTTCTAAATTTTTCTTTCATTTTTGCACCCATATCAAAATAAGGTGCACCCCTACAATGAATTTCAGTCAACTTTGTGCACATGACAGCAATTTTTGGTAAAGCAATGGGGCTTGTTGGATAGTAAACCCCGGATAAACTAGTTGTGCAAGATTTAAAAATTTGAAGAACCTCCGTAACGATCTCAATCAATAACCAGTTTCTAGGATCGTACGGTGCACATTTACCCCTATTTGACAAAATTTGATGAAACGCAATTAACGATTGTTTTTGTTGGATGGCTTTCTCAAACATTTCACAAGTCGAGTTCCATCTTGTTGGACAATCCCAATTAGGCCCCAACCATTGACAGTTAGCTTCTTCACAAAATTTTTTGTATCTTGAAAATGTTGAATTGTTGCTAAAAACATCTCGTAACATTCTTTTAAAATTGTTTCTTTGCGTTTCGATCACGTTTAACCCATCTTGCACGGCCAAGTTGATAATATGTGCAATGCATCGGCTATGAAAAAACGCTCCATCACAGATAGGTTTATACTTTAATTTTAAATGGCCAACCGCGGCCGTATTGTTGGACGCGTTATCAAACGATATTGAAAAGATTTTATCTTCAATCTTGTATTGTCGAATGACTTTATCCAAGAGTTTAAAAATATTTCTACCCGTGTGCGGGTAATCAAACAATTGAAACGCAACGGTTCGTTTCATCATTTGCCACGACCGGGGGTCAACCCAATGAGCCGTCACACAAATGTATGAGTCGGGCGAACCATTAGGTACCGACCACACATCCGTTGTTAAGTTCACACCAGTTTGTAAGTTTGAAAAGTATGAAATTAGTTCGGATTTAGCGTTTTTCCATGCTTTAAGACAATCTCTTCTAAGGGTCGAACGACTTACGTGTTGGTAGCGTGGTTGAACATACTTTTGCATCATCTCCGTGAATTGAGGGTTGTCGAAGTGGTTGAAAGGAAGTGATTGTTGAATCACAAAGTTGCCAAACTGTTGACGTACCGCTTCAAGGTCGTACGTAAACACCGTTCCTTGATTCGTCATCTCCGGCTGCGAACTACTTCCGGATTCGTCCTTCAAGACCTTGCAAGAGGGCTTTTCTACATGAGCTCTTAAACTGGAGTTTGCTTCTTTGTTATAAAACTTCAAACAATGTTTGCATCTAGCTTTTTGGGTTCCGTTAGACATTTCGCATAGGTCGAAATGTTGCCAAATATCTTGGTTTCGTTTCGTGGGGATGACCCGAACGACGGTTTCTCCCGTGTTCGAGGCACCCATGTTGACCGATGAAGCAGCACTTTGGGAGGCCATGATAATCGACTACGAATTAAGAGTGGTATACTCGAGTATGAAATAAACGACTACGAAAGAAGAGCGTTTGGAGTTGTATAATCGCGTATGAAATAAACGTTTAGAGCGTTTGGAGTTGTATAATCAAGTGTGATCTAACCAATACCCAACCTAAACTATATATAGATGTTTGTGGGGGTAAAATGGTAAAAAAACAAAAAAAAAACAGCTAAAAAACGGTCAAAAAAAAAAAAAAACGGCTATAAAGCCGTTTGGTAACGTTCGAAAACCGGTTTAACCGGTTAACCGGTTATTAAAAAACCGGTTAACCGGTTTTTTTTATAACGGTAATAAACCGGTTATTTTAAAAACCGGTTAACCGGTTTTTTAATAACCGGTTATTTAAAAAAACCGGTTTTTTTTATAACCGGTTATAAAACCGGTTTTGGCTCCAAAACGTATAACCGATACGTAAACCGGTTACGTAAACCGGTCAAACCGGTTTTTAAAAAAACCGGTTTTTAAAAAACCGGTTTCCGGTTGAACCGGCCAAACCGGTTCCGTAACCGGTTTTTTTGAACACCTCTAATGTCTTGTTTGGATATGGGCGTAGCTCACTTGATGTATTTACATAGTAGTTTTTGATAGTATAATTGACGTATTGTAAGTTTTGTCTTTAAAAAAAGTTAAATATTAATACTAATAGTGAGATCTGTTACAATAATAATTGTTAGTAAACTTAGTGTAATTACACTATATAAAATAAAGTAGGATAATAATAATTATTCTATACAAGAAGTGTAGTGTGACAACAGTTATTTTAATGTTAGTATAATTGCTCTATACAAAAAGTGTAGTGTGACAATAGTTATTTTGATGTTAGGATAGTTACTATTGTTATTTGTAGTTTTTCATGATATAAGTTATTTATATTAGATCCAAACATTTAATAATAATAGAAACTCATTTTGTTACTCATTTATTTGAGTTTTGAGTTTAAATCCTTACAAATTCAAGTTAAAGGTTAGGTGGTATTTAAGTGTAAAAAATTGTTATTAAAAGAATTAATAATAATAATAATGACAATAATGAAAATGGATTTGTAAATTTTGTAGAAGAAAGCAGTGGTCAATTTCAGTCAATGTTAGTAAATGGTTTGGACAAAGACGGTGTCGGTGACGGTCAGATCTCCGAGAAGAAGCGGCGGTTGAGTGTGGATCAGGTGAAGGCGTTGGAGAAGAACTTTGAGATGGAGAACAAACTCGAGCCGGAGCGGAATGTGAAGCTGGCTCGAGAGCTTGGTCTCCAACCGCGACAAGTGGCGGTTTGGTTCCAAAACCGCCGAGCGCGGTGGAAGACCAAGCAACTTGAAAGAGACTATGATGTACTTAAGTCCAGCTTTGATTCGCTCAAACACAATTATGACTCACTCAAACATGACAATGATTCACTAGTTAAACAAGTACGTTGTTCCCACTAGTAAATTATGTTTATATATACTTTTGTTTTCTAATTACTAAACCGAAGGGTCATTATATTTTGATAACAATTTTAATAACTTTAAGAACTCAATATGAACCAAACATTTAATTAAATAAGACATGTGGATGAGATTAAATTTAATTAAAAAATAATTTTTGAGACATAATAAAGATTTTTGATAATTACACAACTTTAATTGTTTAAAATTAGTTGCACATGTGTAAAAAGTTGACTCGGTATATAAAAAAATACTGTATTTTTTTTACGTTACTTACGGTTACATATTGCATATGTGTAATGACAATATTTAAAAAAAATAATTGTTTTTCAAGTTCTTAAACCTCAAGATTTAATTAAATACTTTTTTATAAAACAGTTATGTTTTTTCTTGTATAATGCATTTATGATTTATTTATTTATTTTTTAAGTTATGCTTACAATTTTAAAATTATTATGTTTTATGTTACTACTTTTAATTTTCTAATTGTGTTTATTTAAATAACCCAAATTTGATTCAAATTCCAGGATCTTAGTTGTATAGATTTGTGATTAGAATTAGAGTGTGTTTTTGTAGTTAAAAAGTATACTAAATGAATAAAAGTTTATGTTTGCAGATTAAGGAGCTGTATGGAGAACACGAACACAACGACGATAAACCAAAATCGCCAGAAAACATGATTGAAATGGCATACATCCCGGATTTCAAAGACGGGTCATCCGACAGTGATTCAAGTGCGATCTTAAACGAAGACACAACAACCGTAGCTGCCAACATGTTGAAGTGCCAGCAATTTACGGATTCTCAGAAAGCATACCAGCCTCAATTCGTGAAAGTTGAGGAACATGATTTCTTCAGTGGAGACGAGTCTTGCAATTTCTTCTCGGATGATCAGGCTCCGACGTTGCAATGGTATTGTCAGGATCAGTGGAACTTGGCCGAGGAAAACTAGAATCGTCGGTTCATGATTCATTGCCGGTTAATCTCTGATCACTGATGGAAATAATTTTAAATAAGTAATGAAAAGTTGTAAATTTAAAACAAGTATGAAATCGGTGGGCATGAGGGATGTATTTATAGAAGCTTAAGTTTCTGTTTTGGTTAAACCATTGAAGAAGAAAAGGCTAAAAGTAGAATGGAATGGATGAAGCATCATGTAATTTTGGAAAATAATCCAAGTCTTTCAAATCTAGTTGCATTCAATAGATTGAATGTGAAGCATTGAATGGAATGACCAATTATGTGTCCGACCATCGGTGTTGTCCTTGTATTGGTATTGACCGAACACATTGGTGTCTTTAATGATTTTTGTTCTAATACCTGTTTACCGTTTTTTTAAAAAAACATATTGATGACGGGGGTAGCCCAATGAAATAATAAAATGACTGAAACACATTAACGCTAAAGGGTTAAAAGGTTAAAGGCTTCATTTCTCGCCCAAATTTATGAAAACAAGTACACACGTGCTATATTATTATTTTAACTATGGATCAGCGGTCCAAAACTTCCCGCCCATAACGATCAACCCTCTAAGCGAACCGAAGGTCAATTAGTTTGTACACTGGATAAAGAGCTTGGTCTCTCCTTCTATAAAAGGAAGACTTAAGTCATAAACATGGATAATTCTCTTCTTTCTAGAGAAATAAGCTCTTAGCTTGTTTCTTTCTTACTTTAAAAGCTTCATAGCTTCACCAATAACATCATTCAAGAACCGATTCCAAACATCACGGTTCTTAATCCTTGGTGAACTATAACAATCAACAACAAACTAGTGAACCTCCTTCTAAGTTTCGCAAACGTAGAGGGACACCACGACCTGCGTTAGGCTAATCTGAACCCTTGAAGCCTTTTAGCCTAACCATTCTATTCACTATCAATGGTCTTATCTTTGTTGTAGCAACAAGTTGGCGCCCACCGTGGGGCTACGCCGCTTACATTATCATAAAGACCAGTAGTGTAGCTCCATTCTCATCAGAATCTTCATGACAGAAGGTGAATCTCCCGATGAAGTCGACCAAGTGTCAAGAACACCGACGCCAAGTGCTGGCCAAGAACCTCCGGCAACAACCTCTATTTTTTCCACCCTGGGAGGTACTTCGACGGAACCTTTGTTCCTCGAGTTTTCACCTTTTCGAACTCCAACCCCTTCACGATCTAGAGTTCCTTCTCCTCATGCAGGAGTCACGAACACCCCGGAACGTGTCGACTTTAAAATGGAAGGTGTATCACGGCATTTTTTGTAATTAAGACATCTTCTTAATCAACACGTGAGCCAAGAAAGAGAAAAAGGGATAAGACTAAGGCTGGAGTATGACGACGAAGAATCCTCGGTGTCACTTGGACACCCGCCTTCCCCTTTAACCAGCTCACGACCTGCTGCTTCTAGTTTAGAAGCTGGTACAAGTGTAACCTGCCAACCTTTTAACCCATCTCCTTATACCTATGCAAGGCCAAGCCCAACGGCTTTCCCTTTGTATACTTCACAACCCCTTGGACACGAGACCACTCTCGACCAAATATGGCAGTCACCAGCTTCAAATGTTCCCCCTCCTACAGCCACCACGTGGGAACATGCCATGTCGGTCCTACCCTTGGCTCGGAATGCAACGATGAGCACTCCCATGGGAACAAGCCAAGCAGCAGCAACCCCTGAAATCCTTCAAGGCTTCAACCTCATGCCTCAAATGATGGCACACTTCCCTTGGACCCAGCTCATCAACCAAGCGCTGGGTACTCACCAAGGAACAACGAGTCATAATCCTGCCACGATGGTAGAAGAAGACCTTGCTAAACCCTATAAGCCTGGTAACTTGTCGTGCTTCTCTCAACAAATCGTCAATTATGACTCTCAAACAAAAATCAAGATGCCACCACATATAAAAACATATGATGGGACCGAGGATCCCGAAGACCACCTCCAGGTATTTACCGGTGCTGCCAGAATTGAAAAGTGGTCCCATGCTGAATGTTGTTTAATGTTCATGCAAACACTTGTTGGATCAGCCAGGATATGGTTCAATGACCTTCCTGCTCAAAGCGTTCGAAGCTTCGATGATCTGAGCAAAGGATTATTGGCCTACTTTTCACAACAAAGGAGGTATGTCAAGGATGCCACGATAATTTTCCAGATAAAACAGAAAGATGATGAAAGCCTTCGAGACTTTATCGAAATGTACAAAAAAGAAGGGTTACAATATGTGGGGGCTGCCGAAAAAATGAGGGTGGCAGGCTTCATGAACGCCATCACCTCCAAGTACCTCACAAGGGACTTCAACAAGTGCCTACCTAAAACCCTTGAATAAGCTCTCGAACGAGCTGAAGCACATATCCGAGGCGAAGAGGCCGTTGATTTCAAAGAACAAAGAAAACGAGCTCTTAGTTGGCAATAAGCTCCTAAGACACTGGAACGGCAAAACGCTTAAAAGGTTCCATGCCTAGTCAAAGTCTTAAGATGTATTTCAAGAGATGTATAATTCTCCTTTTTGTGAACATCAACCTCTTGAATGAATGATAAAGTTTTTGTCATAACTTGTCTTTACTATCTTATAATCAGGTTGAGAACCTAGCAAGAAACTCCATGGCAAGGGCCATGTAAGGGGATGAGCTCCCAGGCCACATCGCTCAATAGGTTCATGGGTTAAATGGACCTATATAAGGGGTGAGTTTCTATGTCAATCCAACTCCATGAGACTTAGAAAATTTTTTCAACTGAAAACTTGTCTCATAGACGGGTCTGAACAGCCTACATCAATTCGTTCCTTAAGCTTTGAAAAAGTTTACGAAACAAAACATACACTAAGTAGTGATACAAAGGATAGTCAACATGTGCTTTTTACCTAATGAAGCCTTGAAGCTAAAGTGACTGCAGCACTAAAACTTCTTAAGGAAAGTTAGTTAAAAACACATCAAACTAGCAAGACAAGCAACCAAAACACATATACATAAACATCACAGTTCATAAACAAAGGCCATTGTAAGGCCATAACTAATAGCATTCATAATAAGCCAATTAAGACTAAACAAGGAAATCACAAGGATTCCCAAGAAAATGTTCAAAGGGCCAAAAGGCCAAACACAACCACAAGGCAGAAACTCTAAGAGTTTCATGCCAAACCTACATTGTTTAAGATTACATAACATTGTTTTAAGGTGCTAAGAAAGCTACGAATCAAGTATTTAAACATCAGAAACATGCTTCGAAGTACTAGCCTTACCACCCTTAACACTTTTACCCTTCTTGGACTTCTTGACTTGCGGGCCAACATCAGCAACAGCCGAGCCTTCGAGGCTTGCCACATGAGATCCGTCGCTTTCCTCAGATAAAGTCTCCTCACTATCACCGGAACGGGAGCGACTCAAGCACCTCTTAGCAACCTTCTCATCAAGGCCGGCTGGTTTCAAACCCTGCAACACAGAAAGGGGCTTACCATAGCATGATGAAACCTCACCCACGTAAGGGTAAGTGAGCCTCTCCATTGAACGAACTGAATCCATGAAAAGCTTGTAAGCGTCGCGGTTGAACAAGGGTGACTTCTCTATAGGCTGGCCAGACTCATGATGACTAAAGCCCGCAACGAATCCCAAATGCTTACCATGGGCCAACAATTTCGTATACACACCGCCCAGCACCGAGTTGAACTCACTAGAATGAAGCAAGTAAGCCACACCTGCTGAAACCCGTGCTCAATCAACCACTTGTTGTCGCTAGAGGTCTGGGCAACCGAAGCCTTCAAGCCTTCCTTCTCCATCTCGAAGGCTCTCCTTTGCACCTCAAATGCTTCCCGGTCAGCATCCAACTTAGCCCTGTAAGCCTCCATGGCTTTCTTCAACCCTGCCAGCTCAATCTCATGACCACGAGACAACTCATCAATCTTCTCAACATAACCCTCCTCTTTCTTCGAAAAACCCTCAATCTCCTTCTTCATCTCCATCATGGAAGCTTTCATTCCCTCCTTCTTCTTGGAGAAATCCTCATACTCCTACATTCCCTTTCTAAAACGAGTCACACCCTCTGCCAAAAGGGCAGAAAGGTTGCAAGAACTAAGGATCAACCTTGACAACATGGAATCACCCTCAATTTCAGAAATAGTGTTACGCACTCCTGGAGGAGCAAAATTGGCTAACACATCAGCACAAACCGAGGGATCTTTGAAGCTATCCCAAACCTTCACGTTCCACTCTGCCACATAAACTGCATCACCATCCAACCCTTGAAGCATCGGCATCGCAACCTTCTTGCCAGCCGATTTCTTTTTCTCGGAAACCACCAAACCCTGAACCTTCTCAACCTTCATAGTTGGACCTTCGTATTCAGAAACTTGAATATCATCACTAACCTCAACTGGTTCACGAGAAGATGAAGTGCCAACAGACTTCAACAAACGTCGTGTGGAACGACGGGTAGAAGATTTAGGAACAACGGTCTTGGTGAACCCTTTAACGTTTGCAACCCCAGCATACTCAACGTCCTCAAACCCTCCTTCCCTCGAGTCACCGAGTCATCCCCAACAACAGCCGCAGCATCAGTGAACCCAACATCCGAAGTGTCATCACTTTTCAAAAAATCTAAGGCAGACATAACTACAAAATACAAAGGAAAATCATTAGCAAACATATCAACAAGATAAAACAAACACGAGATAAACAAATGCATACCCTTATTATCCCTCATAAGCACGGGATCCCGATTAGGCTTATCCCAAAGTTTGCTAATTCCTAATAACACAATAAGGTGTTCGGGAAAAGGACGAAGACATGATGGACACTCCCTAATACGTTTCAAAAACAAGTGGTTCAAGTCCGATGCAGCCGGCTCAGGCTCGTTTAAGACGGCCTCGGGTTGTCTCCAAACGGGTTTAAATGGAAGGATAGAATCGGAAATAAAGAAAAAACGGTCCTTCCAAGATCCGAGGGTTGTAACCGCCGAGGAAACCAAACACGTATCAACCTTAGTACGTTCAAAAGTGTACCAATCTCCGTTCTTTGCTAAGCGAAAGAAACAGCGAAAACTCAACAATGAAGGGTCATAACCGAGGGCTTTACACAAAACCTCAAAATGCAACACCCTAGCAAGCCCTAAATGATGGATTTGACTAAACGATATACGGTAATACTCCAAAACATTCAAAACAAAAACCGAAAAAGGGTGCCGGAGATTGGAAAATTCAAAATGACGGCAGTATAGAGCAATGAAGCCCGCCGGACAACGATCGATCGAAGAATCGACCGGCGGAGCAACCGGTTTGTACTTTAACCCTATCCCCCATTCAATACAGAACGATTCAACCTCTTCTTGGGTTAATCGAGAAAATCTGATCGACAGATTTTTTTAGCAACCACAATTTTGAAAGAAAGGGGAAAGATTTTAACTAACCTGTTGAAATATTGAAGAAAACTCGATGGATGTTTCAGAAGAAATATGGAACTATTAAAGAAAAATGAAAGACAATGAACAGTTATATTCATTATTGAAGAGCAGTTATTGGGAACCGAAATCTGACAGTTACAATCATGTCAACTGTCACATCAGTAATTCAAAAAATAACCAAATCCGAACAAAGCCTCGGAGCTTACAAGCCTCGAAGCCTTTAAGCAATAAACAAAATGTGTGAAAAAGTCAGAAGCCCTTGAGCTTACCTCTCAAACACCTCTGACTTGGGGGGCTGATGACGGGGGTAGCCCAAGGAAATAATAAAATGGCTGAAACACATTAACGCTAAAAGGGTTAAAAGGTTTCATTTCCCGCCCAAACTTATGAAAACAAGTACACACGTGTTACAGTACGATGTCAAATCACTGTTCACATCCTTGTCCCCTCTGAGCAAAGGACATGCTCAGATAAAGTATTATTATTTTAACTATGGACCAGCGGTCCAAAGCTTCCCGCCCATAACGGTCAACCCTCTAAGTGAACCGGAGGTCAATTAGTTTGTACACTGGATAAAGAGCTTGGTCTCTCCTTCTATAAAAGGAAGACTTAAGTCATAAACATGGATCATCAGACCTGGAGTTAATACATACTCCCTGATAATTCTCTTCTTCCTAGAGAAATAAGCTCTTAGCTTGTTTCTTTCTTACTTTAATAGCTTCATAGCTTCACCAATAACATCATTCAAGAACCGATTCCAAACATCAAGGTTCTTAATCCTTGGTGAACTATAACAATCAACAACAAATTAGTGAACCTCCTTCTATGTTTCGCAAACGTAGAGAGACACCACGACCTGCGTTAGGCTAACCTGAACCCTTGAAGCCTTTTAGCCTAACCAGTCCATTCACTATCAATGGTCTTATCTTTGTTGTAGCAACACATAGTTTTATTTAGAAGTTAATCTTGAAATGAGTTTAAATAGTGTTGTAGGACTAATTATGCAAGTTTTAGTTTTATTAAAGTTAGTTTTTAATTAATGTTTATGCTTTTAGAGTTATTAGTATGAGAAATGGATTGAAGAGGGACCGGAATGGACTATGGATAACTAGATCACTATAATTGAAGAGGTCAAAACGCATAAATGGAGGTTAAAACGATGGATAAAATATATCACTACCATTGGAGAGGTCAAAACGCATAAATAGAGGTTAAAACGTTTTAACGTCCATTTATGCGTTTTGAAATACATTTATACGTTTTGGATTCCATTTATGCGTTTTGGCATACATTTATGCGTTTTTACTTCCATTAAGTGTTTTGCCATCAATTTATGTGTCTTGACGTCCACTTAAGCGTTTTGACCCCTGTTTATGCGTCTTGACCTCCATTTATACATTTTGACATCCATTGAACTTGTGATAGCCGGTAATATTCGACAACAAATGGTTATCACCGTCATACTTAGAAAACTCAATTAATAAATTTTGTTCAATCGGAACACTAGCCGGTTTACAACCAATTAATCTGACAAATTATCAAGATAACTAGTTTTTATCCCCGTATTACGGGTTGTTTTATATTATTTGTTATATATTTTTTGAATTTTAATTTATTTATTATATGTTAGTTAAGAATATACTTATGGTTTGATAATAACAGAGTTTCACAAATAAATGAGATGTTATAACCCGGTTTAAAAGTTATATGAGTTTGGTGATATCCAAGGCCCGTTTATTTTTTTACCATAAAATTGTTTTGTAATTATTATAATATATTTTAAAAATAATCATATATTAATGTTTGATATATCCCTATTTTATAAGATTTTTAGATCAAATATTTTGGTGATATTAATTTTTAATTTAATGAGATGTTATAACCGTTTAAAGAATATATGGGTTTGGTAAGACCCATACCCGTGAATTCGGGTCAAATGCATGAGAAATCTCAATGTAAGGCCCCGTTACCGGTAACCCTACTTTCGTGTTGGATTTACTCATAAACACAGTTCTAAATATCAGAGTTAATTAAAAACTTTACGCGGAATATAAAACTTTCATAAAACATTACATATCGATTCATAATCATGTCTTAAAACATTCCTCTTGTCTTTCAAAATCAAAACATAACTTATAAAACATATCAGATCTTCAGATGCCAGGCTTTAGTCTTCTGCCATGTGTCCTCCACTCAAGCCAGCTGTCTCAACCTACTCACCTGCGTGCATACTAAAAGTCAGCTACGCTGAGTGAGTTCTAGTTAATCATACAATACCATACAATACCTTATTACATACATACGTACTTAACCTCATAACTTTCTTTCATACACACATAAGTACTCATGCCTTCATTCTTACTTACATACTTTCTTTCTTACTTACATACTTTCTTTACATTCATAATCATACGTTTTAAAGAGCCTTTCGCCCTATAACCTCACAATATTATAAGGGTCTGGTCCCTAACATCACAGATATTATAAGGGTCTGGTCCCTAACATCACAGATATTATAAGGGTCTGGTCCCTAACATCACAGATATTATGAGGGTCTGGTCCCTAACATCACAGATATTATTAGGGTCTGGTCCCTAACATCACAGATATTATGAGGGTCTGGTCCCTAACATCACAGATATTATTAGGGTATGGTCCCTAACATCACAGATATTATTAGGGTCTGGTCCCTTGTTTTCGAATATTAGTAGGGTTCGATTCCCTCTTCGTTACCATACAACCATACATCATACCTCGAGTATTATTAGGGCTCGGTACCCTTTTCGTAACCATACAACCATACAACCGTCATTTCTTTCTTTTATTAACTTTATTACGTTCATACACATAAACATACATATCATACTTGCCATATTTATAACGTTACAACCTGACAGTACGCGCAATATCCGAAGATCGTTCACGTACCATCAAGCAATCATTCATACATATCATACTTACCATATTTATAACGTTACAACCTGACAGTACGTGCAATATCCGAAGATCGTTCACGTACCATCAAGCAATCATTCATACATAGCATACTTACCATATTTATAACGTTACAACCTGACAGTACGTGCAATATCCGAAGATCGTTCACGTACCATCAAGCAATCATTCATACATAGCATACTTACCATATTTATAACGTTACAACCTGACAGTACGTGCAATATCCGATGATCGTTCACGTACCATCAAGCAATCATTCATACATATCACATATATCACATATGGCATACACTTATCACTTAGGATAAATGTATTAACAACACATCAAGTATGCACACAGCCCCGAAAACATAACAAGGAATGGGGCTAGAAACTCACCTGGATCCTGTTACGCTCGCCGTTGATCGTAATTCCTTTCTTTAACTGGGCTCGGCTAACTGTATAATATTTACACATATCAATTAACTACTACTACCCGTTTTGTATTTCTATCTACATATGACCCACAACGAACGGGGGTCCGGGGGCAGCGCCCCTGGCAGCGGGGTTCTAGAGGCGGCAGCCCCTAGCGGGGTCCAAGGGGCAGAGCCCCTGGCTGGGGTTAAGCTGCCAGGTCAGCTTGGAAAAATTTTATTTTCGATAACTGCCTTAACACATTTTCCATTAGGTTTTTAATTTATTTTCTAAACGAACTTCACTTCAGGCGAAGTTAAACCTCGGGCGAACTTGGCTTCAGGCGAAGTTAAACCTTAGGCGAACTTGGCTTCAGGCGAAGTTACACCTTAGGCGAACTTGGCTTCAGGCGAAGTTAAACCTTAGGCGAACTTGGCTTCAGGCGAAGTTAAACCTTAGGCGAACTTGGCTTCAGGCGAAGTTATCCTTAGGCGAACTTGGCTTCAGGCGAAGTTATCCTTAGGCGAACTTGGCTTCAGGCGAAGTTATCCTTAGGCGAACTTGGCTTCAGGCGAAGTTATCCTTAGGCGAACTTGGCCGTAGGCAAAGTTATCCTTAGGCGAAGTTACGCTTGAAGGCGAAGTTACGCTTGAAGGCGAAGTTCATCAGGCGAACTTAATCTTGCAGGCGAAGTTATCGCGCTGCAGATCTGTTTGCCCATAACTCCTTCGTTTCTTAGCCAAATAACTCGATTTTGGTACCCACGGAATCGTATGATCGGCGCCTACAAATCCCAACCATCAAATCGGCCTAAAATCGACGTTTTAGGGGTCCGATTTGGGCAGTTTGGGTTTCGGGTCCGGTTAACCCATCCAATCCTAACCATTTACAGTAATAATAGCTTTGTTGGATTGTTCTTACCTTACCAACTCAGATCTATCAACAAAATCTCGGGTTTCGGCTTCGAATCTTGATCGGTTAGTATGTGTGTTTTGAGGAGTGTGTGGAGTGTGTGTGGAGTTTGGTGAGAAATGAGATATTTTGGGATTTTGGGGGTATTTATATCCCTGAAATCCCATTCTCATTTATCCTATCTCAATTAATCCAAGTCCATGACCCGCTCCTACTCGATATTAATAATTAAAACGCGAAATCACTAACATAACTTTCTTTATTCAACATTATAAATTTTAGGATGTTACAAGTCTTCCCCCCCTTAAGGAGGTTTCGTCCCCGAAACCTAACTATTACATAAACAAACTAGGGTAAAACTTGCGCATCTCATCCTCGGCTTCCCAAGTAGCATCTGATCCCTTGCGGTGTTTCCACATTACTTTTACCAAAGGTATAGTTTTGTGACGAAGCTGCTTCTCCTTGCGATCAACGATCTTTATCGGTTGCTCGATGTAGTTCAATTGTTCATCAACCTCAATGTCCATTAATGGCACGTGAGACGTGTCATCAGCTAGACACTTCCTCAGATGAGAAACATGGAAGGTTGAATGAATTCCTTCTAACTCATCGGGTAAATCCAGCTTATAAGCTACTTCCCCCACACGATACAAAATTTTAAATGGTCCAATATACCTCGGACTTAGCTTCCCTCTCTTTCTAAAACGGATAATTCCTTTCCAAGGCGAGACCTTAAGCATCACATAGTCGCCAACGTTAAACTCAATTGGTCGTCGTCGCTTATCTGCATAAGACTTTTGTCTGTCTTGAGCGGCTTTCATTCTTGCTTTGATCTGATCGAACTTTGAAGACGTTTCTTGAACCACTTCTAGGCTTCCCATTTCTTTCTGACCAATCTCACCCCAACACACCGGGGTTCTACATCGTCGACCGTAAAGCATCTCAAACGGTGGCATACCAATACTCGAATGGTAACTGTTGTTATAGGAGAACTCTGCCAGATGCAGATGATCATCCCAACTTCCACCAAAATCTAAAACGCAAGCACGTAGCATATCCTCAAGGGTTTGGATCGTCCTTTCAGACTGTCCATCAGTTTGAGGATGATACGCCGTACCGATGTTCAACCTCGTCCCCATAGCTTCATGGAATCTCTTCCAAAACCTCGAAGTAAACCGTGTATCTCTATCGGACACGATCGATAACGGTATTCCATGCTTGGTTACAACTTCCTTGATGAACAAGCTTGCTAACGTTTCTGACGAGATGGCCTCTCGTATGGGCAGAAAGTGAGCACTCTTGGTCAAACGGTCCACAATCACCCAGATGGTATCATGTTGCTTAGCTGTACGAGGTAGCTTAGTTATGAAATCCATGGTGATGTGTTCCCATTTCCACTCAGGTATCTCTAGCGGTTGCATCTTCCCATAAGGCTTTTGGTGCTCGGCTTTGACTTGTAAGCAAGTTAAGCACTTACTAACATAATCCACTACATCGTTCTTCATTCCTGGCCACCAGTAATCTCTTTTCAAGTCTTGGTACATCTTTGTAGCTCCTGGATGGATTGAGTACCTTGACTTGTGAGCTTCATCTAAGATTCGACTTCTAAGATCACCATGGCGTGGGATCCACATACGGTCGAACCTAGTCTTAACTCCATGAGTGTTTTCCATCAACTCATCTTGCTGGCCATAAATCCTTTCTTTCTTTACTAACCCTTCGTCTACTAACACTTCTGACTGCACTTTGATGATTTCTTCAAAAAGACTTGAGTTCATGATCAACTTGTATGACTTCACGGTTGCAAGGACTTCCTCATTCTTACGACTTAGCGCATCAGCGACCACGTTAGCTTTACCGGGGTAATACTTAATCTCACAGTCGTAATCCTTTATCAATTCTAACCATCTTCTCTGCCTCATGTTCAATTCTTTCTGCTCGAAAAAGTACTTTAAACTCTTATGATCTGTATAGATAGTACACTTAGTACCGTACAGATAATGCCTCCATATCTTAAGAGCATGCACTACGGCTGCTAACTCCAAATCATGCGTCGGATAAGTACTCTCATGGACCTTCAACTGTCTAGACGCGTAAGCTATCACCTTCCCTCGTTGCATCAACACGCAACCTAACCCTTGATGCGAGGCATCAGCACACACAACGAAATCCTCGTCACCATCGGGTAGAGCAAGGATTGGAGCTTGCGTGAGTCTTCTCTTTAATTCTTCAAAGGCTTCTTCTTGAAATTTTCCCCAACTGAATACTATCGACTTTCGGGTCATACCGGTCAGCGGTGCGGCTATCTTGGAGAAACCTTCGATGAATCTCCTGTAGTAGCCTGCTAACCCTAAGAAGTTTCGTATATCGGTCGGATTCTGCGGAGTCTTCCAATTCGTTATCGCTTCAATCTTAGCCGGGTCCACGGTTATCCCCTCCGGATTAATCACGTGACCTAAAAATTGCACTTCTCTTAACCAGAACGCGCACTTCGAAAACTTGGCATACAACTTCTCTTTCTTCAGAGTCTCTAGTACCTCTCTCAGATGCTCAGTATGTTCAGATTCGTTCTTTGAATAAATCAATATATCGTCAATGAAGACGATAACTGACTTATCCAACATCGGCCGACACACCCTATTCATCATGTCCATAAATGCTGCAGGAGCATTTGTTAGACCGAATGACATTACGAGGAACTCGTAGTGTCCATACCGCGTTCGGAACGCTGTCTTAGGGATGTCTACCTCTTTCACCTTCAGCTGATGGTAGCCTGATCTGAGATCTATTCGTGAGAACCAACTTGCACCTTGCAGTTGGTCAAACAGATCATCAATCCTTGGCAAAGGATATCTATTCTTTACCGTAAGCTTATTCAACTCACGATAGTCTATGCACATTCTCATACTTCCATCCTTCTTTTTCACAAACAAAACCGGTGCGCCCCACGGAGAAACACTCGGTCTGATAAAACCCTTGTCGAGGAGTTCTTGCAGTTGGGACATCAATTCCTTCATCTCGGACGGTGCTAGACGGTAAGGCGCTTTCGCGACGGGCTGGGCTCCTGGTACTAGATCTATCTGAAATTCTATCTCTCGCTCAGGTGGCAACCCCGGAAGATCCTCAGGGAATACTTCTGGGTAGTCGCGCACAATAGGAACATTCTTCATTTCTTTCGTCTCGGCCGTAGCGTTGACAACATACGCCAGGTAGGCACACAAACCCTCGGCTTTTATCATCGAAATGACATTAAGTCCATAACTCTCCTTATCACCATAAACCGTCACCGCACTACCATCCAATGACTTTAACCTTAACATCTTACTTTTACATACTATCTGAGCCTCAAACTCAGACAACCAATCCATACCCAAGACTACATCGAACCCTCCTAAGGCCATAACATACAAAGTAACAGGGAACTCATGTCCCTCTAACACTATCTTACAATTCTTAACCATTTTTGTTATTTTCACCGAAGTGTCACTTGCGGTTTCTACTACAAAAGTTTCCGACACTCGGCAGCCTTTCATTTTAGCTAGTTTACTAAACGTCGTAGCTACAAAACTTCTATTCGCACCAGAATCAAATAATACAGAAGCGGAAACATCGTTCACTAGAAACGTACCTGTGACGACATCCGGAATCTGCCTGGCTTGTTCCTGGGTCAGCATGTAGGCTCTAGTTCTGGGCCTAGCTTGATCGGCATCCTTCTTTCCACTACCTCCAGCTACACCTTCAGTGCACTCCCTTGACATATGGCCTGTCTTGCCACATTTGTAACATGCTGGCTTCGCACTGCACTCATTGGCATAATGCCCTACCTTCCCGCACTTATAACAGGCATTCGACCCCATTCTGCATTCCCCACCATGAGCCTTTCCACATTTGAGACAAACATTAGAACTTTTACCCCACTTGCACTCACCACCATGCCTCTTTCCGCAGGTCTTACACGATCTCTTCTCCCACACTTTCTGTTTCTTATCCTTGGAGTTCCATAACTGAGTACCGGGTCGTTTAGCAGGAGTGACCCCTTTCTTCTCTTTCTCTTCGTCCCTTTCCACCCTATCATCCGCGGCCACGTCAGCATAGACCATTTCCGCGAGTCCAACAGCCGAATCAAAAGTAGCAGGTTGAATCGCCCTGACTAACATGCGGACCTTTTGTGGCAACCCCCTCACATAACATTTGATTCTCTTGACCTCAGTGTCAACCATGTCAGGCACCAACCTAGATATTCGGTTGAACTCCGTGGTATACTCACGATGCGTCATCATACCGGCTTTTAAATTCTGGAACTTCATCTCCGTTCTTTCAACCTCGGCATCTGCACAGAACTTCTTCATTACCAATTCTTTCAAATCTTCCCACTTCATCGCTCTGATCTCATCCTTAGTCTTTCTCTGCTCCACACTTTCCCACCAATACATAGCCTCATCTACGAATGACTGAGTAGCGTAACCCACAGCTTGGTCGGGACGGCATTCGCTAATGCGGATAACCTTGTCCATAGCGGTTATCCACTGGAGAGTAGCGATTGCGTCTCCTAAACCAGTCAGCTTAGGCGGGTCACAACCTTTGAAGGACTTATAGCTGCACCCACCTTGTCCTCCTCTCCTATCATCGACTTTTACAGACTTATCCCCACTCGAGGCCCCTCTTTCACCTTCCCCATCCTTTCTACCATCACCACCCGCCCCTTCAGCAGTTCGCTCACGGCTTCCAGCAGATCCTTCGGGATTCAGGTTCTTCACAGCAGCAACTACAGCCTGAACGATGGCTGCTTGAACTGCAGGGCTAAGTTGAACTTCCTCGTTGTTGTTCTGGTCTCCTCCAGCTGCGCTTCCTTCATCTTCGGTGTGGGAAGCTTCTTCCACCGAGGGTTGCCGGACAAGACGAGGCCTGCCACGACGCCCAGTGCGACCCCCAGTTTCAACAAATTCTCCAGCTCCAGCCATTAGTATTCTAAAGGGGAAAACACAAACATCATCACTCAAGGAACTATCTAGTACAAGGATAGTAAGGCTAACAGGTAATAACAGTGGCCAGTTGTGATTAGCTGATCACGTTACTTTCCGTGTCCTATACACTTCCTTTTATGAGTCTATTTGTGCTGGTTCTACTTAAGTAGTTAGTCAATTCAAACAATCAATTATTCCTATCCGTACCATTCTCATATCTTTTCTTTCTCATTAACGTATATCATTTAATCATACCTTTCACCTTTACTGATCTTGCTTGAGCGACACATGGCATTCTTGAACTGGCATCTTCTTTCTTTTCTTACTTAAATCCCATTCTCTGTTCGAGTCTAAGCATGTAGGATGCTTAAATCTCTCGAACTTTGCTCTGATACCAACTTGTAAGGCCCCGTTACCGGTAACCCTACTTTCGTGTTGGATTTACTCATAAACACAGTTCTAAATATCAGAGTTAATTAAAAACTTTACGCGGAATATAAAACTTTCATAAAACATTACATATCGATTCATAATCATGTCTTAAAACATTCCTCTTGTCTTTCAAAATCAAAACATAACTTATAAAACATATCAGATCTTCAGATGCCAGGCTTTAGTCTTCTGCCATGTGTCCTCCACTCAAGCCAGCTGTCTCAACCTACTCACCTGCGTGCATACTAAAAGTCAGCTACGCTGAGTGAGTTCTAGTTAATCATACAATACCATACAATACCTTATTACATACATACGTACTTAACCTCATAACTTTCTTTCATACACACATAAGTACTCATGCCTTCATTCTTACTTACATACTTTCTTTCTTACTTACATACTTTCTTTCTTACTTACATACTTTCTTTACATTCATAATCATACGTTTTAAAGAGCCTTTCGCCCTATAACCTCACAGATATTATAAGGGTCTGGTCCCTAACATCACAGATATTATAAGGGTCTGGTCCCTAACATCACAGATATTATAAGGGTCTGGTCCCTAACATCACAGATATTATGAGGGTCTGGTCCCTAACATCACAGATATTATTAGGGTCTGGTCCCTAACATCACAGATATTATGAGGGTCTGGTCCCTAACATCACAGATATTATTAGGGTCTGGTCCCTAACATCACAGATATTATTAGGGTCTGGTCCCTTGTTTTCGAATATTAGTAGGGTTCGATTCCCTCTTCGTTACCATACAACCATACATCATACCTCGAGTATTATTAGGGCTCGGTACCCTTTTCGTAACCATACAACCATACAACCGTCATTTCTTTCTTTTATTAACTTTATTACGTTCATACACATAAACATACATATCATACTTGCCATATTTATAACGTTACAACCTGACAGTACGCGCAATATCCGAAGATCGTTCACGTACCATCAAGCAATCATTCATACATATCATACTTACCATATTTATAACGTTACAACCTGACAGTACGTGCAATATCCGAAGATCGTTCACGTACCATCAAGCAATCATTCATACATAGCATACTTACCATATTTATAACGTTACAACCTGACAGTACGTGCAATATCCGAAGATCGTTCACGTACCATCAAGCAATCATTCATACATAGCATACTTACCATATTTATAACGTTACAACCTGACAGTACGTGCAATATCCGATGATCGTTCACGTACCATCAAGCAATCATTCATACATATCACATATATCACATATGGCATACACTTATCACTTAGGATAAATGTATTAACAACACATCAAGTATGCACACAGCCCCGAAAACATAACAAGGAATGGGGCTAGAAACTCACCTGGATCCTGTTACGCTCGCCGTTGATCGTAATTCCTTTCTTTAACTGGGCTCGGCTAACTGTATAATATTTACACATATCAATTAACTACTACTACCCGTTTTGTATTTCTATCTACATATGACCCACAACGAACGGGGGTCCGGGGGCAGCGCCCCTGGCAGCGGGGTTCTAGAAGCGGCAGCCCCTAGCGGGGTCCAAGGGGCAGAGCCCCTGGCTGGGGTTAAGCTGCCAGGTCAGCTTGGAAAAATTTTATTTTCGATAACTGCCTTAACACATTTTCCATTAGGTTTTTAATTTATTTTCTAAACGAACTTCACTTCAGGCGAAGTTAAACCTCGGGCGAACTTGGCTTCAGGCGAAGTTAAACCTTAGGCGAACTTGGCTTCAGGCGAAGTTACACCTTAGGCGAACTTGGCTTCAGGCGAAGTTAAACCTTAGGCGAACTTGGCTTCAGGCGAAGTTAAACCTTAGGCGAACTTGGCTTCAGGCGAAGTTATCCTTAGGCGAACTTGGCTTCAGGCGAAGTTATCCTTAGGCGAACTTGGCTTCAGGCGAAGTTATCCTTAGGCGAACTTGGCTTCAGGCGAAGTTATCCTTAGGCGAACTTGGCCGTAGGCAAAGTTATCCTTAGGCGAAGTTACGCTTGAAGGCGAAGTTACGCTTGAAGGCGAAGTTCATCAGGCGAACTTAATCTTGCAGGCGAAGTTATCGCGCTGCAGATCTGTTTGCCCATAACTCCTTCGTTTCTTAGCCAAATAACTCGATTTTGGTACCCACGGAATCGTATGATCGGCGCCTACAAATCCCAACCATCAAATCGGCCTAAAATCGACGTTTTAGGGGTCCGATTTGGGCAGTTTGGGTTTCGGGTCCGGTTAACCCATCCAATCCTAACCATTTACAGTAATAATAGCTTTGTTGGATTGTTCTTACCTTACCAACTCAGATCTATCAACAAAATCTCGGGTTTCGGCTTCGAATCTTGATCGGTTAGTATGTGTGTTTTGAGGAGTGTGTGGAGTGTGTGTGGAGTTTGGTGAGAAATGAGATATTTTGGGATTTTGGGGGTATTTATATCCCTGAAATCCCATTCTCATTTATCCTATCTCAATTAATCCAAGTCCATGACCCGCTCCTACTCGATATTAATAATTAAAACGCGAAATCACTAACATAACTTTCTTTATTCAACATTATAAATTTTAGGATGTTACACTCAATTTACAAATAATGCAATATGGTGGCTTGAGAGAATGTAGGGAGCTACCAGACCGTGACACATAGGATTTTAAAGGTTTCGTTTATATATATTATAGATATTTCCTTTGTTGTCTTCCTTGTCTTTTGTTATGCGTCCGTGTTTTCATCATCGATGTTTGGGCGTTTGGCCACCAGCATGCAAGGGTTCCTGATCTCATCTAAACTATTCAATTGAAAGTATCAGTGACATGCACGGGAACATCAACTCAATTGAATAATGTTACCTTAATCTTGTTATATTTCATTAATCTTGTTTTTGTAAAATAATGATTTAATAAATCAAAAAACAAATATTTTCGGTCAATTTAACTTGATTCGTTGATGCACGAAATCTTTAATTAACAGAATTTTAAATTTTGGTGGTGGGTCAAACCCACACCCTTGATGTTGTCTAAAGGGTCAAATCCATGAGTCGAGTCTACCCATTTGCAATATTTATGTTCATGACAACATAATAATTAAATTATGATAGTTGTTAAAAATGTTTAATGTATACTAAAACAAATAATGTAGAAAAAACATTAAAATATAGACGAATTGTATTTTAACGATTCAAATTATGACTCGCTGGTTGATAAATAACTTACACAAATTTTCGTCCAAAAATGATAAATTTACACTACTGAGCATAAAAGTGAAGGGGCGTGACTCAAAATTTCGGTCGAAAACAGGTAAATTTACAATATGTATAAAAATTTTGGGCCGAAAAATGATAAATTTACCCTGCCGAGCGAATAACGGAGGGCGTTGAGCTCAAAATTTCGGTTGAAAACAGATAAATTTACACTATGTATAAAAATTTTCGACCAAAAAAAGATAAATTAACACCACCGAGTGAAAAACAATGGGGCTGGGCCACCCCTGGCCCCAACTAAGCTACGCAAATGATTTTAAGGATTCAAATCATGACTCACCGAGTCGCTGGTTGATAAATAACTTATACTAACAACACTAGTGACATTTTTGCTTTTCGATTTTATTGACAAAGGAAATCCCACTATTACAAACATGTAACTTTGCATGCCCCAATGGTCGAATCTTCATATATCATTATAACAATTTACAAAAATTTAATTAAAATAAAACTCACTCAAATTCTCATTACAAGTAGATGAAGCTATTTATCAATTGGAATAAGATTAGCCTTTGTGATTAAATGAAAAGTTAAATTCATCATTGTTAAATGGCTGGTATAACTATTATCAACAAATAAATCATATTATTTGATTCCAGTTTACCTATTCTTCTCTATGTAATGATTAGATAGTCACTAATAAGTCTTTAAAGTCGTAATTAATTGTGGCGAATCCACAACCACTATTTTGGTCTAGTAGCATAAGCGTACGACTTTCAACCAAATGGTTATGAATTCTAGTTTCATTTGAGGCACTAGGGTAAAAATTGGTGGAGAGAGATTAGTTAAAAAAATAGTGGCGAGCACGTGCATAGTAGTAAGGATGTGGGAATTCGGCCGGAATCGTTGGACGAAAACAAACTTGAAAAAATATACCTAAAAAATCTGGAAGAAAATTTAAAAATATATATACAAACAGTTAATGAAAAAAAAAAGAAGAAGAAAAGGGAAAACAGGAATAAGGTTCGAACCTGGTTAAAAACCAATATTAAACAGAGGATGACTATTAAAATTCAAGGTGAATAAATTAGTTAAATGGAAAAAACAAAATTTATGTCAACTCAGGCTATGTGTAGTGGAGGGGTTACAAATTGGGACGTTTTGCGCCGTATGACGCCCAGTCAGCAAGGGGTGAGAGTTTGTTTTTGGGGTGTAATGATGTAGGAGCTACATATAGTAATATATATATATACTAGTTTAGAACCCGTGTAACACACGGGCTAATCGAAAAAATCATAATATTTAAAAATATGTCCAACATGAATATACAATTTAGGTACAAAGAACGAATTTTTATTGATATGTTTACTTTAAAATACATGATGATGCATGTCTTATTAGTATACACTTTACAACCATGGACTACAATAATTGTTTATATAGCTCATGAGGCATTGTGGACTCCAATAGGGATTTTAAAGCTTAAAACATTTTACAAAACAGAAAAAAAAAATCCGAAACCAATACGCATACTAATAATAAGTAGGTGTAATATGTCTTAAAAGCCTTGGAACAACAAATAAAACTTGAGTTCATATGTCATTGTTACATTCAAAACAATTTTTTCTTCAACCTTACTTGAGAGTCTGAGACGTCAACTTTCTCGGTTGTAATGACTTTTCCGTTAACCTTGTTACTACAATTCTTGTATGCATCAAAACACCATGGGATATTTTGAGGTACACACTTGATTGTTCCCAAAAGTATCACTGCTTGATCTATAAAATGTGTATATAGTTTAGTATTCATTACTTTTTCAATATCAAAATAATTTGAATCAGAATTAAGTGATTTGATATTTAATAATAGCAAACAAAATTAGAAAATTATGGAAATATACATATAGAAATCAAAATGATTGGAATCATGCATATGATATCTTAATTTTATTTTTCTTATCAGTATGTAAAAAAACATAAAATTAAATAACAAATAATTAGGAATTTAGTCACAATTGATATATGAGTAGTTAAGTATATATAAACTATCAAAATCTTCAATGCTAATTATTAACAAAGTAAATTTAGAGAATCTTCTAAAATAACAACTAATCAAAGTTATCAACAAGTGATAAAACTTAAGAAACATAATGTTAAACAAAGATTTGATCTAGTTATGAACTATAACTTGCTCATATATTTCAATCACAAAGAGAGTCACTGAAACAAACTTCACTATAAAACAGAAAATACATGCAGTTGTCCTTAGTAAACGAATAGAACCTAATTTATGCTTACTGTAACAATTTACCTCAGGTTTGAAGTAAAACACATGTTATAAACTTCAAATCAGAGTCCAATCCATATAAATTTTTAGCAAACTTAAACAAAAACAAAGGTTCAAATGTGCTTGTACCTGCACGTTGCGGTGGAGATGCACCAATAATTCAATCGGTAACTGGTTTGTTACAATAGTGGTGCAGTATTCTTTAGGCCTCTTCTACATAATGATTTTTGCATACATTCAACATCTTTTTCTACCTAATATAATAAGTAGACAACAACAGATGCATGAGTTGCATAAATTCAAATTTAAACTATCAATTAACTTTATACTCTGAATCATTTTTTATTATTATTTTTTTTATAAAGTGATTGTTCGGAGATAAATCTCCTTATCCACCCGTTAGTAACAGGGTGAAAAGACATTTAACTAATCACGTGACGAAATATGGGTCAGGAAGGCTAAACTATGGTATCACATCATCAACAAATGAAAACACTTTATTTTAGGGATATTTATTATAAATCTATACGACTATACTCATACACACTCTTTAAAGAACATGAATAGTAAATAATCATAGTTACCTCCTCATATTCATGTTCTGCATCTAACATCTTCCCATATCTTATTACTCTAATCATAATACTAACATATCAATTGCATAATAACCTCAAAATTGGCCACAAAACACAATCAAATTTCTTAATCCTTCATTAAACCTAACCTATAAATAATCACCAACGACAAATATCGCTACGAATTGAAATAGTCGAATCTGATTACACTACAAATGAATATGTGTAATCTGTAAACATCAGAGTGAGTATGTTTAACGATCGATAAATATATAATTAGCACTGAGGATTGCATCTCTTGTTCTGATTGACATTGGTTGTTTAACGATTGAAAAACATAGAATTAGATTTGAGGATTAAATATGTTGCTCCGATTGACATTAGAAATAGATTTAAGGATTACCTTTAAAATTAAAAGAAGGATCGATTTGAAAGCAATTCGGATTGTCACCACAATCCGCAGATGGAGATTGAGTTCATCATTAGGGCTATGAGTCTGGAGAGGATCGCAAAGTTTGAATTTGAATATTGAAAATTTAGTTTAGAAAGAAATATAAAAAAATCAGAAAATATATGGAGAACACCACGTATTTTGAAGA
The DNA here is from genome assembly GCF_021521415.1 of Bidens hawaiensis. Classification (NCBI taxonomy): domain Eukaryota; kingdom Viridiplantae; phylum Streptophyta; class Magnoliopsida; order Asterales; family Asteraceae; genus Bidens; species Bidens hawaiensis. The sequence continues at coordinate 259,694 of NW_027491690.1, forward strand.
GTTCTTGAGATGCCATGTGGCACAATGGAGTATTTTGGTGAAATTTTGTTTCAGATCCACTTGTTTATTAGATAGGTAGATATATATATATATATATATATATATATATATATATATGTAACGCTAGTAATATTATAATAAACTCAATCTCCTCCCCGGCGACAAATACCCCAAGCCCTCGCCCATTTTGCCCCAATTTCGCCCAGGGAGCGGTGTTCCATCCCAATTTCGCCCCTTACACATGGCCTCAATAAATGGCCAGTAAACCAATGATGATTTACGTGTGTCGATCCCTTCTTAAATGAATATATTAGAATCGAATATTAGCCAATTAATTTTAAATTTAAGTGTGTAATCCTTGTATTGATCACTTAGCACGCATATATATATATATATATATATATATATATATATATATATATATATATATATATATATATATATATATATATATAGGGTAGGGTTAATGTAAAAAACAATATTTTTGTGAGAAGAATAAGAATAGATCTAGGCCCTTTGATCTATAATCTAGTGGTTGAGATTGGTAGTTTCTAAATAGTTGTATTGTTTCTTATTTACATGGTATAGTGTGGTATGGTGTCATATTTATGTGATTTGTTTTATTTTAAAGCTCTTTTCATCATTCTCACAAAACAATTGTTTTTTATTTGAACTCTTATATATATATATTTATATATATATATACACACGCGCGTGACATATTATTTTGTAATCATTTTTATGAGGTTTGTGGAGATGTGTTTATAAAGAAAAAAATGTATCTGAACAAGTTTAAAACTTAATATGATAGCTTATACGGAGGTTTTGTATTCCGATGTTCAGTACCTCAGTGGATGAAAAAAGAGAATGAGAAAATTTCACACAATTTATGACAAGTGACACTCAGTTATACTTAATTATACATAGATATGATCTCTGCTATTAAAACTTAAAATAAATATTAATATTAATATTAATATCAACTTACCCTACGATAGCTATTTTAATAAAGTAATATTTTGGTCAAATTACCAATGACAAATATATTTACACAAAAAAAAAAAGTCACTTTCGGAAAGGAATCTGTTGCTTATATCATATGGGACCCACTCTCAATTTCAAAATTATAACTTTAAAGAAAAGATAATTTAATGTCACTCATAACAACTAAATATTCTAGATCTTATGTTATGTGCACATATGTGATACATCGACGAAAATTAAACATTAAAAGCATCAAAACCCATATTTTAACTATGCTTACGAATATGACTAGGGAGGGTATCTTTAATACATTTATTATAACCCCGGTAGCTAGTACGTAAGATGGCATGCTCCACTAAAAAACTATCAATCCCCATGAAATATATTCTAATATTTTTTGTTTATAATGAATAAAATTTTAGGATTATATATACTCCTAATTGTCACAAACTCGGATTTGAAAACTAATCTTTATAGTTTTGGTAAGTTGAATACGTTGACTATATCTTACCCAGTGTATACACTCTAATTGAAGACGTGAATGTTGTTAAAAACAATCATTTGTTGATTAGTTAAGACAACTTTCACTTAGTTAGCATTGAGAGTGGTTGATGTAAATACTTAGTACAATTGTGAGTGTTAATAGACATTCACTGTGAGTTGGTCAACTCTTGCAATACGAACTTAGTCAATCTTGAAAGCTTAAATGCTCAACTTATAGGTTCTCTAAGTGACCAATTAAGTTGACTGTCTCAGACGGACATTCAAACCTTCTTTCATGCTTACGTAATTGACCCGCCAAGCACTTAGACCATGTCTAGGAGGATATCGAACACTAGAGTCTAGACCCTGACGTCGATCAACTCTTCACTCAATCTATGGGAACTCAATATTAGGGTTAGTTAGATTTTACAAATGTCTCGCAAACAGATAAGGGATATTGAGATGCGACCATTATAAGAAATAGGTAGCAACAGCCTAGGTTTGATTCCTAAGACATTTCTTAACAATATTTATATAGTTTCTGAATAGTTTATTTTATTAATGAAATAAATAATTGGATTAAATGATTTTATGGTTTAAATGGACACTATCATGTACATGTTTGATTTTATACATACAACAAAAGCACTTTTGGCTTGCTTTTCTTTTTATAAAATTTTCCTTTTGGAGTCCATATCTAAATTTAGCGATCTCTTTATTTAAAGGTTTGCCTTTTTATTTTCTTATTCTTTTATAACATTTTATATTATCTCTAACCCATCAGTCGTAACCATCTCCATCTGTTTAACTTAAAAATTGCTAAAATGCATACACAAATCATAAAATGTACATTTATCACTCTCAAAGTAAGCGTTATGGAGGTGAGGGGGCGTCGGGGCTCAACTTCTCATCCATCATAACAAAAACCATGCTCAATAATATATTTCTTTTGTTTTGTTTTTTAAGTATCTAGAATTAATCCCTTCTATTACACTTGTTTTTTTTTGGGTTGGTTAGTTAAAACCCACTGTCTATGTGACAGTAACGTGACGCTTTAACTAACATCTCCACAACACATAGTCTTAACTCTTATGAAATGAATAAAACGTTATTCGAATGTGATAATATCAATGTATATATGTATATTTATGCATATATTATTTATTTTACTCATGATTCAAGTTGTACCAATCAAACCGATTGGACAAAAACCATACATGTCGCCTTGTCGGTTTGGTTTGCATGGTTGAATCGTCACCGGTTGAACCGGCCTTTTTTTTCGTTTTCTTTTTTTTTCACTCAACGACCAATTTGTCTGGTTTGAATATTTTATTATTGGAAAACATTTTTCCGTAGATCATAAAATTTAAACATGAATATTTCATATACATAAAACAGTGTACGTATAAATAAAATTTTAACAACAATTTGGATGATGATCACCAATTCATCCTCAAGAGAAAACCCACCGTAGCGTAACAAGATATTATTTTAACTTAATGTATATTTAATTACTTATAAATATATTTATGGTGTCATTCAGTCTTTGAGCTCGATTCAATCAGATCAACTATTGAATTAGTAATGCAACTCGTTCAATAACCAAGCCGATTTTCAAAATGTGTGAAAAGCCAAGTGAAAAGTAATCATATACTTGAATGAAAGTAAAAATTCTACATAAAATCAAGAAAAGCAAAAAAGTAAGTAAAACTTGTCAACAAAGTTAAAGTCAAAACATAAAAATCAAAAAGTAACAAAGTCAATAAAATGTAAATCAATAAAGAAATATCCTTGGTAAAAGATGTGTTTGTGATTTTTATACAATCAAACCACTATAGTAAAATGAACGTATTTATGATAAAAATGACGCTATAATAAATATCGATAAAAAATAAGAGATGTAGAATATATATTTGTTCTAGACTATTGTGAATTTAGTTAAATAGAAATCATCCTCTTTGTGGGGTCCAAGGGGTAGAGTCCATGGTGAGGCGCCAACAGCTAGTGAGTTCGATTAGCATGTTGAAAAGCCCACGAATATTGCTTCTAATTTGGTCTACTTGCTTGGTTGGTCAGTTTAATTGAGCATAAGCTGAAATTGAGAATTATTCATAACTAGTCGTCTGTAGTATCTGCAACAAGTAGTATGCAATCAGTAGTAACTTGGATGATCGGTAGTAACATAGGCTATCAATAACAATTAATATCAGCACTAATTATGCATCAACAACTTGGAAGATCATCAGTAACTGAAGATACTGCTTACAGGCAAATCATGAACAATAACTAAGCTACTACTCAATAAGTTTATGACGAAGGAAGTTTCAGTTGAGGGTAACTAAATAACTCTAAGTTGTTTTAACCGTCAATTGGCATACATTTTCAAGACGGGTTGTGTTGTTTACAAACGTTGTGATTGTTCCTAAACTACAATCCTATTACTTCAATTCGAGAGTCATGTGTAGATGATTCAAAGACATATAGACATTTGTAAACTATAAAATCTATAAGATGGTCATCTGTGTGAACGTGTCAGGGGAGGGTCTAAGTGATGAAGCGACTCCATTCTTCCCACACATACAAGTCATCTTCTTTACCTTCACTTTATGTCTTTGTCCTTCATTTCATGTCTTTTTGTTTATTGGTACCTTGACGACCTTTTTGTTTGTGGTGGTAGTATGAGTTTAGAAATTTGGTAGTGATGTCATGTTAAATACAATACAGTTTTGAAAACATTAAATTACTACTAGATAAACAAAAACATGAAGTTTACAAACTCATGTTGGTCCTGGGTCGATGGGTTAACAACTATTGATCTCAACGTACAACTGGTGTAAATTTATGCGTGGTGAGAGATCAAACCCATCAATAAACATAAATGATGAAGTGTATGTATCGTATTGATTAAAAATGGCTTTAAAGTTATAAATGAACCAATCAACACTTCTCTAGTTAAGCTCACTCAAAGAATAAACAATATATTTTAAAAAATTAAGTTATGACCCATGATTTATAAGTATCGATATATAGACGAGACCACTTAGTTCATGCTTTTAATAAGTCTTGTCATTTTATCATTATGAGTATTCTTTTCTTTTTTTTCCCTTCCTTTTTGCATAATACATTAATACTTGCCCGACTCATAATTTCATGGATCTTTTGGACAAGTTATTCACGTATGTTTGAATAATTGTGGTAGTGGTATTCATTCTTTGGCTGGCCGGGTGAAGTCTTCACTGTTGAGAGACCTTTGAGTTGAGGTAATGTTTAGAAATTCCCAAACTTTGTATTTAGACTTATATCTGTCCTCTACAAGACATATGACTTGGAGATGCTTAAGGGCCCCGTACGACTGGGTTGGACCAGCTATTGCCTAGTGGTGACCTTTTGTCATTGGGTCATCTTGTACGAAATACCTAGACATTATATGTCGGTTGTTCATTCAAAAAAATAAGGCGTCTAGACTTTGTTTTTCAACACTTCTAAATTATGTGATCAAATTTTTATATATTTCCTTTGAGCTAAACAATATTTTCTAACTCTAGTAACATAAAGCAAAGGAAATTCTAAAATAATGCAATAAATATGTTTATATAACGATTAAATACTCTGAAAGACATCTAACAAAACTATTTTTAAACGAATAAATTGATTTTCAAAGATATTATTTAATTCATAAAATAATAAAATATAAAAAACAAGTCGCTTTCGAAAAGGAATCTCTTTCTTATATGGGTCCATTTTTAGGCCACTTTGAAGAAAAAAATAATTTAATGTCACTCACAATATATTGTTACATTGTAGCAAAAGCTAGTCAATTTGATGATATAGTGAGTAGGGTGGAACGGTACAAACCCGTACCTATGGCATGTTGTATCTTAGGCATCATGTTGCAGAAAATCATGTCATATATAAGTAGCACAAAAACCATATCCTATGACAAACACGGTTTGGTATCAGTATGGTACTGGTTCAAACTAGTTCAGTCCTAAACGGTGTATATTACTAGATAAAAGGAACTTGCATAAATCTTTTAAGCTTAAAATTTTTATATATGTAGTACTCGATACTGAAATGGACATTTCTTAAACTGTGCAAATTATTTTATTTATTTTAATTGATATGAGTATCATGTGTATGGGTTGATATGATCATAATTAGGATTTGTAATTCATGGTTTAGTTGCAACCATTTCACACTTGTTATATCTTTAGGTTAAATATAAGGTGCCTTTTTTATTCTTTTCTTTTTCTTGTCTTTTTTCTTTAATGTAATCTATTTAACACGAACACGTATCTTTCCGACTAAGGAATGGGAAATCCTTCTCCTGCTCCATGAATCCAATTTGCATTTCCCATTTTAGGGTGACAAAAACACAAAAAACGGTCACAAACCCGACCCCCAACGGCGTTATAGCTGTTAAGCAACCGCCAAATCCGAAAAACAAGAAAAAAACGGGAGGAACCAGGTACGGGCGGGTCAGGCCAGGTTTGGGGGTCTGGGTACGAACCTCTATTTTCGAGTATGGTCGCGGGCCTGGTCTGGGTACGGTGGGTCAGGTTTGGAACCAGATTTAAGGTAGATTATCAAAATCTGAATCTATGTTTTAAAACAAAATCAAATAAACCAAAATGTATGCAGAACATAAGCTCCAACAAATTAAAAGAAACAAAGAACTCATTGGATAGATTCAAAAACTGTTTTTGTTCCCTTCTTCCCATACTATGAATTCAGTTTCTGCACAAACAATAAAAACAAACATCATCAAAACACCAACAAATCAAAAAACCAAAAGTACTAAAACCAACAACCAAACCTTAATCTTCTTCTTCAGATGCTTCATTCAACCACTGAATAAACTTCTCACATTGTTTAACAAAAACTTTATCTGATTCATCAGCACCTTCTTTCTCATTCGCCCAATTTATAACCGCTTCTTCTTGAATAATATCTTTATCGTATAACAAATGCAAAACCTGCACAAAAACATTCGCAAACTCTTTCGCGTCTTCCAAACACATTTCTTCAAATTTCATCATCACTTCAATTTCATCATCAATCCCTGGAGTATACGGTTTCAACAATTTCCCATAACGCGAGATCACATTGCTAACGTTTTTAACCAAACTCGCTGGTGAGTTATGCGGTGTTTCAAGTGCTAGTTTCATCATCGAATAAAATAATGCGCTCACGCAATCTTCGAGACCCATGTTATATGATAACCGAAGCGAGTTGACTTCTAGAATAATATGATCGTCTTTGACTTTTTCGTTGACCGCGCGCAAAAATGTCGCTTCGATCTCTTTTTCGAATATATCTTCGCCTTGATTTTCATCATCTGATTCGTTACCGGATTCCTGTTCATTAATCGCGAACACGCTATCCTCTTGATCGTTAACTTCGAGACCGTCGAATACCGTTTGAGTGAGTTCAATGAGTTTCGACTCGGGTATCGGTGCAACCGAATGACGCCACTCGTCTTCGTGGTCACCTTCACTCATTGACCAAATGAAACCACGCCCACCGACGCCGATTTCAGACGAGTCCCATTCATTAATCGAATTCCCGTTTTCAAGCGTCTCGGACACGTTTACGGCTCCGTTATTATCGGCATATTCAAGCTCCTCATCACTATCTTGTGTCACGGGTTGTGGGAGTAACGAAACTTTTGAATACGCGGGGACCACGAAACCCGGTCCGACAACAACGTTAAAAGACAAAATTACCCCAGGTTCAAGAACCGATCCAGGTTTCATAACCACCCCGTCACATAATATCGCCTGCTTTAAAACGCAACCGTCTTCGATCGTGACGTTATTCCAAATATAACAACCGTCAATCAAAACGTTAGACCCAATTTTACACCCGTCACCGATAACCGAATTCAAAATCACTGTTCTACCCCCGATGCTACTTCCTTTCCCGATACATGTAAACGGGCCGATTTCAGCCGAACGCGATTGCGAAATTTCCAAGGCTCGGTAAATTCCGTTCCGTTCGACGCGGGTCGAATCATTTGATGAAAGCGCGACATCAGGCACAAACGGATACGTCCATCTTTGAATAATATCTTTACTTATCGAATCATAGCTTCGAAAATTATCAATTCGAGCAGCGTAATCGGAGCGAATTTCGTGATTGAAGATTTTATAACCCATAATATCATCAAGAAGCAAACCTTTAACGAAATGGCGACGAAGATGTTGATAATCGAAGTTGTCAGTAAATAAACTAAGCACTTCAGGGGCACATGTCAATATAACAATCTTGTTTATCGTTGTGCACGGAAATCGACGAGTTTTCAGCAAGAAACGCTTTATCGAGCGTTAAAGATCCTTGAACATTATCAGACTTATCATCATAATATAGCAACTGCTTTGTAATGGGGTCGATTGCCATAAACAATTCATCGGTTCCTAATCGTGTTTGTCGGGTAATTGGCGACGGTTTTGATTGTTTAATCACCATTGTCATAACAGCATTACTATCCTTTTGTCTTCTTTGTTTATGTTCTTGAAGTGCTTTTGAAAGATTCATGTTGCTGACTGTATCACCGCTGATTAGTACAAAATCACCATTGATAACGTTGTGTTCGTATATTATACGTAACGCATCACCTGCGCTGATACAATTGTGGGATTCAATTGTGGTGACTGAAAAGTTTGGGTGGTTGACCCAGTTTGACTTGTTGAGGTAATCGATGATTTGTTTCGAATGTGAACAACAAAAGACGAACACTTCGTCGATGTTTGTTGATTCGAGCCATGATAATGTGTAGTCAATCATCGGGGTGTTGACTATTGGTAAAAGTACTTTTGGGCATTCGAGGGTTATTGGCCGGAATTTGGTGGTGAAACTGTTGGCCAATAGGATTGCTTTTAGAGGTACGCGTGGCATGTCTTCTGCAGCTTCTTCTGGTTTTGAAGCTTTCTTTGCTCCCATTGTTGAGTTTGACTGGATCTAGCACAAATCAAGAGTTTAAAGCTTCAAATTTAATAATAATGGTTTATAAATTGTGACATTTTGGTCTAGTAGGTGGTAACACGGTTTAACGCATAACTAAAAGTATCAATTCACGATCAAGATGGTAACGTGTTCAAGTAAATCTGCACTTCAAATTCATCAAAATCAAGTTGATCAACAATCATTTGTAAACTAACCAAAACCAAACAAGGCCTTGTTAATGCTCGTCCTTTAAGCTTTTATCGGACAAGCAAACGGTTCACGAACACCTAACCGGCCCGTGTTCATTCACAAACACAAACAATGTTTTATTTGATTTAGGTAACCGAGAATGGTCAGTGTCCACGGTTCGGTCCGGCTACCAAGTTAATACTTTTGTTTTGTATATAATAATTTTGCTTAAACCTATAAATGGTAAGATTAGAAAAGTCATTAAAATATATTAAAAACTTTTAATGAACAAACATAAACAAACAACCATTCACGAGCATAAACGGAATCGTCCACCAACACAACTGAACGAACATGGCTTCTCAGTTCGTGTTCGTTCATTTAGTTGATCGAAACGAAATTCCTTGTTCGTGTTTGCTCATTTACTAAACAAACGAACATAAACGAACTTCCCACCGAACATTCTGTTCTTTTACAGCTTATACTTCAATTTCATCAAAATCAAAATAACCTATCTTTATAATGGCACTCAAACTAAAGCCAATTTAAATCAAATTGGATAAGATTGCGAGGTATATACAAAACCCTAACTTCAACCGGAACCCTAACTGCATCTCAACAATCAAATTAATACATCACACGGTGTTGCATATGATCTGAAGATGATTGGATAACAAGCAAAAGATGTAATTTATGAAGTACGTAATCTGATTAAGAGCAGTGGAAAATAATACGGATTGGAAGAAGATGAGCACCTGCTTATACTGGATTCAATACAGGAAAATGAGACTTCGGCTTCTTCACGGCGGTAAGAGGCGGCGGTGAGTCGCCGGAGATAGAATCAGTAGAGGGAACCAGAAGCACCAGGCTAAAAGAAACAAGTTGGAGACAGTTTTTTATTTTGATTATAAAGTTTTTTGATAACTTTTGTTTATTTTGTATTTAAATCCAAATAACTTAACGACTCAGCTTGTTGTAAGTTTACTTTTTATTTCGATCTTAAGAAAAATAAAGTAACCTAACAATAAGTCGTTATTGCAATGTGTTTAGTTTTTATCTTATGTAATTCTATTTAACTTCAGACAAATTTGAATCGAATTTAACATAATATAGTATATTGCAACTTCATTTTATAGTATACTTGAATAGGCTCGATCGTTTATTCTTTCATTATCTCACACCAAACACTGTCTTAGAGTTAATTATATAAGCAATTATTGAGTTGTAGTGAAATTAGAAGTTTGTAACATATTATGGTTCTAACACTAACTTTTATTATAAAGACTTTACAAAGAGTTCAACTAAAATGAGTGTTTTACTCACAAAAAAGTTTTAGCTTTGAGATTGGTTTTGGTTAGTAACATATTGCGTTGAAGCAATGTTGCGGTGATAAGTGCTTATTGCGACATGTGATATGTAGCGATTGTATCAAATTTGCATGATGCGCTATGGTGCAGACGGCATGTTTTATTGAATAATCGGTCTTTCAAATCTGATTAACGATGTGTTGGGTGGTTTCCAAATTCCGATTAACGTGTGTAAGGTGGTTTCTCGATTCCTATTAGAGAATTTTGGTTGATTTAAAGAATCAAAATTGAGTTCAGTTGTTCAAAGGCTCATAATCGACTCTTATATAGGTTTATTGACTGAGCTGGATGGTTTAGAAAAATTAATGATTAGCGGCTTCAGTCAGTCTTCTTTGTTTTTATTCAACTTAAGTAATAAACTACTTTTGTTGAACGCCACCAAATAAATTTCATAATGTGGCGTTGCCGTGAAAAATGCACGCTTTGAAATTTTAATTATGTTATTGAATTTTAATAATTTTAAAATAACGAGCGCAACATCAAACAACATATTTCAACAAAACATAACTGAGCGCATCACACAATATAGAACCAATGATGTTTGTAACAGTGATCTCTACTGAGTTAACACATACGTTTTGATAGTGTAGATAACTCGTGATCAGTTAGCAAAGAATGACATTACTACAATCTTTATCCAAACGACTATAGATCAAGATGCCTGAATGCTGTCATCATTTTATTCCATGTACTAAAACCTTTTATAAATAACCTGTTCATCGCACCCCACCGAGATCTTAAAGCTTATACTACAGAGTTGATATTATTTGTTATCAAAATTAATTATTAATAATACCATTAATCACCAAAATTTCCCCAAATACTAGCAGTAATAACAATAATTAGGGCGTTTTTATAGCAGCGATCAAACCGTAATCCCTTCCTTAAATAATAAAAACAATATTTATTTATTTATTTACAACTGAACACTCCAAGCTGACACACACACACACACACACGGAGATTCACATTCACATCTTATTATTTTTGAGCGCCTCCACTGCATTCCATCCATCATCCAATAATACCTAGATATAATATTCTCAGCTCATTTTCATCGATTGTGAGCCGCCATGTGTGGAATACTCGCTGTATTCGGTTGCGTCGATTGCTCTCAAGCCAAACGAGCCAGAATCATCCAACTCTCCAGACGGTATTACATTCAATCGGCTATGCATGTCTCATTTCCTTTCATTATTATACTTGTTTAGGTTTTCTTATTTCTGCTCTGCACATATTTAGTTATAATTTACTATTAACAAGCGTTTTGTTTCTGTTTATTAGAATTTTAAACCATACGAATTCTGTTTTATTTGATGCATCTGTTTGGCCTAAAATTGGATGATATTAATGTATTTTTTTTTTTAAATAATGAAATGGAAGCTGAGGTGTTGCTGCATGTGGTGGTGAGTGGTGACACAGCCTTACTTTGTGCAATTAAGTAGGCGGTAAATGAGCTAAGCCGCTACTAGAAATCGGCTTGATAAAAGCTTGAATTGATTCAAGCTTAAACGAGCTTAAGCCTTAAAGTAATGCTAATAAATGAGGCCAAGCTTGAGGTTCACTTATTGAGCTCGAGCTGGCTAGCGAGTAACAACGAGCCTGTTATTTATATAGTTTTTGCTTAATACATGCTATTTTTACATATAAGTTTATAAAAATACATAGAAAAATTACTATAAATTTACATAATTTAAATAAGAAATAATTAAAGAGCCGAAGCCAAACCGAGCTCAAGTCAGAAAAACTACTCAGCCGAGCTCAAGCTCTTGTTAGTTAAATGAACCGAGCTTGAGCTCTGGCTTGACTCATTTACGCCTCTACATTTAACCAATCTATTTAACTAGTTAGCTCGTAGTTATCATGTACAGCAGTTTTAATGTCTAAATTTTGGGTATGCGATACCAGAAAGTAGAAACCTACCAAAAATATAAGAAAGTATTATATATATAAATATCACACGTCTTTGCGAGTGGACTCTACCCGCCTTGGTGTGGCGCGCGTTTTTTAAAAACCCAGGTAGTTAGGCTTCCTTTTAAGAGTTAACTGCCAGAAATCAGTTAGTCTGTTCAAATTATAATTGTTCCAAAATTTGAAGTGGAATTATGAACATGCGAGTCACATTAGGTAAGTGCATAACTGTCGATATAGGAATGCATATTATCATCAGGGTTACTTTGTTCCACGGGCCCAGCTTACATCTCTATAATCTATATATTGTAATCTGTAATCACCTATTTAATGGTAATCAGTTCAGTCTTTCATAATCTTACAGTCTGTTTTTTGTACTCTGTTAGGTTACGCCACCGAGGTCCTGACTGGAGTGGGCTCCACAGTGAGGAAGACTGTTATCTTGCTCATCAACGTTTAGCTATTGTAGATCCTGCTTCAGGGGATCAACCACTTTATAATGAAGACAAATCCATTATTGTGACAGTAAGTTGAATGAATATTCTTTTCATCAAAATGTGTAATTGTTATATTTACTGTCACCTTTTTATGATTATTAGAGAAAATTGGACAAATGGTTCCTGTGGTTTGATCATATTTTAAGTTTGGTCCTCATTTAAAAAAACAAACTTTGTCCAAATGTTTGTGAGAGGGTTTCACGTTTAGTCCCCACTGTTTTAATCTTAGTTAGTTTTACATGGAAAAGTGATTTCATGTGCCATCACTTATGTGTTAAAAACTAACTGAGATTAACGTTGGGGACTAATCGTGCAACCCGTCCACAAATATTTGGACTAAGTTTGCATTTTTTAAAACTTAGGGACAAAATTTGCACTTTGCTCAAACCACAGGGATCATTTTGTGCAATTTTTTGTAACTCTTTATTTACAATTATTAGGTGAATGGGGAGATTTATAACCATAAAGCGTTGAAGGAGAAACTGAAGTCTCATACGTTTAATACCGGAAGCGACTGTGAAGTGATTGCCCATCTTGTAAGTAGAAAGGGTAGATTTGTCAAAATTGAGATTATAACAGAATTTAAGGATATACATAACATTTGAAGTATTTATGTTTTTACTAGTATGAAGAATATGGAGAAGACTTTGTGCATATGTTGGATGGAATGTTCTCTTTTGTTCTTCTAGACAAACGTGATAAAAGTTACATAGCAGCAAGGGACGCGATTGGGATCACTCCACTTTACATTGGTTGGGGCCTCGATGGTACGTTTATCTACAAGTGAAACAGGCTGAGTCGAGCCCGAGCTCAGGTGAGCTTGGGTTTGGCTTGGCTCATTTTGAGCTTTATGTCTAAAGCTTCAGCTCGGCTCGTTTATTCTTTGTTAATTATTATATTTGCATACTTAATATAATTCCTTTATTTATTGATAAATTATAACTACAATCTTATATATATATAACGCATTATATGTATATATGCATATATGTATAGCAATTTTATCATAATAATGTTTATAACAGCATTCATTATGCAATTATATATTTATTGGGGATAATTTCATATATAGCTCTACAAACTTGCAAAAATATCATATATATTCCCTATAATACTTACAAAATATCATACATATCCAAGCCAAATTCTAATTATCATATATATCCCTATAGAATAATCAAAATATCATATATATATATATTCCATAAAAATAATTGACTATATGACCATTTTTTCCTTAAATTTCTAAAAACTTATTACTACCCCCTTTTAAATCGTCTTATTACTGCTTCTTTTTTTCTTTCGTATTTTCTTGTTTCATTTCTTACGACCTTTTTTACTGCTTCTGCAATTGACTCAATTTAAAAATAACAGTTTTTTTACTTTGTTAAGTTTGTAAATATATATGAAATTCACCCTATTTATTATTCAAAAGTCAAAATAAACATTATTATATTATATGAAGAATAGGTTTGTTTAGGCTTCCAAGCCTAGTCAGGATCAGTATGTGAAACTCAGGCTTGAGCTAAATGAGCTTATATTTAAGGTCGAGCTGGTTTTGATCTTTTTGCAAGCTGATTTTGAGTAGCTCACAAGCGGGCTCGCTCGTTTACACCCCTATGTAGGGGTGTTGGTCGTGTTTGATGGTCCAATCCAACATGAGCCTGAGTCACACACATGAACCTGAACATGACACATTTGGGAGATTTTTTCTTATGGTTTTCACTTTTCACATATAAATACTAAGTTACTAACTTTACATTTTTATAACAAAATATACAAATTTGTATAAAAACAATTACATTTTAGTTATAAAAAATCTTAATATTTGGCATAAGATACCCAATCAAATTCATTTATTACATAAAACACATTTAAAAGAAAAGATAAAAAATAAATGCGTTAACGGGTCAATTTGTGAACATGATGAGTTTATCCGAACATGACCCGTTTAGTTAAACAGGTTGCGGGTTCTTCCTGATACCGACTCAAACTTGTTTACGCTTTACACCAAACCCAAACCCGCGAATTTCATGTTAGGGTCATGCCGTGTCGGAGATTCACATCCCTATCCCTATGTATATCCATTTTTTCGGATATAAAAACAATATTGTTGTTCATATTATGAAGTTATTCGTTCTTTTTTTATGGGTTTGTTTTAAACTTATAACTTTCATCGACAGGTTCTGTGTGGTTTGCATCAGAAATGAAGGCTTTGAGTGATGATTGTGAACAGTTTATGTCATTTCTTCCTGGCCACATATATTCTAGCAAAAATGGTACCCTATTAATCGTCATTTATTATCTACAGTATCACATAATTGTTCCAAAATGTGACAAATAATATAATTTTATCAATCAAAATAATCAAGTTTCTATATTGTAATATCTATGTCACAGGTGGGCTGAGACGGTGGTATAACCCCACATGGTATTCAGAACGCGTTCCTTCAACCCCATACGATCCCCTTGTTCTACGCAACGCCTTTGAGAAGGTTATTGTAATTAAATATAAGTGAATATTTTTATTTTGTATGATTTGAAAGTTATTTTAGAGGAAGTGGTTTGACCATATTGCAAGTTTGGACGAAGCGTAAGTTTTGGACCAGGCATAAGGTTCATTTTAATTAATATAAATGTTACTAACAAGTGTTTGGACCAAGCATAAGTTTGCATTTTTTTTTAAATTTGGGGACCAAACTTGCAATATGACCAAACCACATGGATCATTTGTGCAATTTTTTCTTAATTTAAATCCATTTCATATATTTACAGGCTGTGGTTAAAAGACTAATGACGGATGTACCCTTCGGTGTACTTCTTTCTGGAGGCCTTGATTCGTCTCTTGTTGCTGCTGTTGCTTCACGCCATTTGATCGATTCGGAAGCTTATTGTCAGTGGGGATCACAGCTGCATACGTTCTGCGTCGGATTGAAGGTCAGCATTGTTTTATTATGCATACATATGTTAGTTATTGTTTCGAAAGAGAGACAAAATTTAAATTTCAAAACTTGTAAGCACGACTAGGCTCATTTTACTTACAAGAGCTTGAGCTTGGGTCGTTTCAAGCTTTATTTCTAAAGTACGAGCTTGATTCATTTATTATCTAATTAATTTATATACATTTTTAATTGTTTTTTACATAGCATATAACATAATACATATTATTTAGTTATCTTTATCATAATGTTATATATATTAACAATTATTATATAAGTGTATATTTAATACTTTAATAAATTTTATATAAATAATGACTCGTCTAGGCTAAGGAGCTTCAAAGGTTTTTTATAAATTTGAGCTTCAGGCTTGGCTCATTGTTATTTATTAATTAGTTTTTATACATCTTTTTTATTTTATAATTATAATTTTTATACATGACAATATATATTATTTATTTTTTTATCATAATTTTATATTATATTTAATAAAATTCTATAATAAGTTTGTGAGCCAGTTCAAGCTTGATAAGTGAAGCGCGGGCTTGAGCTCATTGATTAAGCTTGTTTTAGGAGCTTTGGTGGAGCTCCTTTAATCTCGGCCCGCTTGAGCTTTTAGGGAGCTAATCTCTAGTGGCTCATCAACAGTTTGGGCTCATTTACACCCTTACTGGTAGCAAACACGTTGTAAGTAAATCTGTTTCTTTTTTCAGGGATCTCCTGATTTGGTTGCTGCGAGAGAGGTTGCTGATTATCTTAAGACTCGACACCATGAGTTTTACTTTACTGTTCAGGTAAATTTTTTTTAACTTAATGTTAGATAAACAAAATCTAAAATATGCGCATATGTTCGTGATGTATATATATTAGGAAGGAATCGATGCAATTGAAGAGGTGATTTACCATATTGAAACGTATGATGTAACTACTATTAGAGCTAGCACACCGATGTTTCTTATGTCGCGTAAAATCAAGTCGTTGGGAGTCAAAATGGTTCTTTCGGGTGAAGGATCGGATGAAATATTTGGTGGTTATTTGTATTTTCACAAGGCTCCTAACAAGGAGGAGTTTCATGAAGAAACATGTAGAAAGGTTTGACAATTTTTTTATTTTTTTAATAGTGATTCTTGCTTTTACTTTGGTAAATGTTGGGAATTAGACCTGTTAAAAAAAGCTTGCACCTCGCTCGAAATCTGCTCGGTCTGTATACAAGCCGAGACGAACCTGAGCCCTAACCAAGGTCGGCTTGGCTTGTGGCTCGCTTGTTGGCTTGTTTAAACTAAAGCCCAATTTATATGCGCGTGTGTGTATTGTATATATTTGTAACTTAAAGGCATATGAAATTTTTTATTGAAAAAAATAAAAAAGTATTGGAAGTTCTCTTAATAATGAAAATTCTCGTTTGGCTTCTTTAAAAATAAAAGACAAATTTTATTATATATAAATTATAAATTATGGAGTTTATGAATTCTAAATTTTTGTATGTGACAAATATTGTTTTTAGTTAAACAAAGTTAAAAAAAAAGGCAGAGTCGAACTTTGACGCACCGAGCTTAGGCTCAACATTTTAGCTTGTCAAGTTAAACGAGCCGGGCGAGCCCACATTAGCTCGGCTCGTTTACAACCGTAGTTGGGGCATCATATTTTTTAATGGAAAAAAAATAGTTGTTAAAAGTTCTCGTTTGGCTTGTTTAAAGTTAAAGCCAAAATTTTGATATATATAAGTTATATTCTAAAATTATAACCCAACTTTTAATAAATATATCATGAATTATATAGATTCTTAATTATGAATTATGTGTGTTACAAATATTAATTCTAGTTTTATATGTGTTATGCATATTTAAAAAAATGTTAAAAATAAACAAGCCGGCTCGAGCTTTTGACGATCCAATCTTTAACTCGATGTTTCAGGTTGTTAAGATAAACTAGCCGAGCCTAAGCTCACCCTGGCTCAGCTCAGCTCGTTGACTGCCCTAGTTGGGACTATCATAGTTTTTAATGATTGTGAATGGTTGATTTGTTCATGTAGATCAAGGCTCTTCATCTGTATGATTGCTTGAGGGCAAATAAGTCCACGTCAGCATGGGGTCTTGAGGCGCGTGTACCTTTTCTAGATAAGGAGTTCATTGATGTTGCAATGAGCATTGACCCAAAGTGGAAGATGGTAAGACGTTAATTTACGATGTGTTTATAATATAATTATCACTTTATTTATGTAAACAAACGCATTCAGTAAAATCCCACTCATAGCAAAAGCTACTGGTACTTTTTTGGCCTCAAGTTGAACCGAAAACCGGTTTTCACAATATGTTCGGTTCGTTTTCGGTTTTACTATTTGGCTTGAAAATTTAGGCCAATAAAACGGCCCAAAACAATGAAATGGAGTTTGAAATTTTGGACCTAATTTTTTTGTTAATTTATTATTAATTGATATTGCACAATTGGGCCTAAAGGCCATGCCCATTTATTTATTTCTTCTAATCTACTTTATATCAGTATTTTCAGTTTGGTTCAGTTTCTAAAAACATAAAGCAAAACTGTCTATTTTTTTGAGTACGGTTTGGTTCCAATTGGCTTGGTTTGCCTTTTCGGTTTTTGGTTGATACCAAAATCAAAACCGAACCAAAAAAATCGGTTTCCTAAAAACATAAAACCAAACTGTCGGTTTTTTCGGCTTGGTTTGGTTCCAATCGGTTTGGTTCAGTTCAGCATTTTGGTTTTTTGTTGATAGCAAAACCGAAACAAAACTGAAAAACTGATTTCTAAGAACATAAAACTAAACCAAACATAAACATTTGGTTCGTTTATTTACGAGCATAATAAATTATTGTAATTTTTTTATAATAGATTCAACGCGACATTGGGAGAATTGAAAAATGGGTGTTGCGCAATGCGTTTGACGATGACGAGAAGCCATATCTTCCAAAGCATATATTATACAGGCAAAAGGAACAGTTTAGTGATGGAGTAGGATACAGTTGGATTGATGGGTTGAAAGATCATGCAAACAAACAGGTCGGTTGTTCGTCTTCAAAATTTAATATACTTTGTGCATAAAATCCAATATTGTTATTGACAGATTGAATGATGTTTTCAGGTTACTGATTCGATGTTAGCAAATGCAAACTTTGTTTATCCCGAAAACACCCCGGTGACAAAGGAAGCGTACTACTATCGCACCATCTTTGAGAAGTTCTTCCCTAAGGTACCTTCAATTATTGTTATTTTTATAGAGAACGTTATAAAATAATAACAAATTTTTAATACTGTTCAAATAAAGTCGCATGCACTTTCTCCTAACAATGAAAACCACGAGTATCATTATTATTCCATGAACAATTTCATATATCATAGATACCTAACTTTGACTCCTTTATAAAGTGCTAAAATTATTATCGGTGAAATGTTGTCTTATAAGTTATAATATAGTGGATTTTTTACATTATTTATTCATAAACTTAGTGTCCTTGTACATGACATATAGTTTTTATGTTGACGCAGAATGCTGCAAGATTAACGGTTCCCGGGGGTCCAAGTGTGGCATGCAGCACGGCTAAAGCAGTAGAGTGGGATGCATCGTGGTCCAAAAACCTTGACCCGTCTGGCCGAGCAGCTCTTGGGGTTCATGAAGCCGCCTACAAAGACACCAAGTGAATCGGGTTAATGATGGCGGACACTTCAGTTTAGTTGTTTTTTTGTTAATTAGTTTGGTGATGGGAATAAGAACAAAGGAATGTAATAAAAGGTATGAAAGATTGGAAATGATTCCAATCTTTCAAACCCCAAAACCTCCCTTATTTTTATTTCGAAATGACGTTAGTTATTAATAAAGTAGGAAGTTTAGAACAATCGTATTGATGTTTTTCATCGTCGTTTTACACTAATTTAGGTCGCATAATTCTCAACTTTGAGTTGCCGACCAGAGTTGAACACAAAGCTAGAAATGGTCAAACTTGGTGACCTTACTTTGTTAAAATATTGGCGACGACTTCAAAAGTTATAATTGTTGGATCCTACATTTTGTATGCATCCAGATATTTGTAAAAGATCCATGCTTGAATCACCAGAGTTATCGTTGTGGGTGGCAACTTCTGACTTGGACCGAAACACGACACAAAACACAAAACAATCAACTTTCTGTTCAGGGCTTATGATTAGCATTTTCATATTAAAAACTAGTTGTGGATATTGAAGTAGATATGCTTATTTGCATTTCATATTAGAAAGATATTAAATAGAATTGGAACATTCAAATGATTAGGAAAACATCCTTTAGGTGCAGACATTGTGAATTATGAAACAAAGTTTCACTACAGATTTACAAAATTAAGTATTTAATCAACTGTGTTGTTGATGAGCACTTGACTGCTGAGAGAACGAAGCTATCCACTCTGCCCCGGTATAAATGTATCTTGGATTGGGAATGGCACTGGTGCTCTTATGGAACCAAGAAAACAAAATGATCCATTCGGGGCTGTTGATAATGAATCCTCGGTTATGGCTCAAAGTAGTGAATACGTCTCTCGCCCGAAATGCAATGGAAAACGGATCTGATGTAACTTCTGATGCTCTTATGGATGTTCACACTGGCTTTATTAAAAGTTCTGCTTCTACAAAGGATGTCGTGCCCAATATTGAAGATAGCTCGGGCCTAAATATAATACGCTGTTCAAATTCAGCTGTGGATGATCATGAGTCCGTATTGGGATCAATGCAGTCGATGGAACCGAGTGTTTTGGAATCTGAGAAGACAGGCATACAGATTACACCTGTTAATCAAAACGAGCGAGAGGTGGAGTGATGCAAGAGCATTTTAATTGGAAACCAAAAATCATTAGTATAGATGTGTAATGTGTTGCTAAACTAACATTCCTTATCCATGTGTTTCATTTGTGAGTAAAGTTGAACAATAATATGATGAATCTCATCAATTGCTAAATGTGATGCATCTCCTCCAACAAAATAATGCACCGTGCTATCGATCTCCATCCAACTAAACGCAGTTTGCTTCTTAACTTCATTTTCCTTCATCAAATGTCTAACTCGACTCACTTTCTTCCACAAACCACCCGCAGCATAAATATTAGACAACATAACATAAGCCCCCGAGTTTTTAGGATCCAACCTCATAATTTCAGTTGCAGCTAATTCAGCTAACTCAATATTTAAACTAAACCGACACCCTGCTAGAACCGCACCCCATATTCCCAAGTCGGGTTCAAATGGCATCTTTTTAATCATTGTATAAGCGGTCTCAACTTGACCTGATCGACCCAAAATGTCAATCAAACAAGCGTAGTGTTCACACCTTGGTTCCACCTTGTAAGTATCTTTCATTGAGTCAAACCAATATAAACTCTCCTTTACCATACCTGTATAAATTATAAAATCAACTGTCAAAAAAAAGGTGGCAAGATGGTTGGGTCGGGTATGTTGGATAATGGGTCAAAATTGGTAGAGGTCAACAGGGTCAGATCAAGCTGACTTGAAATAAAATATCACCTATCACAATTTTGCCTAGTTTTTTATATTTATTTTAGGCTCAACAGATTGATGTTCATGTTTAATTTTAAATTGATGTTCTCTCAGTCATGTCCATTTGTTTATGATTGTTTATACTATTAACAAATAAACATAAACGGGCATGAACAAGTTCATTTGATTAATGAACGAACACGAACAAACAAAAACCCCATTCTTTTAATTATTCATGTCCAACCATTTGTTCGTTTTAATCTAAATGAATGAACGAACGAACACGAACATGCCTCGTTCAGGTTCGTTACAGGCATATAATGCTAGCTATACCTGCATGACCACAAGCCGACAACATGCTAAGAAACGTTATCCCATCCGGTTCAATTCCATCCACCTCCATCTTCTTAAAAAAATAAACAGCTTTCTCATACAATCCGTGTTGAGCAAGAGCAGCAATGATTGTGTTCCAAGAAACGACATCTGGATTACAAATATGTTCGAAAACTGACTCAAACTCCATTAAACACCCGCACTTGCTGTACATAGTGATCAAAGCATTGCATACAGAAACATGTGTGTCAAGATGATATTTGAATGCAAGTGCATGTGTTTGTTGGCCTTCAGTTAATGAAGCAAGACCAGAACATGCAGTAAGAATGGAAACGAGTGTGTATCGGTCTGGTTTTAACCGACTACGTATCATGTCTACTAGTAGTTTTAGTGCTTCTTCGCCTCTTCCATTTTGAGCACAGCCTGAAAGAAAAAACAAACTAATGCAGTCACTAACTGAAATAACCAACACGTAACCGAATCCAAACCAAAATCGACAGTTTTATTTTATGATTTTATCAATAATCAAACCTCCGGTTCGGTGTCGGTTTTGCATGTACTGAAAACTGAACTGTACCTTAAAACCGAACTGACTTTAATAACTGAACAGAACAATAATGAATTTATGAATTATAATTTTTATTTTTTAAATTTTAAGTAAACTAATAAATGGTGTAACTCAAATTTTAGAATCAAATGTGTAATAATTAATTAATTATTAATTAACAAAAGAATTAGCCCAAAGTTTTACACCTTAATTAATTATTTTGGGTCGGTTTTTGTTGGCCCAAGAATTTTAGGACCAAATGCGTAATAACTAACTAATTAATTAAAAAAATTTAGGCCCAAAGCTTCTGACCCATATTCATTATTTTGGGTCAGTTTTTGCCGGCTCAAAAGTTTTAGAACCAAATGTGTAATAATTAACCAATCATTAATTAACAACAAATTTATGCCCAAATTCATTATTCTGGGTCATCTTTTGTTGACCCGAAAATTTCAACCCCAAATGGCAAAACTCAAAACCAAACTAAACCGAACATGTTGTGAAAACCAAAACTAAACAGTTTTCAAAAACACAAAAAAAAACTGAATTTTCGGTTTTTCGTTTGGTTTTCAGCTCAAAGCCGACCTATGCACACCCCTAACTAAAACCCCTTACTCCAAAAACCACTTTGTTTTTTCTTTATATGAGCAGAGTGCAGACTATAGAGTAAGTATAGTAATCTAGATAACTCTAAACTATAAAACATACAAAAGCTTAAAAAGTGCTAATAATAGTTATAGTAAAGTAATAAACTACCATGAACATAAAGTGGTGAGGAAACATAACACACCCGTTATCATCGCATTATACGAAACATCATCTTTGTATCGAATCTGCTCAAACAACACCCTCGCCTCATCCACATTCCCCTCCTTACAACAACCCGTAATCATCGCAGTCACGGCCACCACATTCTTACACGGCATCCGCCCAAACAATTCCCTCGCCTCACCAAACCGATCACTCTCCACATACGCACTAATCATCACCGTCCACGAAACCTCATTCCGCCCCGGCATACTCTCAAACAACTCCCTAGCTTTCTCAACCTCTCCCATCTTCGCATACCCGTCAATCATCGCGGTATACGATATCACATTTCTCTTCGGCATTTCATCGAACAACTTCACCGCGTCCTCAAACATTCCAAACTTAACAAACCCAGCAAGCATAACGTTCCAAGATGATATATTTCTGTCAGGCATTGACTCAAACAGTGCTTTTGATTCTTGGATTAGCCCGTTTTCGACGAAACCGGCGATCATGGAGTTGTAGGAGACTACGTTTTTAACGGGCATGGAGTCGAATAGGTGTTTGGAATGGTGAATGTTGCCGTGTTTCCAGTAGGCGGTGAAGAGTGAGTTCCATGAGACGGTGTCTCGTTGGGGCATTTGGTCGAACAGTTGGTGGGCAAGGTGGAGTTTGCCTTGGCGAGAGAGAGTGGTGATTTTGAGATTGGTAGTGTACATGTCTCGGAATGAATTGAAGTCTAGAGTTGGAGTGTGTCTGTGTGTGGACAAGTGGCGAGTGAAGAATTGCCCGCGAAAGGCGGGAGAGAAGCATATCTGCATATTTCAGTGGAGTCTTTTTCTGGTCCCAAAGCTTCTATGTGCAAGAGATTCGTTTTTAGCATGATTGGTTTTGCTATTTAAAGAGGATTGCGGCGCTGCTTGTTTTCCGTTTGTCTGCCACTTTATTGTAATCGTTTTATAGTAAATTATATATATGTGATTTATATTAAAAATCATAACAAAGTAAATAAACCTTTTTCTAGTTATCATCTTAATCATTAAGACTTTAGAGCGTTTGAATTGATATAGAATAACATATGAATAATTAAAATTAGATCTTAATAATTCAGACTTATGTTGTTGTTGGATGACACAGAAGCATATTTAAATCTGAATGAACTAAACAACACCTTTCGCTAAGAGGCAAAGCTCTATCAAATTAACGTGTTATATGTGAAAATCAAGTAGTGTAATTATATATACAAGGTTTATTGGATTTAATAATCCTTATAAGACTAACATTGGCCGATAATAATTCATATTCCTTTTATCATCATTAGTGGTTCCAAATTTAAAAAAGTTTATGGTCCGCCATTAAGTCCTTTTTAACGAGATACCATTGATGGCCAACTTTCTTTTTTTGGACCGACAGTGGCGATAAAATGAATAGGGATTATTATCGGCCAATACCAATCAATAAGGATTATTAAAATCTAATAAACATATATATACAACATAGGGTAATTATAGTGTAGTGTAATTACAACATAGTATAATTACACTACGATGTAATAACATAATTACACTACTTGTAAATATAATTACTTTACTTAATTCTCTCCGTTAGTATATTAATTTAATTTATCTGTCAATTTTCCACTGAGTATATCACATTACAATGTTCTATAATAATAGAAAATATAGTAAGTAATAATAGTTTAAAATTAGTAGAAACAAAAAACTGTTTTATAACTATTGTACTTGATAATTTGTTTAGTGATGCAAATCTCATTAGTAATTTTTAACCACCTATGATTATGCGAACCTAGATATGACACCGAGTATAGGATTCGATTTCACAATCAAGTATAATAAATACTATTAGATACAAAAGCCTCTCCTATATTGATTTGTAGAATTGTAGGTAGAAATTATTTGTAATTTGAAAATATTTAATTTGTAAACTACATTGGTATGTTAAAATAATTATAGATTTTAAGACTCAAAATATTAAGAAGTGTAATTTAGAGCATCTACTAACCCTTTATAAAAAGTCAGAATAGCCAAACTATAAATTAATGAAACACTCAACTGGTTAAAGTGTTGTTTCAAACTATGAGCAAATAGAACATTGTTGACCAAATAGGTACTTGTGACGACACCATAAGGACTTTTAACACCAAATTACAAACTTGTTAAGTAATCTAGTAAGAGTTCGCAATACATACCAAATTACAAATTTGTTTAGCGAAAGCAATATGAGAAGGCAATATTACTATATAGAACTATCGCTAGCGTACATCAATACTAGGCCACCATGAGTCACCTAAAGAAGTCTAATTATGTGTAGTAATGGAACGGTTGATAATGGTTTGATATCCGCCTGAGTGGAGTGATGGTGGCCTGAAACCAACACACAAACCATATGCCTTTTGGAGATGTTAGAGTAACATTATAAGTCGTAGAAGTTTTGTGTGGCTTAAAGGTTTATGGGAATGAATTTTGTGGTAGTGATAAGAGTCTTTCAAGAATAAAAAATAAGGAAAAGTTTAATTGTTTTGATGGGTATTTCGTTGGAGGAGAATGTTATAATCATCAAAAAATAAATACGCCACGCGTTTTACATATTTTAAATGGAACAAACTTTCCTGGAAATGCAACCGACAATCAAGGTCTTCTATGCGTCAGGAAAGTTATTTTTCTTCTAATTAGTTCACAAGATTTTAAAATTGATAAAAGTGATGGTAGAAATGGGTTGTATTATGCAGAGTATTTTGAAAATGATGGTCTCCGGGGTCTTATATATTATCAAAAAACATTAATGTAATTCAATACCTGATTATTTGACTGGTAAAAAAATCAAAGCTACTCATTCAATTCTCGTAAGTATTGAATCTTTTTTTTTAAACCTACTAATTTCTTTTTATGGTCAAACACTTTTATGTTTCTACAGAAATTGCATCTGTTTTTCCATAAAAGATAAGCTTTCAACACTACTCAGTAAAAAAGAAACGAAGAAACGAGTTGCATGTCCTTTTTTCTGAAGAGATTTGATTTTTCTGAACAACCAACATAATGTTCATGTAGAGTAATCCAATGACAAAATACCACCACCAGTTGGCCTAACCCAGCCATAAGGAGCCGTTAACCGCCTCCAAGTTATCTCTAGTTCCATAGAAACCCACCCGCCCGAATGCCCACTGATGATAAAACCCGAACGCCTACATGATCGAACTGGAGATCATCCAGTCTTCCTTCATTAAGCCACTAAATTGTATATCTAGTTTGATTAAAAAAACACAGTAAAATCAAAGTCACACATTAAGAAGCTGTTTTTCCAACATATAAAAGTACCTAGAAAAAATGAACAAATCAAAAGAAAGAAAATAAAATCATCCATCCAACCAACATGTAAAGAATATCTTCTTTATGGGGTCCAATAACAACAAATTAATAATCACCCTTCCTACCTACCAACCTACATCCCTTTTACAAAACATAAGCTATAAAATACAATCTCAAATAATAATACCAGTAAGACTCTTTGTGTGTACTTGTACCTTAACATCACCAAACCTTTACACCACAACTATATGCACAGCAGCATCCATCATTCTCCAATCACCCCTCACTCAATGAATTTACATATTTGCCCCTAACTTTTATTATTATGTCTATAACCGAAAACAATCCGAAACTTTTAGGTGCTCTGCAAGTTTCATCACAGCTGATTGGACAATTTCCGCGCCAGCCGACACAGATTCTGGAAGCTGCGGTAGGCATATGGGCAAATAGTCATCATTGTCTTCCTCGCGCCCGAATAACGTGAGCAAAGACCGACATAATATGAATCTGGAAAACAACAATAAAAGTAAGGATGTGAAACGGGTCAACATAGAATGTGTAAATAGTAAAAACATGCCATTTTAAAAAAGGGTGTGCATGTCTATAACTTATACTGAAAATTCGGCTTTTGAGTTTTAAAAAACCATTCGTTTTAATTTTTACGATTTTGGTTTGGCTCGGTTTTTTCGGTTTCGCCATTTGGGCTTGAATTTTTTTAACAGAAAAAGGCACAAAATAATGCAGTAGGGCCTAAATCTTTATGTTATTTAATATATAATTAATTGATTATTATACATTCGGGTAAACTATTTATTAAATTCTTATAAACAATTTAAAACTCAAAATAAAAAACCATAAACTCGGTTCAGTTGGATTTTTTTTGTTTTCGTTACATGCAAAACCAAATACTCGATTTTTACAAAAACACAAAACAAAAGGGTTTTTGTTTGTGTTCGATTATTTTGGTTTGGTTTTTACAAAAACACAAAACCAAACAGTCTGTTTTTGTTACATGCAAAACCTAAACCGAACCGAGTGTTCAGTTTTTACAAAAACATAAAATCAAACCGTCGGCTTTTATTCAGGTCAGGTTATTTGGGGTACGTTTTTTCTGTTTTTCGGTTTTATACACACTCCTAAATTATTCAGCTCGCTTATCATGACTCGTCAACTAGTTAACATATTACGTGGAAGACAAGACTACTTACCTTAGAATTATCCGTCTCAACAAAGGTTCAGAGAGAACTTGGGCCCACACTAGATCTAGGGTGGTTGAAGTACAAAGCATTACTTCCCACTCTGCAAATGCAGCCGAAACAATGCTCTCAGCATCTTCCATAACATCCTTAAAACATCAAACATATATGAGAAACCATGTGTACAGAATATTACTTCATGAATAGATGTCATTTAATAAATGTACCACTTCGTTTTCAGAATATGTGAGACCAAACATTTGCCAGCACGCACGTAATGGAGCGGTTAAAAACAATGTGAACTGACTTCCGTTTTGTGTTATATTAATATCGCCACTTGTTTGACTTTTGAATGTTGGTTTTAGAGGTGAAAGAAGCAGGGCTGCTGGTTCACCTCTTTCTGCACCATGTAAAACCTGCAACGTGTATTAAAAGAAAACACATAAGCAGCTATAACACAAGGAACTATATTGTATATATCTTGGGTATTTTTTACACAAGATGGGGCATGTGCATATAGAGAAAGGGCACTCAAAAACAAAACCCTAAAATAACTTTTTATTTATATGAGACAGGGGCTTTAAAAAATGCTTTATAAGCTTGTAAGATAAGCTGATTAAGTTGTTTAGTAAGCTTCCGCATAAACTACTTGTACCTCACGCATAGACTTAATGTACACTTAAATTAGGCTTCTTTTGGATTTTGGTGGTACCTGGAGCCTTTCTTTGCATTTAGTTAAATCACAGGGTTGTGATATACAGAAGGGAGAACCATCTCTTAACTAAACAGTAAGGCTAAGTGGGCTATGCATAATCCAATATATATTATATAATCTAACACACATAAGTGTATATATTGAGAGGCGTACAAATAACTAAAGTAATTATTATTATGCTACATCAGTTCAATCATAATTACTCTACTTATTTTTACGTTTCTCACGTTATGATCTATTTGACCGGATCCCACACCTATGTATACTCAAAATTTTCTCTATATAGAAGCAAGTGATATACTCTAAAACTCTTCAATATTGAAAATAAAGAAAGATGTTCATTCTCTATATATAGGTTTAATTGTGCAAAATTGATGACAATATCAAGAAACTCAAAATATATTGTTTTCTTTAACACACTAAAAAAGTATCTATAAACCGTTTGCAAATGGATAACAAAAAAGTACAAGTTTAGACAAACCTGCCTTGAATGAATGGCTATTATCGCTATCAATAATGAAAAAAGCAGGTCTTCTAGTAAATGGGATTAGATCACCAGGAAAAAGGTTGTTAGACCCTGTAACAGTCAACCTTAGTCAAAGCGAGTCAAATCTTTCATCATATTTAGTCAACCATGTTAAAAAAAATAAAGTTTCACACTTCACACTTCACACTTCCTACCTCCACTTCTGGTGGGCCCTAACCACACACAACTTTCAACAGGATGACTGGAACCTCCCTTTCCATTAATATTATTTTCAGGCACAAACTTACTCCGTTCATAGACCGTGTCTAGTTTCGTAGATGTTCTCACACTTCCTGAAACGTGCTTATGTGGGACACTAGTTTGACCAGAATCCCCTGCAAAGGGCACATAATAATATGCGGCTTAATATTAATAACAACCACAAATTCACAAATCGATTTCATGGTGGATAATTGGACCTAAAAAGTAACCTGATGCTGCTATATATATAAGCATAACATTATCTGGAGGAAGCTCATCACAAATTGCAGCCAATACCTGCAGATTCCCACAAAATAAAGGATTAACTTGAATGGTTCAGGTAGGAACGGCTTTGGATCAATATGGGTTCTGAGCAAAAAAAAAAAAAAATTCAGGTCAAAACATGTCAATTTTAAGGGGGGAAACATCAATTTGGTTTGTGCCAAAACGGGTTTGGGTCTGAATGGTTTTTGGGTCAATATGGGTTCTGAGCAAAATGAGTTCGGGTCAAAACTAGTCAATTTTTTTTATTAAAAAAAACATTAATTTGGTTCGTCTCTAAAAGGGTTCTGCCAAAATGGAGTCGGGTTGAAACGGGTTTGAATGGTGTCGCGGACGTTAAGTTGGTGGTAGAGTCAAAGACTTAGCCATTGACTAACCCATTTGGATCCGTTTTAAGTTAACAAGTTTTATAACACTTACCCATTGACTAATTTAAGCAAACCCAATTGGACCCATTGACTGATTTGAGAAGATCCAAATCAACCTATTCTCTAAAAACAGGTCATGATTGTCACCTATAATATATAACCGCAACACTAAAAGTTTAAATATTTCAACTCACAGCTAGTAAATGCGTTGCAGATGGACGATAAAGAACAGCCTTCTTGGGATTTGGAGGTAAAGACGGGTCGGTCATATCCGCCACTAAATTTATATCAATTAACCCTGAAGTAGCAGACTGATCATTTGAAGTACCATTATCATGAGCTTCAGCAAGTTGCTTCTGATAAAAAGATCCACTCGACTCCCATTCCAAACACTGCAACATCCTGAATGTATCTATTGTAAGTTCTGCAAACTTAACCTGCAATGATAATATCCCAAGGTTAAAGAGATTAACGGAGGGGTAAAATGTAAATAACCAAGCAGTTATGTAACAAGTTTACCTCGTTTCGGTGATAGCTCATTAACAATGCATCTCCCAACTTTAGAACCTTTTTAGCATGGAAACGTGCCACATATGGAAGTGAATTTGGGTGTGAATCGAACATTGCACAGTATCGTAGCGGTCTAGTGTTTGAAAATGGTGAATCGACTTTCATAAACCGCATCATTTCTTGCATCACCATTTTCCATTCCTTGAATGTGGTGTCCTGTAAACAGTATGGTTTTCAAAACTGTAAACATGGCTCATAAATTCATAACTTTCTGTGTTCATACGTAATGTATGATATTGATATGGGTCCATACAATGCATCAGCTGCATATCCAATTACGCTACCTTAAAATCTTTAACAGAAATCTTGCATAATTTGATTGTTTGAAAGAGTCAAGCAGTAGGATAACCACATGAATACGTCAATCTTTAACAAATTAGCTATAACTAAACTAGGGAGTCGTGTTCTTCCAACTAAAAATACCATTTTAATACTTTTAATTTTGAATCAGAACATATAAAAATAACATAAATCTAACTTACTGATATCATAATTCCAGCATTAACTAAAAGTCCTTGCAAATTAAATAGCACATTAATGCTCACAAAATGCTTAAATTTCACATTTTCAACATGATCTTGAATGAGAACAATATGATTCTAACTTATTGATACCATCATTCTAGAATCAACTAAAGGTTCTTCCAACTAAAATAGCATGTTAATCCTCACAATACTTCAGTCTCGTATTTTGAACATCATTTTCGATCAGAACAAATAAAAACAGCATGATTCTAGCTAAAACTTCTTCGAACAAACTAGTAAACCAACTTCATGAGAGTTAAATCCATCAAACAACTAGCTCCAAAATTTCCTACAATTAGTCCTACAAAACAATAATAACCACTCCATTACTATAAATAAAACCTAACCAAATTACCCTAAAACGAAACACTCAAATTAAATTAGCCTAAAATCTCCAATAACCAAAACAGCTAGGGTTCCAGTTTCTTCTGTACACATACCGGAAACTTCGCTTTACTATCATCAAGCATCCGTCGAAAGCGGTCGAGCAGCAGGTTGACCATCTCCCATCGGTTCAAAATCAACGCCACAAGCAAAAACCTAGCATAAAACCTCAACTCCTTAAACCTAAGCCCTCTATCCTTGACCTCCTTATACCCAAACCCTTCAAAATATCCTCTATTCAAAATCGCCTCATAGAATATATACGACTCCAGCAAAAACCTGGCCTCACTGGTCCTCATGTACTGCGTGAAGTACAGCTGGCCAATCCTCGATGCGATCTCGCCGATTTCCCACCGCTGCAGACCGGATTCGACGAGCCTGGACCGGTTTCGTTGCTGGAAGTCCCATAGCTTGGTGTAGGCTTTGAAGACCTTGGGGAAGTAGTGGTTGGGAGTGCGGGTGTAGGGTGGTGTGTCACGGACCTTGGCGAACTTACGCTCGGCCGACTCGACTAGGGCTCGGAACTTTTTGGGGACCTCGGGGTCTGCCATTGGTTTGACCTGACCGGAGGGGGAATAATATTATTATTATTATTAGTTGAGGCAGCAGGTGCCACCGTAAGACATTGGTGGTGGTGGGTTTGGGGTTAGAGGGTGGACTTTTTCCGTGTTTGTTTATGACAGCTACGAGCTCTGCCGATTCTCTTATTTTATTCCTTTTTTTATTTTTATTTTTATTCCGATTAATAAAATAATAATAATAATAATAATAATAATAATAATAATATTAAACATCTAATCATTACAACTTTAGTTGAAAAAAAAAAGAGAGAGAGAGAGAGAGACTGCAAGGGATGGCTCCACCCAGACAAAGAAGCTCCGGCGGGGGTCAACGAAGAGTTCAAAGTAGAGAAACTTCTTTCTTCGTCTCAAATATTCCTGATGGGGTGTCTCAGAGGGATCTGTGGGGAGCATTTAGACATCGTGGTTCAATGTCCGATGCCTACATTGCAAAGAAGAAAGAAGGGGGTGGCCCAGGTAAGATTTCTTTTCCTAATCTGGAGGGGTGATGACGTCAGGGCTAGGTGAGTCGATTTTGTGGGTGAAAGAAATACGGTTGACTCTCAAAGGGTAACTGTTAATATGGCTAGGGGAGAGTTGGTTGGGAATAATAGCTTGGAGAGTGAGGTTAATGAGACAATCAAAGTTGGGATTGACATCGGGGTTGGATTATCAGAACATGGTGACCAGGTCAGATCAGTCAGTATTGGTGAGGGTGGTTTTAATGGTTCATCATGAATTTTTTGTCGATTAATATTAGGGGAGTTAGCGAATCCAGAAAGGCTGATTGGATTCGTGGATTAAAGACTTGTAATGGTGTACATTTTGTGGCCATTCAGGAAACGAAAGCGGCAAACTTATCTCCGTATATGGCGAACAGATTCTGGGGTAGATCGGTTTGCGATTTTGACTCGGTTGGGAGGTCGGGCGGTGTTCTTAGTTTATGGGACCCATCTTACTTTCATAAGACTGATGTAATTAAGCATCGGCGGTTCTTAGTTACGATCGGAATAATAAAACCGCTAGATTGTGTGGTGAGTATTATAAATATTTATGCTCCTAATGACCCTTCGGAGAGGAGGGTGTTGTGGAATGAGTTGTTGGAGATTAGAAGAACAACTCCGGGTTTATGTGTTTTACTTGGCGACTTTAACGAGGTTCGGGGTCCGGGTGAAAGACGGAATTCGGAATTCGTGGCGGAAAATGCGAAAGCCTTTAATGACTTCATAGAAAGGGGAGAACTAGAAGAGTACCAAATGGGTGGTGGACTCTTTACGTATATTTCGGATAAAGGAGATAAATTTAGTAAATTGGACCGTGTAGATTTCATGGATAGGTGGCCACTTGCTTCGTTGACATTACTCGCTAAGGATTGTTCGGATCACCGACCTATTTTATTTACCTCGGTTGCTTCAGATTTTGGTCATATTCCATTTCGTTTTTTCAATTCTTGGCTCGACTTAACAGGTTTTGAGGATTTTGTGGTGAAGCAGTGTAGTCGGTTCGTGTTCGAGGGTCCAACAGACTTGGCGTTATCTACCAAGATCAGGTGGCTAAAAAAATCAAATTAAAAGGTGGACAACTAAATATAATAAGTTGAAGGAGGGGAGATATATTGAAAAAAAGGATACTGTTCAAAAATTGGAATTAAAGGGGGAGTCCAGTTCACTTACAAATTCTGAGTTGGTGCTTCGGGAAGAATGTTGGGCTTTTGTAAAGGAGTTTGAATCTATAAACTACCGGGATTTAAAACAAAAGTCTAGAGTTCGGTGGGCTGTAGATGGAGACGAGAATTCAAAGTACTTTCATAGAGTTCTTAATGCAAATCTTAGTAGTAATCGGTTACACGGGCTGCGTTTTAATGGTGAGTGGGTTTCGAGTCCAACTCTAATAAAGGAGTTCACGTTTGAGTTTTTTAAGAAAAGGTTCCAGGAACCGGGTTTATATAGACCGGTTTTCTCACTATCAAATGTTAAGAAATTAAGCGAGGTGGAGGCAGGTTCTTTGGTGGCTTCGTTCACAATGGAGGAAATAAGGGTCGCGGTGTGGGATTGTGATAGTGACCTAGCGCCGGGCCCGGATGGTTATAACTTTAAGTTTTTAAAGCGATTTTGGAATTGTTTGAAAGACGATTTCGTAAAGGTTTTTGCTTAATTCTTTGAAGCCGATTCATTCGGTTTTGGTTGCTTTTCTTCGTTTATAGCGTTAATTCCCAAGGTGAAGGATCCTTCTGGTCTTAATGACTTTCGTCCGATAAGCCTTGTTGGAAGTATGAATAAGGTAATTTCTAAAGTCTTGGTGAGTCGACTGAAAAAGGTGATCGGGGAGTTAATTTCAGAGGAACAATCAGCCTTCATCGCAAACCGTAGCATACTGGATGGCCCACTAATTCTTAACGAGACTTTAGCATGGCTAAATAAATCGAAGAAAAGGGGGTTATTTTTTAAAGTCGATATTGAAAAGGCATATGACTCGTTGAGTTGGTCCTTTTTAGACTCGGTTTTGGAACAAATGAATTTCCCGGGTAGGTGGCGTAGATGGGTGGCGGCGATTTTATCGGCGAGTCGGGCCTCGGTGTTGGTAAACGGTTCCCCGACCCGGGAGTTCCAATGTACTCGGGGTCTGAGGCAGGGGGATCCGCTATCGCCGTTTCTTTTTGTTATTGCTATGGAAGCGCTTACGAGCCTGATGAAGTGTGCGTTAAACAAGGGGCTGTTTCGGGGATTGAAATGCGGGTCGGAGGGCCTAGTTCTCTCCCACCTGTTATACGCGGATGATGTGATTTTTTTGGGGGAGTGGAGCGCGGCTAACGCGTTAAATTTGAGCAGAATTTTGAGGTGCTTTTTTCTCATTTCGGGCCTGGGGATAAATTTGTTAAAAAGTTGGGTTTTTGGCTCTGAGGTAAGTGATAGTGAGAAGGTAGATTTGGCAAAAGTTCTTAGATGCAAGGTTGGTGAGTTTCCTTTTACTCACCTTGGTCTTCAAGTTGGCAAAAATATGAATGAAATAATTGCTTGGGATCCGGTAGTTGACGTGTTTCGTAAGAGGTTATCTCGTTGGAAGGCAAAACAACTCTCTTTTGGGGGTCGCGTTACGGTGATTAAGTCCGTTATGAATTCTTTGCCAACATACTATTTATCGTTATTTAAAGCCCCCGAAGGGGTTGTGCAAAAGCTCGAAAGGTTAAGAAGATTGTTCTTTTGGGGAGGGTCGGAAGAAAAGGCGAAAACGAATTGGGTGGCGTGGGACAAGGTTATGGCTCCTATTGAATACAGGGGTCTCGGTCTTGGTAGCTTACAAGATGTAAATGTGTCGTTGCTTGCTAAATGGTGGTGGCGGTTCAAAAGTGAAAAGGGTAAGTTGTGGTGGAAGGTTATATGGACCGTTCATCATACGTCTAGGTCTTGGTCTGCAATTCCGGTTAAGTTCTCGAGACCATGCCCTTGAAAGAATATCATCAAAATTAATTCGCATTTGTGGGAGGCGGGAATCGATTTGAATAACAACTTTCGGAACGAGGTTAGAGAAGGAAGACAAACTTGGTTTTGGTTGGATTGGTGGCTTGGTCCGTCTCCTCCGTGTATAAAATTCCCTAACTTGTTTTCAATTGAAAAACATAAAGCATGCATGGTGGCAGATAGATTGTTTATGTTGGACGAATGGATATGTGGGAATTAGGATTGGTCACGCGAACCGGTCGGAATTGCGAAGGTGGAGGAGTTGAGAGACTTACTTCAATTATGCCAAGGAGTTAGCTTGAGACCTGGGGAGGACAAAGTGGTTTGGACAGGAGATGAATTTGGTGGATTCTCGGTTCGAAATATCAAAGAAAAGATCTCTCAGAATGCTTATTTTGAGCATGAGTTCGTGTTCGAGTGGAACCGGTTGGTTCCGAGGAAGGTCTCATTTGTGGTGTGGCGTGCCGCCCTTGGCCGGCTACCAACTCGGGATGCTTTGATAAAAAGGAATATCCCGGTTAGTTCGATTTTTTGCCCGATTTGTGGTGATCTAGAGGAGTCGGTGGAACACATTTTTATTTCGTGTGGTTTTGCTCAATCACTGTGGAGTGTAATCTCACTTTGGTGTAAAGTGCCCCCATTTTTGTTGTTCAGTTTTCGAGATTTGTTGGAGCTTCATAAGTTCTTGGAGCTTTCTAAGGATAAAGCTAACGTTTTTCAAGCGGTTTGTCTAATAGCGTGTGGTGCTTGTGGAAGAAAAGGAATGCCCTTGTCCATGACGGGGTTCCCATATATCTATCGGGATTGATGGAGGAAATAAAAGTTTTGGGGTTTCTTTAGGTCAAGAATAGGGGTAAGATGAAGAGTCTTACTTGGGAGATTGGTGTCCGTTTAAAGTGTAAAGTTGGGTGATTTTGTATTTGGGTGTTTTTTTCTTGTTTGGTATCTTGGTGTTGTATTTTTCTAGCTTCTTGCTAGTTCTATATATTAATCTTCGTTGGTCGTTCAAAAAAAAATAAAAAAATAAAAAAAAATTACGACTTTAGTTGACTAGTCAGACGGCAGACCAGCGAAAGTACATATGTTAACACTTCAGACCAATGTTCAATGAGTCGAGTTAATATTGAGAAAAATGATAAAATGATATAGGTAGAAAAGTCCATTTTGCCCCTCAATTTAGTGGTGTTAATAACGGAATCTTGATGGAGAGATGCATTTGAGCCTGCCCGAAAAGGCGAAAACCATAGGGAGTCAACTAGCTAAAAGATTTTTATGAGACTCGGCCTGAGTCCACTGCCAAACCACAAGTATGTAAAATGCAATTCTCTCTAAATTAATTCAATAACATTTGTTTTTTCCATTTACCCTTTCTGGGCTTTTATTATTATTATTATCATTATTATTATTATTATTATTATTATTATTATTATTATTATTATTATTATTATTTACCACGTAACAAAGAAGCCGAGCCCAACATATAAAGAACACTTTTTTTAAAATTTAGGGCCTTGAGAAAAGTCTCCATAGCCCATTAAGCGCCCCTGATAATTAACAAATAATAACAAGTGATCTAACGGCATAAATAAATTTAATTTTAAATGCTATTGATAGATACTCATCTAGCTTTAAGGGTGGAGGGAGTGGTCACTTAAAGTTAGTGAAACTATTTTTGGCTAGGGCTGTCATAACATGTCGGACACGACACGATAAGACATGATGACGTGTTGTGCTAAACACGAATACGACACGATAACTAATTGTGTCATTTTTTTCAAACACGAACCTGTTTAGTAACATGTTAATCTGTTAAGACCTGTTATGGGACATGTTTAAAGACACAATAAATAATGCATGTGTAACATAACCAAAACTTTCAAAATGAGCATGAAAGCCTTAATTAGTAGATAATCCATAACATATTTGAAACGAAAAACCACAAATTCATAACATGCTATAAACAAAAGACGACAAATATATAGCATACTTGAAACGAAAAACGATAGAAACAAATCATAACATACATAAAAAATATAATATCGGGTTCTGACGGGCATTAGTGAAATGTCTTTGATGACTTTAGGTATAAGACTTTAGGAGGATATATATATATATAAATATATATATATATATATATATATACCTTTTAATATAAAAATCTACACAAGTTACTAACAGATTAACAGGTCTTTAACATTTTAAGACACAAAACATGTTAAGATCAAACCCAAACCTGTTATAACTCGTGTCATGTTGTGATAACAGGTTCGTGTCATAAATTGACAGCCCTACTTTTGGCACTGACCAACCATACACTACCATATTATTTTTACCCTCAACTACCCTCGACTACCCTAAGGACTGACAACGGTACACCCAAACTACCCTAAAGTTTTTTATTTTTTAATTTAAAATAACTCAGTAAAATATTTTTTAAAACTCAAAAATAGATAAAAAATACATACATTATAGATTTGAAAACACATAATAATTAAACAACCTTTTATTAAATAAAACATAGACAAAAATGTTATTCCCAATTTCATCGGTTTTTAATTTTTGTTATGAGTTTAAACATATCGTTATCGCTAGCGTTAATTTGCCTGCCCATATGTCGCCGATTCGAATACACTTGGTGTTGTATACGATCACTTGATCCTCCCTCTGAAACAAAATAGTTCCAAACGCGTGGCCAAAAACCCAACGCTCGTTGCTCCACGGGGTCCATGTCTTCGAAAACATAGACCCAAGCCTTAGCTAACGCCACTTTTTTTCATTCCTCCATCTTCGTGACGCAATTCCTTGGGGATTTGGTTGAGAATTTGGTTGATCCATGTAATATTGTTTGCATTTTAAGAGAATGGAAAAATTGTTGTAGAATATTGTGTATAAAAATTGAAAAAGAGAGAGAGAGAGAGAGAGAGAGAGAGAGATTTAAATAGGAAAATAGGAAAAATTGGGTATCTAATTTAATGGAATTACATTAAAAAAATATAGTCGTTGAACGACTATATTCACAAAACATGTCACGAGTATTAGTATCCTAGCCAAACACTCACCGACAAAAATAACAGGGTAGCAGCGGTGTTCTTTAAAAACATAGACCCATTATTTTTCTAATATTGACTTGGAGTTATTTATCCTTTGGATTTCGTCCACATGGACCTTTCTTTAAGCTGATATTTTCTTACTCTCAGTTTTGTTGGAAGGAGTACTCTTATGCCTTTCTATTCTTGACATAGTTTAAAGATAAGTTTAGTATTTCGTCCACATGGACCTTTCTTTAAGCTGATATTTTCTTACTCTCAGTTTTGTTGGAAGGAGTACTCTTATGCCTTTCTATTCTTGACATAGTTTAAAGATAAGTTTAGTATTTTGAAAAAAGTAAAACATATCCTTTATTTATGTTGTAGTAGCAAGAGTGTACATAATTACTACTATACTAATTACATATGTTAATATCTTATTATTGTCTATTTCTTCCAATGGACGATCAATTTTTTGATCTTGTTTTCCTTCTTGGTGTTTTTGTTTGTCTCCTCTTATTTTTGGCTTTCCTCGTTTTCCATTTCTTTCTTAAGCATTGATTATGCTATTTTGGTGACATTCATTTCGTAATGTGTGGAATTATCTTTAATGTCATACATTCCTTCTAAGGAATTTTGATCTGTATTCAAGCGTTCACCTTGAGTATGAGTTTAGTAAGGATTTTGTATTAGTGGATAATGGAAATGTTGTTGTTTCTGAGAATATTCTTCGGGATTAGTCATTACTCCTTTTCCCTTTGACAACGTTGGTTTCTTTGATTTACTTG
This sequence comes from Bidens hawaiensis, assembly GCF_021521415.1. Taxonomy (NCBI): domain Eukaryota; kingdom Viridiplantae; phylum Streptophyta; class Magnoliopsida; order Asterales; family Asteraceae; genus Bidens; species Bidens hawaiensis. Next base: position 298,041 of record NW_027491690.1, read on the forward strand.
GTTATGCTCCTTGCATATTCTGATTTGGAATGATCTGAGCTAGTGGGATGTTAATATTAAATGAATCTGAATCTTCTTTTATTGTTGTTTGGTATGATTCTTCATCACTAGATATAGGAATTGGGAGTAGAGACGTTCCCATGTATCATTTTCGTTTACCTGATCGAGGTCGATAGGTATAACTATGGTGATCGGACATTTGCATAAGGTTTGATTAAAAGTAGGAATGCGTTCCTAACTTATTCGTACAATTTATCTTATCCGTAATATTTACACATTCAATGGTTAAAGCTTAGATATTTTTCAGTCAAATATCTAATTTGCTATAAATGATGGTTATGTAATAAGATTTATATCTCTATCAGTATTTGTGGATTGTCAGGAAGATACTTTGGTTGACCTTCATATGGAAAATTGGAAATTGTCGGTTGCTCTTGACCGAAAAAGCTTGTAATAGCTGTTATTAGTGTTCATATCTGATGGTTCAGATTCAGATGTAGTGATTGAATGTCTAACTACCCGGCGCATATGCCCGAAGTAGTTTGTATAAGACATTTGTACATATTATGTTTAGGGATATGTAAACTATCAATCTTTGTTTGTCCCTATTTATTAAAAAAGTGGTTAAAACTTAGATAATAACTTTCACTGAAACCGATGGCTCTATAATATGATTGATATCTATATCTAATCAAAGCCTATGTATGATTAAATACATAATTCGCTAAGATCGATGACTCTGATACCAATCTATCACACCCCGACTTAGGGCCTAGAAGTGTGACCACAATTGGTACTTGTTTTTAGTTGTTTTCCATTACCTGTCTTGATAATATTTTTGATCCTTCAACTTTAACAAGTTGTCAAATTTAGATCAAAATTTAAGGGACGTTACAGCCAAACACTTAAATATTTCTAAACAGTTACAGCTAATAACTACCAGCTACAACATTCAGCCACCAGCTAGCAGCTTCCATCTACAGTTACCAACTTCTTTTGCCAAACATACCATAAATGATTTAAATAATTCAATAAGCAAAGATGTGTCAAATTATAGAATTGAGTTAACGTGATGTATTGGTTCGAATTAATATGGTATATTGCCAATTTAAATTCATGCATAATATCTAAATTACCATATGAGATAATTAATATATTCTACATTGCAGAACATATTAATTAAATTGAGTGGGCTAATCAGCTAAAATAAAAGTGTGTATAAACATGGATGATTGCATAAAAGATCTTGAGGGGGCTGCTAGTAAAGTCAAAAGCCCAAGTGAGTTTGATTTTAACCGACTACAAATCACTTTAAAGGGCTGCCATTTTGATTGAGAAAAAAAAAAGAAAAAGAAAGATTGGAAGATCGGCCCCTGTTTAGTTTTGAAAAGATAATTCGGCAGCCGCAAGGAAGGGCAAGCCCATTGATTCAAGCAAAGAGCGTTTGAGTTGAACATTTACTCATCAAAGTTATTATTCGGTTTGATTTTAATCTTTTATTGTTTTGTTTATGAATTCAGTTTTTAAACTTTAGTTATTATGGTTTGTTGTTGAGTATGGTTGTTGGCTAAACCCCTAGACTGCCTAGACTTATAATAAACTTTTGTTGATTTTTTAATTTAGTTTGGATTTTGCTTTGTTTATGGCTTTATGATCAAGTAAGACGTTTATGTTATTTATTCAATGCATATGTGTGTTTAGGATTGTTTGATGAGTTTTATTGTTTCACAGAGTCTTTAATGATTGTTTCATACATAGAATTTTGTTAGGTTATCCACCGTGTGTTTTTGACTAGCTTGTGGTTGATTTGCAATAAAACCATAGAAACAATAATAATAAATCAAGTAGACCTAAATGTGCTGTTAATCTAAATAACTTTAAGGCCATAGATTATGGGATAGGTCTTGGTTGATGAATTGTTAAATTTAGTTATTCATAAGGAGTCCGTTTAGGTTTGGTTTATTTGTCATGTCTATCTAGTCGAGTGAATTCTTTAAACTACCTTTGATTTCCGCGTTGTAAGGTAGGATTTCATATGGAGGTACTTGTCATATAATAAATTAGCGACCGTAAGTGAGACAAATTAAACCGGTATTATTAATAACTTATTAGGTTCCATAGGTGTGTCCTTGAGAATGGTCGAGGGTCTTGTTCGGTTTCCATTAAGTGAATATTTTAAGATGCCGGTTCCATAGCATAAAATTTTCCAACTATTTGATAATTGATACATTAAGGATTCTAGCCTAGGTAGTTACTTGTCATTAATTGAATTAAATCTAAGTCCTAAGTTGTAAGGCCCCGTTACTGGTACCTCACATTTGGACGTTGGATTTACTCATAAATGCATTTCTAAATATCAAAGTAATTAAAAACTTACGCGGAATATAAAAAATTTCATAACATTACCGTACTAATTCATAACATGTCTTAAAACATTCGTCTTGTCTTTCAAAATTAAAGCATTAATTATAAAACATAACAAGTCTTCAGATGCCAGGATTTTATTCTTCTGCCATGTGTCCCGCTCACGCCAGCTGTCGCATCCTACTCACCTACATGCATACTAAAAGTTGTTTTGGATAAAAATCAGTTGTCACACCCCGACTTAGGGCCTAGGCGTGTGACCACAAGTTGGTACCTGTTTTGTAAATATATCAGAGTATTGGGTTGATTTTAGCGGAAGACTTTAGATTTGAATATAATATTAATTTTCATTGAAAATTTACTCAGGAATTAAATACCCGAGTATTAGTTTACAAAAGATAAGTTTCATATTACAAGGATTTAGTTTATCAAAACGGAGCCATCTTGTACGCGATACTATCTTCATAAGACTCCAATCCTTGCTATTGCTACTTATGCTTAATTACCTGCAATGGGTTGGAAAAATACGTCAGCTATATGCTTGTGAACACGTATGACTCAATAAAACATTTTGAATGACAATATAATACAAATGTAGTTTTCTTGACAATCTCAGCGGAAGAATTGTACTTACGGTATATGTACCACTGTCCTACACACACAACGGTATTCCCAAAGCCAAACGACCCTAAACTGAGAACTGGTCATGACCGTTTAAGCTCGCGACTTCATTGCCTTTGATTGATTGATTGAGCTTTAACAGTTATGTTTGGATCCAGACACATGCGTATTCGGTCTGAGTTGATATTATTCTCTACTTTGTATTATAATGTGTTAGAGATTTCATTATCTCATGTAGACATTGATTGACTCGTTAAGACAAACACCCGTTCGTCTCATTGAGTATAAATATGTTTTGACTGATTAAAAAGGTTGACGTATTCACCTGTACCGTCGGTGTTGTAAACCTTGACTGATTGATTGATCGATTGTGAATGATATTAACCTATACATAAATAGGTTCGTATGAATATTTTGAATGATGTTAAGCTGTGATTGTAAGCTTAACCTTGAAATCGTTTGTCTCTGATTGTGAATGAAAACACTTAGTTTTATGTGACGTTTGATATAGCATGCTTTGGCGTAATAGGTTCTATCACGTTGGTAAGTTTCTCCATGTAAGTAAACGGGTCCCTCGGTTGATTGGGATTTAAGCGAATTACTTTTCCTTAGGCAAGAAACTTACTACTAATGATATCCCCCTTCCAGTTACTACATGCCCGTCAAAATATCTCTTTTGTTTAACATTACTTCATCATGAAGTAACGTTTTATGAAAACATGATTGTGAATGAATGTTTGTAAAATACGATCAAGGTTAAAGGCCATAGCTTTGATTGATAATCTAAGCTATAATTCAAATAACTTAAACATAACTCCTACCTTAGATTGGATGCTTAGAATGATTACACGATAAGGCAGGACTTGATCTACTCGCTTAGGTGATTGCTAGCTTAATTCCAACTTCGTTTCTTGCACGAATATCGAGAAAACAGTATGTCGGCTTGCTACAGCAACGGGGCACGTTTTCCAAGGCTATGTGTGTGTAAAGGAAGGTGTTTTTGGGATGATTTGAGCTCATGCCCGTCACCCCCCTTATATAGCCAATCCTGGACCCCGTCGCGTACCGCGCCCGGTCCTTTGGGACTGGTCGCGAACCGCGACGCCGCAAAAGTACACCGCCTTATGCGGTGTTGACACGTGGCCTGTCATATTGCGCCACGTGTCGATACGGTATTAACATGTGTCCGGTGACTCATCAACCCCATCGCGCTACGCGATGGGTTACATATTACCCCGTCGCGTACCGCGGCGGGATATTATTTTTAGAATTATCATTTATGGTCCCTGTACTTTCTAAGTTAGTATATTTAGACCAAAATTGAGAGGGTACATCAGCTAAGGATCAAGTATCCAAATCTGTAAAGTGAGGTATAGTGCTATGTTGATAATAACGAATATGTAATCGAAATCTTGATGTACACAATGATTTGATCACGAGGGAAAAAGCCCTTGAATACGATAATCTTACTTCGGTCAAAACTTAACAAGGTAATCTTTGGTCGAATCACTTCGGTCAAGGATTAACGAGGTAACCTTTGGTCGGATAGTACGTGATTATAGTAATCTCCGGCACAAAAAACCCCCGGACGGTGAAAACTATCACCGTCAAGTTTATTAATCGTAAAAGGTGGTTACAAGGGTTGGAAGCTATGATCAGCGAATACAAGTGTGAGTGTCTATTCTAGAATTACAGAGAAAAGTCGTGTATGATGTGTTGTGATCTTGTGTCTAAACCTAGCTAATCATGCTTCTATATATACATGAAGTAGAATAACTAATTCTCCTAATTTTTAGCCTTCAATCAAGCCTTTCCTTCATTGTAACTCTTTCCTTCATTATCCACGCATTTTATTAACTTGATTGCGAGATTATAGGTTGGACTTGGTAACTAGCCGTTATACCTGCAAAAAATACCAAGACAACAAAGGAAAATCGTTAATAAATGATAAGTACTGAGGATCATTGATCCTGACAGGATCTGCAACATATTCTAAGGATAATTGATCCATATTATATGCCAGGATAACATATCCACAGTGTCAAATTTCCGTGCACTAACAATTGCCCCCAAAATGGCGGTTGTGATAAGATCACAACTGTCATTTTTTTGCCTTTGAAATCAAGCTTCCTGCAAAACAGATGAGATTTGACAAGCTGGGTATAATTGTCATATATCAATGGAGTTTCCTTGGCAACTTCCTTTCCGGCTCTATATCCAATACCATTAAGTTACCATAAGTGTTGATCCTTCTGTGATCCTTGTAATTGAACTTAGAGTACCTGATGCAAATAACTTATGATATTAACTGGAATAAACCCAACAAACTGGGGACAAGCCCAAATAAACTGGGGACAAGCCCGTGCAACTGGGTACAAGCCCGTGTAACTGGGGACAAGCCCGTGCAACTGGTGTTAAATTGGGGACTGGCCCAAAGATACGGATGTAAACTGGGGACTCGCCCAAACCGGGATTTAGCCCAAACGTGAGATAACGTGAAAACGTTATAAACCGGTGGTATGGTACGTCTACCATAAATCATAGGATCCTCCATATAGCCGAAACAACGAAATTGTCAGCCACTAAACGTGTACTAGTCCCGCTGCCCCGGATTATACGTTGGATAGCGTGCGCTCCAGGCGAGAGTGTAGAAACTCTATTTTATAAGAAAGGTGAAAACCTTTAAACCTTAGGGGATATGATCATCGGGGGTCATATCCAATCGTGGGCTAGGCCAAGGGAAATAGTAAAGTACCTTAAATGTAAAGGAGAGGTGGCCAACCTCTTAGAAATTGGACTTCTTACTGAAATCTGCATTGTTATTTAAAACTTGGAAAAAGAGAAACGTTAAAAATATATTATCCTTATATTAATAAGAATCTGAAATGAATAAGTGATCGGATAGATATTACCAATTTTAGGATCCTTGATCCTTCTGAGGATACTTGACCCTGATTAGAAAACGTATTTCTTGAGATGAATAGCATTCCATGCTCTAGGTAACCTGTTGTCTTCCATAGTCAGCAGGTGATATGCCCCCTTTCCGGCATCTGACTCGATCAAGTAGGGGCCTTCCCACTTAGGTGCTAGCTTTCCATCCGCTGGATTGGTTGTATTTTTGAAGGTTTTCCTCAAAACCAGATCTCCTTCTTGAAATCTTCGAATCATGATATTCTTGTTGTATGCTCCAGCTACCCTTTGTTGATATGCTGCCATTCTGATCTTAGCTAGGTCTCTGAGCTCATTAACAGTATCCAGATCTTGGAGAAGGATTTCGTTGTTAGCTTGAGGATCACGGATGCTTGTTCTGGCGGTAGGAACCACCATCTCCGTAGGGATCACAGCTTCTGAGCCAAACACCAATGAGAAGGGTGTTTGACCTGTTACATTCTTTGGTGTTGTTCTATCAGCCCAAAGAAATATGGTAGCTCTTCGGCCCACTTGCCTTTCTTGGATCCTAGTTTCTTCTTCAAGTTGTTGATAATAATCTTGTTACTTGATTCAGCTTGACCATTAGCTTGAGGATGAATTGGTGTGGAGGTAATCATCTTAATGCCCCAACTGTAACAAAAGTTAGTGGTTATTTTCCCGATAAACTGGGAACCATTGTCACAAATAATTTCTGAAGGGATACCAAATCTAGTAATAATATTTCTTTTATTGAAGGATATCACCTCTTTTTCGCGGACATGAACGAAAGCTTCTGCTTCTATCCACTTTGAAAAGTAATCAGTCATTGCAAGCATGAATACTTTTCCTCCTGGAGCTTTAGGTAGCTTACCCACAATATCCATGCCCCACTTCATGAAAGGCCATGATGAGGATATAGGATACATAGGCTCTGCTGGCTGATGCAAAATATTGCCATGTCTTTGACATGAGTCACACTTTTTTGAGTACTCCATGGCGTCTCTCTTCATGGTAGGCCAGAAGTATCCTGTTCTCAGAATCCTTGAGAATAGGGCTACCTCCAGTATGATTACCGCAATCTCCTTCATGAAAGTCTTTGAGCACCTCTTGAATTTCAGGATCTTCAATGCATCTCAAGTACAGACCTGCAAGAGATTTCCTATACAGAATATTGTTTAATAAAATGTATTGTGATACCTTAAGTTTGAAGGACTTAGGTTTCTCTGTGGCTGGAATCTCTCCATTTTGAATGAATTTCTTGATTGGGAGGATCCAAGATCCTTGATTATTTGAGGATAATGGATCCCAAGACACAATCTCTTTGTCAGTTGTTATCTCCCCAACTTCTTGTTCTCCTATTGCTGGTGAGAGTATATGGATGATTGGAATCTTTGTATCTTCTGGAATCTTCAATGATGAAGCTAAATTTGCTAAGGCATCTGCCCCAGCATTCTCTTCTCTTGGTACATATATAATACTCAATTAATCGAAGGACTTTGATAGTACCTTCACAACATCTAGATATTTGATTAGTTTCTCGCCTTTAACAGCATATGAGCCGCTAAAATGGTTAGCCATCAATAAAGAATCTACATATACTTGAAGATACCTGATCCTCATATGTTTAGCTAATTGCAAACCTGCGATCAGAGCTTCATATTCCGCTTCATTACTAGTGGTTTGGAATGCACACGCAATGGACTGGGGTATTATGTCCCCCTGTGGCGATTTTAGTAGGACACCCAATCCTGTTCCTCTTACGTTGGATGCTCCATCAGTAAAGAGGATCCAAGGATCCTTGGTTTCTTCCAGTTTGTTGAACCTCCAAATCAGCCTCCTCTTGTATGTCACTACTGAAATCAACCACATAGTCTGCAAGCGCTTGTGACTTAATGGCTGTTCTGGGCTCATACAGAATATCATATGCACTCAATTTCACAGCCCATTGATATGGTTTAAAATATACATGTTATTATATAAATATTTCCTACACTTTCAAATATTTTTGAGCCAGTTTTTTATTGAATATATTTCTATTTGGCTCATAATTTGATTTTAAAGGTTAAGTGTTTAAACGAGATAAATTAAAGTATTTATGCTAAACTTGAGACAATGGCATCTAAGTAGTAATTGATGGAATAAATTGTCATATATTTTGTGGAGTTTCATGTTCACTAATAATATTCTCGTTGATGGCATAGTGACAGGAAATAATAAAAATCCAAATGGGCCTCAAATGGAATTAAAAGACTTGGAGTTGGGCTGTGGTGACGAAAGGAATAAATTGGGCCGGTTACGTGAGAAATAGGTCAAAACGAAGAAGTTTATTATATATATAAAATAATATAATTTGGTAGAGAGCGGCAGGCGAAACATAAATAGATATATAATAGAGTTTGGTGGTGCTACTGTACGTGATTGGGAGAGTCACGTGAAGCCAAAGAAATCACAAAAGTTTGTAGCAGGTCAGCGAAGGAAAAAAATATATAATAATACATTGAAGAATTTTGGTGTGGCTGTGACGCAAGACAAGTCAGTCAAGGAATTTTTGTTTGCAACTGTGGTAAGAGAATTATATGGTTGTGGCTATTTTTGAGTCTTGAAGCATAGAAAAGGCACACTCTTTCATCTTTAGTTTTATTTTATGAACTATAATCTTTATATTATTTTTGTGTCATACTTTATTATGAGTGGCTAAATATTTTATACTACCTTGGTTTTGGTTGAACACTATGTTAGATTAATGGTTTGACGAACTACTATTGATCATTGGTTGATTTAATATTATGGAAAAGTTTTTAATTGGTTTGTTCATGGTATTGTTGAGTAATTAAATCTAGTTTATTATTATAATATTTATTCCACTTGTGTTTAATAATTTTTGGTGATTGTTAGACACATGATTAGGTTGTCTACTTTGTGTTTTCAACTTATTTGCGGTTTATGGTCGAAATAACCGTAGGAGTAATTTATAAGAGTTTATTAGATTTTATTGTTCTTTCACTAGAGAGACCGGGAGGTGATTTAGTGTTGTGTCATCTTTGTCTTTTGCGGTTTTGGGTCATAATTGCACGAGAGTGAGTTATCCTAGGTCCTTTAAGATTATTGTGATATAAGTTGTGTTCAAATTAATTAATAATACCCTCTTTATATTAATATATATTGTATTCGAAGAGACCGGGAGGTGATTCGGGTTTTGGGGGTACCATAATATTATTAGGCAAGGTGAGACCGGGAGGTGATCCAAACCTTTAACGATTGAGCTTCACATGTCATTAGAGTTCTAAGGTGTCGTTGGTGAGGCCGGGAGGCGATCTAGCGTATTTTAGTGGTCTTTAATGTCATATTTTTAAGGTATTGTTTTTCAACCAAGTCAAGTTCGTTAACTATTAATTTTAACTAGTGGGATTCCATTACCTAGGTAGTCGTTTCTCATATCTGTTTTTAAACCCAATTTTTATAACGTTTTATTTTTAGTTTATTTTTTTTAATTAGTTAAGTATTACTAGTTTTATTAATATAAAAAAATATAAAAATCAAAAGAAAGTTTAGGTTAGTAATCATAAGGTTTAATAATTAGAGTTTACCCATAGTGTCCTAGGTTAGATATCCGTTCTTACTTGCTAGCTACATTGTGACCGGTACACTTGCCGACTGTGTGTTTTTTTTAGGTGAATTCGGTAAAACTTGGTTTTTAATATTATATACGTTTTTCACACTTCACCCATTTAGCCATCCTTCCTGACAATTCTGGTTTTCTAAGCACATTTTTATCAGGATAATTAGTTCTTAAAATAATAGTATGTGTTTCAAAATAGTGTCTCAACTTGGTTAAGGCCATAATCAAAGCAAGAATTAATTTTTCAAGGTGAGAATACCTGAACTCTGCATCTAACAAGCTTTTACTTACGTAATATACCGGGTGTTGTTGTCCGTCATGATCTTTGGCTAGAACAGCACTGATTGCATTTCCTGACACAGCTAAGTATAGGGACAGCGGCTCACCATCTATTGGCTTCATCAAAGCAGGTGCTGAGGATATATAATCCTTAAGAGCCTTTAGTGCATCTTCATGCCTTTGGGTCCATTCAAGCTTTTTATTTTTCCTCAAGATATCATAGAAGTCTTTGCACTTCTCTGAGGATCTGGAAATGAATCTGTTGAGGGCAGCTATTCTTCTTGTCAGTCTTTGGACATCTTTAGCATTCCCAGGAGACTTTAAATTAATGATGGCTTCTATCTGCTCCGGGCTCGCTTCTATTCCCCTTTTGGTCACCATGTACTAGAAACTTTCCAGCCTTAACACCAAAATGGCATTTTGACGGGTTCAGTTTCATGTTATATTGGTCAAGGATATTGAATGCTTCTTCAAGATCTCTAAGGTGATCCTCAGCCCTCTTTGACTTCACTACCATGTCATCTATGTAGACTTCCATGGTTTTGCCTAACTGATCCTTGAACATCATGTTGACCAATCTTTGATATGTTGCCCCTGCATTTCTTAGTCCGAACGGCATAACACTATAACAATATATGCCGGTAGGAGTCATGAATGTTGTATCCTCTTGATCAGATGGTTCCATCTGAATTTGTTGAAATCCAGAGGAAGCATCCATAAAGGTAAGCATCTCATGCCCTGTCGTTGCATCCACTATGGAGTCTATATGTGGTAACGGGAAAGGATCCTTGGGGCATGCCTTGTTTAAATCGGTAAAATCGACACACACCCTCCACTTTCCATTCTTTTTAGAAACAACAACCACATTAGCCAACCATCGAGGATACATAACCTCTCTGATCATACCGGCCTTAAGAATTTTTTCAACTTCTTCTTGTATGATCGCGTTCCTCTCAGGAGCGAATTTCCTTCGCTTCTGATGGACGGGTTTAATAGAATAATCAAGGCCCAACTTATGAGTAATTACCTCCTTAGAAATACCTGTCATGTCTGAATGTCTAAAGGCAAATGTGGATTTTCGTCACTTTAGGAAGGATATCATATCCTCCTCGATCTCGTCAGGGATACAGGATCCTAGGAACACCTTTGTGTCCGGATCTTCAGGATCTAAAGATACTTCTTTTACGTCTCGCTCCCGAGCTTCCAGCACGTCCCTAGGATGTTGCTGTAATTGCTATGCTATCGTTTGTTTAGTCTTCGGCTTCATTGATGAAGAATAATAATTCTTGGCTTCCACTTGGTCACCATCTATCCTTACTACTCCCCAAGGAGTTGGTAGTTTGATGCACTGATGGTAAGTAGAGGCTACAGCCTTCATTCCATGTATCCAAGGTCTGCCAAGAATAACGTTGCAACAAGAAAGATTGTCAATAACACAAAACTTTTGGTAAGAGTTTAACCCTTCGATGTATATCGGGAGTTTGATGTCCCCCAATGTTTTCTTGGTTTCACCACTGAAACCCACTAGAACCGACGTTCTTGGGATGATTTCTGAGTCTGGGATGTTTATTTTATGTAGTACGTCATGTTGTATGATGTTGACCGAGCTTCCACCGTCGACTAGGATTCTGCGTACATAATGGTTAGCAATAAATAAAGTTTAATCAAACCATCGTGGTGAGGATCCTGGATGCTTGTCTTATTTTCTTCATCAAAGAAGATTCTTTTGTCAGTCGTCAAAGTAGTGGATATGACTAGTCGGTCTCCGTTCTCCAACTTTGTTTCTTTGGCGTGTCTTTTTGCCGAGGAGAAAGAAGTACCGCATATATCTGAGACACCGGAGATGAAGTTGATTACTTGTGCGTCTGGTGGGGGTGGAGTTGCTTTATGTGGTACGTCTTCAGTATCCTGGATCCTAGGCTTTTTTCTTCCCAAGAGCTCTTTGAAATGACCCTTGCTCAAGAGGTATCCGATTTCCCTCCTTAAACCAATGCACTCGTCTGTCATGTGACCAAAATCTTCGTGGAAAACACACCACTTAGACTTATCTTTGAAGGTGGTAGTCTTCTCGTTCTTTCGGGGCCACCTTGCATTTTCCCCTAGATCCTTCATGGCACAAATTAAGCCATGGGTATCTACGGAGAAACAATACTTGGAGATGCAGGGATAGTCTTCATCATCATCTCCTTCTTCGACTGCTCGTACGTTTTGATTGTTGAACTTGGTGTACGGCTTTGAGTTGTTGTTCTTGTATGAGGATCCTCTATTTTTGTCAGGGGATTCCTGTTTTGTTTGATCCCCCAGACGATCCTGGATCCTCTTGTCGTCTTCCAATCGTATGAACCGGAGTGCCCTTCTTCTTACTTCATCTTGAGACCTGCAAGGAGTCATCACAAGATCATCATAAAACGGGGAGCCCCTCTGAAGTCCCATCTTGAATGCTTCAACAGCAGTAGCCATGTCAAGATTAGGGATTTCTAGAGCTTCCCTGCCGAACCTCGTAACAAAATCCCTAAGGGATTCATCACTAGGTTGGATAACTCGGTATAAATCACTAGTTAACTTCTCAAATTTCCTACTACAGGAAAATTGGCTGTTGAACAAGTTAACTAAATGTGAAAAAGAAGTAACTGAAAAGGGATGAAGACTTAGCAGCCACTTTAAGGCGGATCCGAAACCTTTGCACAAGCAAGCTTCCTTGAGTCTCTCCGGGATAGGTTTGATTTCCATACGCTCCCTATATTGTGCAACGTGCTCTTCAGGATCGGTGGTCCCATCATAAGTCTTCATGTTGGGGGTCTGGAACCGCTTCGGGATTTCAGCATCACAGATAGGTGGAGAAAATCTGGATAACTTGTGACTTCTCTCAGGTATCTCGGGGATTGGTCGTATCACCCCGGGAACACTTGATATCATATCCTTGAGCTTCTGTAGCTCCTTGGCCATAGCTTGGTTGATACATGCATCCTGCACGGGACCACGGTTAGCGTTAAAGGATATAGGATCATATGGGTTACCTCTTTGTTGGGTGAAGGTAGGTATCCCGGATGAGTAGCTGGGATAAGAAAAATCTGCGATAGGAGTTGGTCCTCCAGAAGCTATGGTCTGCATGGGGATAATGTCTCCTTCATGGACCTCCGAAGACCTTTGATGTTGAACCCCTGAGAATCCTTGATCCTTGAAGAAGGATCCTTGATTGTGGATGAAGGATCCTAGTGGTTGGGAGTTGAAGGATCCTTGAAGATACAATCCGGAGGATCCTGGTTGAAGGATCGATGGTCCTTGCTGAAAGGTTGAGGATCCTTGAGCTGGTTGAACCATGGACTCTTGTTGGAGGATAGATGATCCTGGCTGAACGAATGAGGATCCTTGAGTTTGTTGACCCATGGACCCCTGGTTGAAGGATGGATGATCCTTGCTGGAAGATCGAGGATCCTTGAGTATGGACCCTGGTTGAAGGATGGATGATCCTTGTTGGAAAATCGAGGATCCTTGAGTATGTTGAGCCACAGATCCTGGAGTAGAGAATTCCAGCACCCTAGGCATCAAGGGAGTCTGATCCTCCGCTGGCCTCTTTCTTTTCTTGAGATCTTCAATTTCACGCAGGATCCCCTGGTTGGTTTTGTTCTGCTGCTCCATGTATGCCTTAACTTGTGAAAACATAGCAGAAACATCATTGTTAGATTTGACCACCGAAGTGGCAACAATGGTTTTTGAGCTCTGAAGGACTGGAATTTATGTCTTGTTTCCAACCGCGGTGGTCCTTGGTGCTCCCGTAATTGGAGGAGGCATCGGCGGCAAAGCTCTTGATGAGAGAGAAACCGAGGATGGCATGGTTGATGAAGCAGAGGTTGATTGAGAGGCCATTGATGGTGATATGGGTATGAAAGGTTGAATATTGATAAGGTATTTTCTGGATTATAGCACCAATTGCCCCACGGTGAGCGCCAAATTGTTTTGGATAAAAATTAGCTAAGGATCAAGTATCCAAATCTGTAAAGTGAGGTATAGTGCTATGTTGATAATAACGAATATGTAATCGAAATCTTGATGTACACATTGATTTGATCACGAGGGAAAAAGCCCTTGAATACGATAATCTTACTTCGGTCAAAACTTAACAAGGTAATCTTTGGTCGAATCACTTTGGTCAAGGATTAACGAGGTAACCTTTGGTCGGATAGTACGTGATTATAGTAATCTCCAGCTAAATTGTTTTGGATAAAAATTAGCTAAGGATCAAGTATCCAAATCTGTAAAGTGAGGTATAGTGCTATGTTGATAATAACGAATATGTAATCGAAATCTTGATGTACACAATGATTTGATCACGAGGGAAAAAGCCCTTGAATACGATAATCTTACTTCGGTCAAAACTTAACAAGGTAATCTTTGGTCGAATCACTTCGGTCAAGGATTAACGAGGTAACCTTTGGTCGGATAGTACGTGATTATAGTAATCTCCGACACAAAAAACCCCCGGACGGTGAAAACTATCACCGTCAAGTTTATTAATCGTAAAAGGTGGTTACAAGGGTTGGAAGCTATGATCAGCGAATACAAGTGTGAGTGTCTATTCTATAATTACGGAGAAAAGTCGTGTATGATGTGTTGTGATCTTGTGTCTAACCCTAGCTGATCATGCTTCTATATATACATGAAGTAGAATAACTAATTCTCCTAATTTTTAGCCTTCAATCAAGCCTTTCCTTCATTATCCACGCGTTTTATTAACTTGATTGCGAGATTATAGGTTGGACTTGGTAACTAGCCGTTATACCTGCCAAAAATACCAAGATAACAAAGGAAAATCTTTAATAAATGATAAGTACTGAGGATCATTGATCCTGAAAAGATCTGCAACATATTATAAGGATAATTGATCCATATTATATGCCAGGATAACATATCCACTGTGTCAAATTTTCGTGCACTAACAAAAGTCAGCTGCGCTGAGTGAGCTCTAGTTAATCATACATCATACAACGCATACACTTACCTTCAATCATTCATCCGAAGATACATAATAATTATTTTACTAATTTTACTTTCATTTCATATTTTCATACATACGTACATACCTTATTACTTTCATACTTTATATTTATTGTCCATTCTATCTCAGATATTATTAGAGTCTGATCCATTTTCTTTTCTATCTCAGATATTATTAGGGTCTGATCCATCTTTCCTTTGTCTATCTCAGATATTATTAGGGTCTGATCCCTTTCTTGTCTATCTCAGATATTATTAGGGTCTGATCCCTTTTTACTTCTCTATCTCAGATATTATTAGGGTCTGATCCCTTTCTTCTCTATTTCAGATATTATTAGGGTCTGATCCCTTACTTCTTCATCTTCGTACATACTGTCTTTTCATACCCGTAATATACAAATACTTCCTTTAATCATTATTACGTACTCATATGTTATACACATATATATCATACACATTCATCTTTCATATGCATACCTCCCTTGTCGATAAGTGTAATATCCGAAGATCGTTCACGTATCGACAAGCTTTCATTCACAATCATAACATAATATCTATCACATAAATCATACATGGCATACACTTACCATTTAAGGTAAGTGTATTAACTATCACATCGAGTATGCACACAACCCCGAAAACATTTTAAATTATTTTCTAAGTTGGGCTTATTTGTTTAACTTATACGAATGGGCTAGCTCATTATAAATGGGCTTAGTTAGATCAAGCCCATCTGTTTTAAATGGTACTGGCCCAGAACATAACAGATCAGCCGAGAACTCTTGGCTGAGAACTTAGCAGAAAACACATGACCGAAAACTCTTGGGACCGAGAACCTTGCCTTGACCGAGAACCCTTGTCACCGAGAACTCGGGTCACCGAAAACTCAGGTCACCGAGAATTCTCGTTGACCGAGATCCCTTGTTGACTGACTGTTGACCGAGAACTCAAGTTTTTGACCGAGAACCCTCAGGTCAAATCTTTCTATCTTTTCTTCTTGTTTCCAGGTTCGGGTAACTGTTAACTGGTTCGTATTATAACTTTTAACCACCTTTTCTATTTTCCATAACCGTTATACACCTATTATCATTACCTCATCAAGATCTATCCTTTTTAAGGCATAAAGCCTAAATCTTTAACCATAGAACGTTCTTTACTAGATCTAGGGTTTTCTTTAACGAGCCGTATCTAACAATAAGTCCATTTCGTCCATTTTAAGCATCAAGTTTGCTACTTTATGAATTAACTAGACCCGATTCATTCTATGTTTAAATTTCATGATCATTTGTTCATAAAAACATAAGCTTTAAGATCAAGCACATACCTTTAATCGTTTGCTAGGTCGCGGCTAGCTTGGTTATGAGCTTGGATCTTGTAACTAGCTTGAATATAGAGGATAGATCGAAGATCTTGGCTCGTTTGATCTTGGATCTCACTTCTCTCTCTTGCGGCCGAAAAGGAAAGGTTGTGTGTGTGTTATGGAGGTGTAGGGAGAATAAGATAAATAAGATGGATGGAAATGGAAAGATTTAGGGTTTAAGGGGTATTTATACTCCCTTAAGCCCATGGACCTAAGGCTCATCTTTCCTTTCTAGTCCATGATTAATCCCTCTAATCTAGCATACTTAACCTTCCACCTATTATTATTATTTTATTTACCATCTTAAGTAAACTTGTCCACCGTAAGAGAGAATGTATAAAATATTATTTATTGAACTTTTGGGATGTTACATAAGTCAAGTTGTGTCTAGTTTTTATTTATTACTTTTAATTAGTTTAAATTTAGCTTTTTAGTAAAACCCCCCTCAAAATAATATAACATAAATAGTCGTGTCAGTCAGTTGAATCTTATTAGCTAGTGTACGTATATTAAAGAGTCTCGTGGGTTCGATATTCGAACTTATTTAGTTGTACTAGAGTCGGCTAGTTCACTTGCCGATTAGTAGTTTTAGTAAGTTAAGAGTACAGAATTATTATCTAGTGTCTAGATTAATATAATTTTAGTTAATAATTTTATAACTATTAGCATATGATTCATACAAAGGATATACACAATATATTTCATTATTGAACATGTATGTAATAACATGAAGGCATGATTAAATGCGTGTTCTAATTTCAAGGAAATAAGGAACCGATAAGTTAAATTGACAAATACAATTGCAAAAGTAATGTTGTCATGTTTTACAATATAATTAGAAACGAAATATATATAGCAATATAATAAATTCAAAATAAACAAGCTTTTATATTCAATAGTCGTTGGTCAAGCAACCGAAGGCATATTCAAGATCAAGTGGCAGTTATCTTTTTGATAATTAGATTCAGGCTGATCATGAATGCTTTCTTTAATCTATTGTAAGAATTTGATGTAAAGAGGAGTTTGATTTATATAATTTTTATAAATTATTAAAGCATGTTAAAGAAATTTGAACCCTCACTATTTTGACGAGGGCAATACTTGATAGCAGCCGGATGATCACATGCCACGTTTGATGAAATATTGTTTCGTTGCTAATATTGATAAGAAAATTAAAATATAATGATGATGCTTTCTAATTTCGAAATGAATATTCTTTGAATTCCTTACTAAAAGAAATTTATGAGATCGAGTTTATTTTTAACTCTAATTATTGTCCAGATTCTAATTCCATTCAGATCCAATATCTTGTTCTTGTACCTATCTAACTTTTTTGCCATGCATCTAAATACTTCATGCATGGTTATATTTCAACTTATTTAGTAATTGTTTAATATTAATTATTTGTTATCCACAAAGCAAAAGCCTCTCTTTAGTATAAAAAAATTTGAGCGAGGTGGTTTAATATCCTTTGGTTGTTCTTTCAAACAAAAAATAAAAAATATATGGTCAGTTATTTCTTATATTCAAATAAAGACATGACATGACTGTCAGGAAACACATACCCAAGTGTTTGAATACTGTTTCAGACTTTCACCTACCAAATTTATTGATATTCTTTTTACATCCACACAATATGGAATGCATACTTTTGAGCATAAAGTGGAGTTTAGAAACAACCACGTGTTAATGATTATTATACTAGCTTGAATGAACAAAATGCGACAATGATCATGGTTCATGAAATAATAAATAAATGAATTAACTAAGACACAAGTGACAAACACTTAAACGATGTTTTCATAGCCGGACTCCTTGCGGGTTCAGTTCGTTGCTCCTCGCCATTTTTTTAGCCAAAGATCAAACCGGTGACCTTCTTAGCGGCTGGTTGAATTGCATATTTTTTATAGTGTCTTTAGCTTGTAGAAAACTCGTAGAGGATAAACAAGTAGTAGAGCTATCAACTTGTTTTTATTAATATATGTAACTCAAGCATATATTAATAAAATTTTATTTTACTAAATTTGCATTTATAATGAAATCTTTGTGTATTTTTGTTTAGTTATAAAAGGATAACAAAACACATATATGTATAATACTTTTTCTTCTATATCCAGATTAAAATTTAGTATTTTTACTTTTAATAAGCCGGTCCAACTGATCGACTAGTAGACCGGTAAAATATTTGTTTAGATTTTCAGCCACCCGGGTATGAAAACACTATATTTAACCATATGAAAATATACATGAGTGTAAAAGTAAATTAGTATATATAAAAAAGTGAAGATTTATTTTGTATGTCCATATACTAGTAAATTACTTGAACATGCATTTGTAGTATGGAAGTAGCCACGAAGTGATTTGGAGGTTGAGTTTGCATACACGTGAAATGATAGTGACTTGTCGGAGTCTAATGCCCAAACATTCTCTTCATTCTCTTAATACCAAACAACCAACTTACATTATTCTTCTAAGCCCCACATCACTTCAAAATCAATACCAGATGGACTAAAATAATACAAATAAAAAGGTCGACCATTTCATTGATTGTGGCCCAATGATTGGGTACGTTAAAGTAACCAACTATGCCACGAGACCATTTCGTCGAGAATATTATTAATCATGATAACAAAGTAATATGTATATGATCTGTTATTATTTAGTGATGGTTAATTGTCATATAGTATAATGGCTAATGCAAACAACATGTACATATGAATTATGATGTTAAATCTTTTGTTATGATTTTTTTGCATCCAATAAAACACCAGTTTTTAGAAATATATTCATGTTAACATTACAAAAAGGATACCCATTTCTTTTCTAAGGGTGGACATAAAATATTCGTCATGTTTAAGTTATCTTTTAAAAAACTTATAGAAATAGATGAGTTAAGCCATTAGGTTGAGCGGAACACGACATATTTAGCTAGCTAGGCATATTAATGTGTTCGACAAAATATTGATTCGATTACATTTATATGACTAAGGCGGTTGGTAAGGATAATAAAGGGATTTTAGGGAATACAAGGAAACATGTTTCACATGATGAACTAAAGATGTGTGGCACAAATTTGTTTGTGGAGACCATTTAAGATTTAATACATGAAATTTATATAAAGAATAAACTATATTGTGATGAAATTATTTGTAAAGTATGAAAATTTTATAAATCATAACAAGTACTGTTTAATAGTTTTTGTTCTGTTTATCTAAAATGGCATTCTTAGATTATGTTAATAGATCATGTCTTTAAAGTAAATCAACGTATTTTCTCAAAAACTAAGTTGAAATATAAAAGAATATTTTGTTTCTCAATGTTCGGAGGTCACCATAAACAAGTTTACTTATAAATCAAACATCAAAACTTGTATATATTTAAGCTTTTATAACAACAAATATAAGAGTACATAGTATATTGTTGTTATTGTCTAAGAGTACCTTCCCCACTAAAGTTTCTAAAATTTTGATTAATATTTTATGAGTAGAATATTAGATGTTAAAAGTTTGATTAATATTTATGAGTTGAATAACGGTGAAGAGTTTGCTAGTTAGTTAAATTGTTATGTCATTGTCGTGTATGCAGTGAAGGTTTAACTAACTAACTAATTAACTAACCTGTTAACTCACATGTTGTAATTTACCTAGACATTAATTATACAAAAAGAAAAAAAATGTGATTGTTTATTTAGGGGTGGCACCACCATTTTCTTGTTAAAAGCCGTTACTTGACTAACAGGGGTCCCTTAATGACCCGGCGCGATGTAGCCGGCGGTAAATTAAGCCTTGTCGCCTCATCTTTGCCGCCCCCTTTGATGCCCCACAACAAGTAACCTAAGAGTTAACAACACATATTGTCACTGTAATTTGATCATATTGCATGTTTGGTCACTGAAAATGGACTAAAATTGCAAATTTAGGAGCGAGTTACACGTTTAATCCCCAATGTTAATGCCTGTCAGCCGGGTCCAGCTTATTTGGCAGGCATCAACATTGCGACTTACAAGCCGGGCCTAGCTTGTTTACACCCCTACTCAAACACGACAGCCCACACTCTATATACCAAACCTGTCCATGACAACTGACCTATACAAATTATATATACCGCTAAAGCATACAAAGAGAGAGGATCACAATAAGTAGTTATAAATTTGTTGAAATGGCCGAGTCAAATTTCGCTGAGACAGATTAAGAAGATGCCCCTCAACAAGACTTGGTTGTTCCTCCAACTCTAATCTCTGCAGCAGAAAGCTTCGAGAAAAAAGGCAATTCATGGTAACAAGTTAACACACATGCATGCATCTTATTTATTTTGTAAATATATATATGATTAGCCGGTCGGTCATGAAGAAACTAATTAACCCATGGAACTTGAACTCGCAGGTTTGCTATATCTCAGTTTCCATCAGATTTAGTAGTCACTGTTGACGATGTTACGTTTTATGTTCACAAGGTATTAATAACACACACATATATATATATTATGTATTGTACAGACAAACACAAACACCTAGTAATGTCATCATACATAGGACCGTCTTTGAAAACGCGTGAGCTCTCATAGGCTATGTGAGAGTATAAGAAATAGACTATAATATAAACTTACATATATATATATATAATCACGAGTAGAACAATAGGTTTGAGTAATTCATAAACACACAAAATACTAAAATAGTTTAGTTAAAATTCCAAACAATAAAAAGCGTATTTAATCAAGTGCATTTATAAAAAATAATACATACCTTTTAAAAAATTACATGCCATATGCGGCTACACACCCCGCACAAGGTACTGAGGTGACCCTGATACGGCTGTATGATATAGAGAAAATTGTTATGTTAACCGTATGACTTTGTTATTAATTGATCATATCAATCACTTTTATATCAGTGTATATACCACATCATACGGTCATATAATTTGACGACACCAGCTCATACCACAAAGCAGTACACTGATGTGCCAATTTAACACGTTATTCGACCCATATATCTAATTATAGAAAAATTGTACATGACATGCTATCGTTGACTTCACTTTGTAATACATTTTTCAGTATCCATTGCTTTCAAGATGCGGCTATTTGGAACATATTGAGCTACAGCCTTCAATCTCAAACTATGGTTACGACCTAAAACTCCAAAACATGCCCGGTAAACCATGGTCAAGTTTTGCTACGGCCTTCCCGTATCACTAAGCCCGAAAACCGCAGCCCCTTTAAGATGCGCGGCAGAGTTTCTAGACATGAGTGAAGAACTCGAAGAAGGAAACCTGATTTCAAAAACCGAGTCATTCCTCACTTTCGTCGTCTTCTCGTCATGGAAAGACTCGATCACGGTCCTTAAATCATGTCAAACGCTCTCACCGTGGGCCGAAAACCTTCAAATTGTTAGAAGATGTTGTGATTCAATAGCGTGGGCGTGTCAAGAAACACCGGTGAACAAAGCCGGTGGTTAAACGATGTTGTCATGCTTCGTATCGATCATTTTAAACGGATCATGACATCAATGGCTCTTAAAGGAACATTAAGGCCTGATTTTTTAGGTTCGTGTATTATGTTGTATGCTGAAAAATGGTTGATGGTTGGAAATGATGGTGAGAATAATACTAATACTAATAATAATAATATTAATAATAGTTATAGTTATAATAATAATAATAATAATAGTAATAATAATAATAATAATAATAATAATCGAAAAGAGGAGTTGAAATGGAGTATTATGCAAGGGAGGAAGACTGAAAAGGAGTTTCAAAATGAAGAGCAAAGGATGATTTTAGAGAGTTTGGTGGGGATATTACCGCATGAGAAAGATGCGACTTCGTGTAAGTTTTTGTTGTGGATGTTAAAGATGGGTGTGGTTTATTCGATATCGTGTTTCCGAGCTTGAAAAACGAGCTGGGATGGCGCTGGAGAACGCAACCGTGTATGACCTTTTGATACCCAACGGGGAAGGAACACAAGTCAAGTAAGTTTAATTTTAGATGTTATGACTTTTTTTACCTTCGGGTTTTGGTAATTCGGGTTCGGAATTTTTCGGGTTGGGTTAATCGGGTTTCGAGTATCATAGGAAAAAAATCTACATTATTAAATTTTAATGTAACATATTCTTTTTTACTCGTAATGTAAATAAACCAATAACAAAACAAAAATAAACCGATAAAACATCCTAAAAAGAGTAATATTTTAACAAAGTTCAACCATAATAAATAAGACCGACATAATTTTCTTCAGTATGTTGAGATTAGGGTGTTGGATTATAGTTGCTTTTAGTCATAAACTTAAAACATTAACAAACAATAAACAATCAATTCATAATAGGTGGAATGAGAATAGTCCATTTGGACAAAATTCTGATATCATTATTAGTGGCTGAGGCTTAGCCAGTAACATATAAAAATATATATCTTTTTAAAACTAAAAGTTTATTCGGGTTAACCCGGATGCTTGAATTCGGACCCAAGAACCAACCCAAACTACTTCGATTCGGGTTTGGGTTAGCCTTTTCTTGGGTTCGGGTTTCTTGGTTCGGATTAGTTCGGATTCAGGTACGTGTAGTCTGGGGTTGGGTTTCGGTTAAAAGTGACAGCCCTATTAGTACATATGATATTAGTTATTGATCAGTATATATATATGGTGTAGGTCAATGGTAGATCAGACTATATACAATGTAGATTCAGTATTAAGGATTCTTGAATATTACTTGATGAACCAAGAGCAACAAGTAGAAAGTCATGGGAAAGCAAACATTAGCAAATTACTGGATAGTTACCTTGCGGAAATAGCAGGAGATCCGAACCTTTCTGCTATTAAGTTTCAAGTGATTGCTGAATCAATACCACATGCTGCGCGTCCATGTGACGATGGACTCTACCGTGCAATTGATATATATCTCAAGGTTTAATGATGATATATAATTTAATATACCCTTAGCTAAATTAGCAACCTTGTTGTTTAAAAATGTTATATGTTTTGTAACTTGCAGGCACACCCTACACTGTCTGACCACACCCTACACTGTCAAAACCCGAAATCAAATTCTCGCTTTTTGGTTCGGTTTAAGCCCACAATGTTTAAGAATAAATAGTAAAACCATAAAAACAAACTCACTGAAAACTAAAAAAATGGAATCCATGGTGAATACCAAAAAACCAGAAACCGAACGGTTTTCACAAACCCAAGAACCGAATTTGTGGTTTTTGGTTAGATTTGAGCCCGAAACCGACCCATTAACACCTTGAGACAGTTGAAGCTTCAAGATTAATATAATAAAAGAGTTAAAATGAATTATCAAATGTGTAGTACCTGCCACCCTGCATTTCCTCTGAACTGCATATTATCAAATCCAGCTGCTAAACGGGTTGTGTTAGCCGGTTGGCAGGTCAAACGTAAAATCCTATCACGCATGTGAACCCAAACAACACGTGTATTTGCAGGTTGACACGCATATGACCCGTTTAACCCCCAAAAAAAAACAGTTTCATTAAAAAAAAAGTTTCATAAAATTTATAAAATTCTAAAATTATATATTATTTTTATCACCGAACTATGTTTAAACTAAGCCAATTCATTTTATAAAAAAATAAACTTTGGCATCGGAAGTACCCAATGGTTTAACATTATTATATAAAAGACATTTTCAAAACAAAACAATAAAAAGATTAAAACTTGTCCGTTTGACACGAACACGACTTGTTTAGCTAAACATATTCTCAGGTCCGACCTGAAACTGACCTGAACCCGACCTGAACCCGTTTAGTCAATAATGCTGCATAAAACCCCCATTTCCGAGTCAATAATATTTTAAAGATAGTTAAAAAAAGAAAAAAAATATCAAATAGGGTCGAAAGTCGCATTATGTTTTTTTGTAATGCCACGCGTCATATCTGACACCAGCGTAGGAGTGTTATCAGCGTGTTCGATTCAGTTTATTTGGTTTTAAGTTTCTTTTGGACCTAACCAGAAACTGAACCGATCCAAATTATAAAAAAATAAATATAATGTCTAACCAAACGAGATTTAATTAATCAAACCAATCCGTTCTGTTTATTCGATTGAATTTGGTTCAGTTATCCGAATAAGCAACATATGTTTCTCTTTCAGTTCAGTTTTTTCGTAGATAAATACTTTTAGGCAAAACACACTTTTGTTCTATCAAACCGAATCTAGTAAAACAAAATCATGGTTACAAGCGTTTTCTAGTGGTTGAAATTAAAAAGTAATTTCGGAGGCTCTTTATTAGGGATATCACTAGGGAAACCGCTCACCGTTCGACGCCCGTTTGTCGCTTGCTCGAAAAATGCTTGTTCAATTTCAGCTCGATTTGGAAATGAGCTGATTGGATCGGTTCGATTTGAAAACAAGCCAAGCACGAGAAAGCTTCGCTCGGTTCGGTTCGGTTCGGTTTGTTTTGCTCGAATTATTGTTTTAGTTTAAAATTTATATATGATATGTATTTATATAAAAATATACAAAATTTTAAGGATTTTTTAATTTTCTACTTTTGTGTTGACTTCAAAGTTTAATTTTAAAACCCTAGCCACTTGTTCAATACTTTCACAATTCCAGTTTTCCATAAACATTCATGTCATTCTGCCGTTCAGTACTTCGATTACACCATTGAAAAACTAGCTACTGGTTCTCATCACACTTGTTACACGAACAATTTTTTCTATTGTTAGGAGAAATTATCACCCAGTATCTTCGCTTAACTTATTATGTATGTTTTATTTTAACTTTGAGTTTTATACATTTTAGAGTTTGAACTCTATATATTCTTTTAGTTGAAAGTTTTGAATTAATGATATTTTGAAGTTTTAAAATTTTAAAATTGAAAATTTTGTACGAAACCAAGCCGAACCAAGCCGCTCGATTTAAAACCAAACCAAGTTCAAGCATAAACATATCGCTCGTTTCTTTGAATTAAAGTCGCTCAGTTCGGCTCGGTTTCAAACCTAACCAAGTATGAGCATGCCTACGTGCAGTTCGGTTCGTGAACAACCCTAGATATCACAAGAACTACATTGTTGCATTTAGTTTTGATTAGAATTTAGTTTTGATTAGAGTTTAGTTTCCAGAGCGTTAGATTAAAAAACACGCTGTGACAATTTCGTAAATAATCCATCAGTAGTTCGCGATCAAAATTTGTCGATTAAAAATTGATTCTGATCCAAGAACGGAACTCGTCGCTCAATCTAATCCAATTTCTAAACTCTAATCACAACTTAAAGTATGAAATCTCTAAAGTCAAAAACCAAATCAAAATCGAACGGTGTTGAACATCATGAAATCTTCAAAATTGATCAAAAATGATGATTTAATCAATCGAATTGATGTGTAGAAGTATTTAGATTCATCAATCGATTATGGAATTGCAGAAATAATGCACTCAGTCGAGCTCTGATTAGGTTTCAAAATATTATGTTTAAACATTTTGAAACAAAACTGAAGACCTTTAAACGTCACCAAAAAAGATCATCTTTAAACATTCTGACCAAAAATGAACATCTTTAAACGTTCTGATACATTCAAAAAAGTTCTGGGTGTTCAAAAAAAATCGAACATCTTTAAACGTTCTAATACGTTCAAAGAAGTTCTTGGTGTTAAAAAAAATGAACATCTTTAAACGTTCTAAGAAGTTATAAGTGTTTAAAAAAGTTTAGAAGTTCAGAACTTCTAAACTAACAAAAAAAAATTAAACACCTGTAACATGAAATTGAACACTGAAATCATTTCATATAATCTCGTAATCATCAAACAATTATCAATCGACCGTCAATTTGATCATCGATTCGATCATATGAACAAAATATGGAACGTCTGCAATTGGGTTTCTTCAAATGGCGTATTTCAATTCAAATCAATTGAAGTGTGTATCTGCAAATGATGCATGTCACACCCCGACCAAAGGCGGCGGAACATGCCGGGTGCAACGGATTGCCCAAAACACAAGACACTATTAAAGTGACAATATTTAATCAACTCATTTATTTCATAAATCAACAAACAATCGCATAACTTGTTAATACAAAACAAATTGAATACAAGTAAACAAATATATATTGTTCGTTTTGCTAATATCCTAAAGGTATTTGTGACGTTTCCTTCAAGCCCTCGAGTCAACAAAAGTCAAACCTGTAACATTGCATAAAACAAAGTTTGTCAACACAAAGGTTGGTGAGCAATTTCATAGTTTTTGAACATATATGTGTATAATAAGAAAATGCCACAAAACTCGTATACGAAACAATAAATAATAGCAATAATTTGGATAAAAAGATAAAATCGCTAATAGAATTACGTTAGCGACACCTAGCTATAAGGGGATGCCAAATAGTGTAGGATTTTATAGTTATCGTTAATTGCATTACGTTAACGACACCTCGCTATAAGGGGTTGCCAAATAGACTAGGATTTTTATAGTTCCACCAACCAAAAGCGATAAACACACAGACATATAATCATAGAACATAGAACACCAAATCGAGCATTTATTTAAGTAAAGTATACAATAAAGTTTATGGTTTAAGACTCAAGTATAAAAAATGTAGTTTGAATAAGTATGCAATATCAACCCCAAAACGAAAGATGGAAACGGGGTATGAAAGTATTCACATTCAAGTAACAAACTTGATTCGGTAAAATGACGAGTAACCGGAAGGATGGGGTTTAACGAGTAAAGTCTAGGTGAAGGGAAGTCTTGTATTAGAAAGGTTGTCTTATGAAGTATTTAAATAAAATAAATGCTAGGGAATGTAAACAATTTAAAGTTTAAGGTTTAAAATGTAAATATTTAAGAAAAACATAATAATAGTCTTTTAAAATATAAGTTTGTGATGTACATAGAAATATACATCTTTTAAGCATCAAATAATCTCTAAAAACTGAAATTTCTATCAAATAACATAGCATAGAAGGCAACTTATCATAATAAAATATAACTTCAGGAGAAACCAAGCCCCAAACGAAGAAACAAGCAAAAAGACGAAGAAAAACAGAAGAAAACACAAGAAAACAAAGAAACACGCCCCCATACATCTGAACACAAGAAAAAACAAAATCTGGAAGCAAAAGCACGGGGCCGTGCCTACCAAACACGGGGCCGTGGACGAGAACACAGAAAAGACAAAGAAGAATTAGCACATGTCACTAAAAACCACGGGGCCGTGCCTATCAACCACGGGGTCGTGGCCACCTTTCAGAAAAGACAAAATAAATCTGGCACATGTCATAAAAATACACGGGGCGTGCCCACCAACCACGGGGCCGTGCCTCACACTCCAGATTGCCTATAAATAGAGGCTCTTGTGCCATTTGAAGAGTGTGCCTTGAAAAGAGTTCTATCCGGTTTTCACTTATAAAAACACACACTAACACTCACATAGAAGGTTTAGTGAAGAGTTTGAAGGCTTGGAGATCACCACCATCAACCATCATCATCAACCATCATCACCATCATTAAGAAGGAAGATTCATCTACATTTGGTTAGATCATTCCAAGTTTAATCATGTATTTGTTATCATCATTCATCTTAATGTTTATCATTATGCTCATTATGAGCTAAACTCCATTTACCATCTAAAATCTATGAAGAATCTTTGTTTTACTTGATGATTATATAAAACATGTGGTTTAGTTTGGTAAAGTACATGGTTATCTTACAATTATCTTTTGATGAGAAATGTTTCACCATCTTAAAATACTAATTCAAAGTTGGTGATTGTCAATTATATTGGCAATCGTTCATGATCGATTCATGTTCTTGAAAGATAGAAATACTTTGATACATTATCTAAACATGGATCCTTATATTGTACTTAGAAATGATGAGATATAAGTTATGATGTATTTCTCTAAGTCTTGGTAATCCGAAAATGGTTTTGCTTAGGATATCATGCTAGTTAAAGAAATCATATGTTAACGGAATGTGTAATTATAACCTACATAAAATAAACCAAGGGGAGGTTGTGTGAGTTAACTACAACCACTCGAAGTTGTTAGGATTGGTATTTGAGAAATCGAAGTCAATTCTAATCATTCTACTTTACCAACTGCTTGTCTACTTAAATTGACATTCTCGGGGTAGCATGCTATTAAGCATAGGATGGACTTGAAAATATGCAACCTATTATTCATTATGTCATAGAATGTGTTCACTCAAAAATGAGGATCATAATTCTATCATATATTATTAGGACAAGTCTATCACATGTTTAACTATTAATCATCAAGGAACAATGGAGTGGATTCTAGATATTAGATGGTAACCTTCGCATAATTGAACAACTCGTTTAGAATCTCTTGTCTTGGTCACCTATATATTATATATAAATATTTATATTTTATAAAAAGTTCAAAAATTAACCCCAAAATGATTAAAACCTCTGATTATAATAAAACAACGATTTATCATTAGAAACATTTGTGTCCACGGATCGATACTTGATTCTTACCAATACTATTCTACATATACGATAGGTACACTTGCCTATTTTGTGTGTGTTTAGTCTTTGTAGAAATCACTTTTATAAATTTAAAACACGATCTTGTGCAAAAGCAACTCATTCCATCCTTGTATAATTTTACAAGCCGCACGCGCAAGCACATCAGTTTGCTCGAAACCGGGTTAAAGTATCTAGTCCTTAATATTTACTCAACCTATGTTAAGTAATAAGGTGGGCAAAAATGCAAGAACGCAAGTCCCTTTATAATATAGATACTAAAACGGGTTTTAACGAGTGTTTCGGGTTGTTGGTTCGGGTCTTGATAATTGGTCAAACCCAAAGTCAACTTTCCAGAATATTAAATTTTATGAGATAACTCATAAAAATATATTAACACTTAACCAAGTATGTAGTTCTATTGTTTTAGAATTAAAAACGCACGTTAAGCGAGTGTTCGGTTTTGTCGGTCCAAACTTGTTATAAGATCAAGTTGGATTCAACATTCCAAGTACTTTAATAAAATATTCAAAATCAGTTTTTAAAGTATTTTTTAAATTAATATACAAGTCTTGATAGTTAAAAACACACTTGTATGTCTTAAGCGAGTGAAAATCGGTTTAGTTCGGTTTGGTTCGGTTTCCATCTCACAATTAGTTCATAGATGGTTTTCACATGCCCAAATATCAAAGAACTTGTATAAATGATTTTAGAAGTTTAAATCTACATAAAACATGTTTAAACAATTATTTAACAAAACTAGTAGACAAAGTTTGATTTACGGTTTGGAGCTATTTACGGTTAAACTGAAGCATAGACTCTTCAAACCCATAACCATGGAACTTAAAATAATGATTTTAGAAACTTAAATCCAACATAAAGCATGTTTAAACAATTATTTAACAAAACTAGTAAACAAAGTTCGGTTTACGGTTTGGAGCTATTTACGGTTAAAACGAAGCATAGACTCTTCGAACCCATAACCATGGAACTTAAAATAAGTAAGAAAGATAAGTATAAGTTAGAATGGTTAGTAAGCAATAATAAAGTTAGATGGTTTGATGCGGAAACTATATAACAAAGACCACAAAAGTCCTCCATGTAGCCTTGCCTTACGAGGCCTGAAACTTAACCGACCGGGGCCGGAAAAGTAAATGCCAAAGGTAACAAGGGTTGTGTTATATATATGTTGTGCCATAAAAAGTATTAATTTAAGAGTTAGTAAACCAATTAAAATGCAAAACTTGGTCAGTTTGACTTTTGAAAGTCAAACTGCCAAGAACATGAAGAAACAAGCTTAAAGATCAATGAACTTGAGTGTGGAAATGAAATGAGAGCAGGGATGGATGAGAGAAATGGTCTTGTTTTTATGGGACAATGTTTGGAGGGTTAAACAAGAGGTTTGGAGGGTAAAAACCGAGTTTTGGTCAAAAGAACAAACAAGAAAGCAACAAACTGCAGGTCTGGTCTGGAGACCGTCGTGCCACGCGACGCTATGGCTTTCCCCCATCGCGTAGCGCGATGGGGTGTATGGCTGGGTGATTTTTCAAGTTTCCAAAAATGACAGAATGGCCCCCGGCGTTCGTTTTAGGTGATTTAATGTGTTTTAAGGCACGAAAAGGATGTTTTCAAGACCCAACAAGTGTAAAACATCATTGTAACATAAAAACCATCATTTTGAATATATCGAGGGTTTCGGTTTACATAATAAATGGTTATAAAACGAAATACGAACGAGACCCGAAATTGACGAATGTCACAATGCCGGTGACGATGGTTGAATCGATGCAACGTTTAATTATGATGGAAACGATTTGAAATAATTTACAAATTTATCACGACGTGCTTTTTGAAATTCCTCTAGTTCCTATTGCTTTTACAAGTACTAGTGAATGCATGTGTTCATCAAAGAAAGCTTTTTAATTTAACCAACATAAGGTTTAGTGAAGGATCTTACACCTAATAGCCCTAGCCCAAGCCCAACCTTATATATGTATGAACTAGCCCATTTGGCAATATATTTCATGGGTCCTAGACATATTTCACAACTTTCATATGTTGACATGTTGTCACTCTGAAGGCTATGGTTTGGTCTGTCCACGTCCTCCATTTTGGTAATCTTAGTGTTATCTACATATATTTTAGTATATTGGATTAACTTGTCGATCGAGAAAACAACGTTAGAGATTAAACGAGTTAGGTGGCGCAGGAGTGCGGCCTCAATGTAATTCTAATGTTATTTGGGCTTCATTATTGGATTTTATACTTGGGCTTAAATATGCATTTACTTGGACTTAAGTGGTATGTGAAATGGACTTAATTCATTTTTGGGCTCATGTGGGAACTAGGGCTGTTCACGAGCCAAGCCGAACCGAGCGAAGGCTTGCGCGTTGCTTGGCTCGTTTACAGTCGAACCGAACCGAACGGCTGAAATTAGAACCGAGCGAAAACCGTAACGAGCCAAAATCGAATCGAGCATTTTTCGATCGAACATCGAGCGATTTCGAGCATTATTTGTTTCTTTTTCACTTTAAAATTTTCAATAAGAAACAAATTTGAAAGTTGTAAATAATATATCTTATATAAATAAATTAGTAGTTTTTAGACAAACGTGTAATAAATTGTAAATTTTTATTAAAAATAAGTTTGAAGTGAGATATGATGATCATGTAAACAAACTTCTCGTATTCAAAAAACTTGATGCGAACAAATAAAACTATAAAATTGACGGAATATGAAAAATTTAAAGGGGTAAAAATAATTGTAATCTTATAATATATTCATCTACAGTTGCATACAAGTTCCAGGTTTGTTTATTTAATTGATTTCTTGATGTTAAGACTACAAATATATACAACACGCCGTTCCTCCGATTACCATTTTCGTATATTAATAGACATGGTACAGTCGAGTTGTAGGGCGAATTTGGTTTTTAGACTTTGGAAGTTACGGGTTGAATGTCATTGAACATAGAGCTTCTATTATACAACAATCGAACTATTCATCAACCATAGTTTTTGAATCAGCTTAGAGCTTTCATTAGAAGCAATTAGGGGAGTCAACAAAGTGGGATTGACGAGCGAGTTGACTTGCATTGTTTAAATTGAACCCGGCCCATTTTTTATTCATATGAAAAACGTCAACCCTAAAACTACCCACTTAACTCATTTATTTAAACTTGTAAAACACGTTGGTGGGTGATAATCAAGTTGTAATTGTAATAGTAAATACGTTAATCGAGTTGGTAATAGTATGTACGACCAACTTAAGATTATTGTTGAAGTAATATTATGCACAATTATAATCCTCTCATTAATAAATTATGAAACCATGTAAAAACTAGAAAGTGACAAAACCTTGTTGACGGATCAACCCAACCCAACCAAACCTAATTATTTCAACACACAACCGATTTTGTCCTATGCCTCATCCGGTCATCTTTGTAGTCAATGTTGTAAAATTTCTGATTATGTACCGATCAATTTCCGGTTAATCGCTAGTTCCCACTTTACTGATTAATTTTGGGCTAGTCGGCAAATTAATGGGTCAATGGTCAAATCCAGTCAAAATCGGCGGTTTCCGGCGAAATTCCGACCAAAATCAACGGTTTTCGGTGAGATTCCAGCAAAAACCAACGGTTTCCAACAAGATTCCGTCCTAAATATGTTTGTGTACGTATAAAACTGAAAATTAAATATAAAAATGTATGTGGGTATATTTAAAACTGAAAATTATATATTAAAGTTCCATCCAATTAGTCCCAATTAATCGTTAATCCTCACCCCATCACCCGACTATCGTGTTTGGAGTGATAAGAGAATTGATTCTATAATAAAATAATAAAAATTTATGTAATGATAAATGAGAAAAAAATGTCATAGATACAAAAGTTCTCGTATTGAATTGATGCTAAGCCTACTTTTTTTATAGGTCTCGTATTTGGCACGGCCCTGAAATAAACAAAGGAAAAAACATCATATATCTCTTTATTCCAACCTATTAAATTAAAATTTCAGTTATACTATTGCATAAAACTATAACATGGGATAAAAATAAAGAGTATGCTTTAACAGTTTTATCATAACCTGTTTAATCGGAAATGGTAATAGAAAGTATACCTCCGAACTTCCGTATTCAACATCTGAAAAGTTTTCAAGCAAAGGAATTCAGCAGGGGCGACCTGAGAACACGTGAATATATCGTCTCTTAATTATTAAAGATTTCTCATGTGTTCTCATGTCACACCTATTGTACGCCTCTGCCGTTTGTTATCGTGAATTTGCGATGATCGTGTACAAATTATTTATAATAATAATCAATAGTGTACTACAAATTGTATGGTACTTGATTGCTCGATATCAGTACATTGCATTGTACTACATGTACTTCTGCATCCTCTATCTGCTAATCATTGTTTTAACTTTATTTTTTCAACATTGTTGTATCAAATAATATATGTAATTCTCTAGTAAACACAAATTTGTCTAGAGTAACATAATTTGAATCAAACACCAGCATTCATTCTTCATAAGGTCAAATCCTAAATTCTAATTTTTCTATTAAATTACAACTTAAAATTACTTGAATTAAATAACCTCCCCTGGTTAGAAATTCCTAGCCGGGAAAAAGAAATCCAAAATACATACTAACTAGTAACGACTTTCTTAACCATGCTACCTAATTCAAATTAAATTTACCATTAGGAGAAGAAAACCGAATATAAGAAACCAAAACAACATAATTGAACAACTTTAAACCTATTAGCTGGTTAATTAGTTTTTTTTTTTTTTTTTCATTTTTAAATTAACACATATCTTCGCACATAACTAAAATTATGACCAACTATCTGGCGGAGATGATATCACTCCTCTTTCCATGTACTCGTTGTTAGGTATTTGGTACTTGTTATTTTGTAAACATATATTTTCACTTTTTAAGGTGTGTTCCTTTTTCTTTCTTTTCTTTTTTCTTAAACAAAAAAAAGCACTTGAACTAAAAGCACAGAAACAAAAAGGCAATTACATATTAACGGTTTCTAAGCCACTCTGTAATTTACAATCACTTGACATAAACTATAAAAAAGATACAGAAACAATCAAAGTTGCACACATGGCCAGCATAGTTAAAACCCGTGATATGGTACTTTCGGTTAAAATTCAAGGCCAACTTTATACTAAAAGCATATTTTTTTATTGTTCCGTCATCAAGATTTGAAAGTTGTTCATCGATAACACCTTCTGGCCCTTACTAACCTCCGCCACTAAACATAAAAACCAAGTCGTAACATCCTTTTCTTTAACAATGTTTTCTCCGAGTCTACCAGTGACATGATTTCAACCAACCATCCCCTTATTTGATACTTTAGGTCCACTTCGAAAACGTCCCCTAGGCCAAAACCACCAACCAATAGACGAAAACCCCAACTATAAACACACCATGGTTCATAGCAGGTAATCAACCCGACTTATCCCCACCCATACATATTTACCATTTCTTATTTCAATTCTTAAATACACCATTACCAGTTCTCAAGCTAATTAAGCACGATAAATACACCGTGATTCATCTCAGGTAAATCATCCCGACTCGTCCCAATCTATACATATACAAATTTACTATTTCTTACTTCCAACTCTTAAGAAACTTAAAACTAATTCTCACACCAAATGTTAATCAGAGTAAACTACGCATCATTTATCTAGCTTTATAGAATAATATTTTATTTTCTGACCGATTAATATTAAACGAAAACTTACTAGAAAAGCAAGCAAGAGTATATTATATGTTTTTCCTTCCTAGTTACAATCAATCAGTCTGGAGCCAAAATATATCATCCATCCATCCGCCTGGCACCACAAATATACTAATAATAATTTACAGAGTAAACATCATTGTTTCTCCTTAACACTTTCATTTACATTATAAAGCAAATCTAGTTTCAGATATTCATAAACGCCTCATCGTCGTCACCCAGCAACGCATCAAGGTCAATCAAATCCTCATCAAAGTCAACAGCTTCTTCTGAACTCTCCAAAGCCTGATCATACACAGCCTGCCCACACCCAACAATTATAACCAACTAGCAACAGTTTTATCACTATAAAAAGCGTACAAAATAATAATATTTGACCGACCCATTTCACTCTGAGATAAAACTATTCAGTTCAAAAACAATTAAAGCGAAAACCAAACCGACACCGTTTTAAACCCTAAAAATGCAACTTTTCAAACTTGGTACCCAAACCTGTTACCTGGGCCAAACCACAGGGAACATTTTGTAACTAACTCCCAATTTCAAAAAATAAGAATTGTTCAGTTTATGTGGTTGGAACTATAAACCAAACCAAATTCAAATTCTGTAACCCAAGATGATTTTCAGTTAGGACCGGAAAAAATCAAATAACCCAAAAACCGAACTGACAAACAAACAGCCGTAAAAGTGTCGTTTAAAAACACGCTAATAAAACCTACCTTGCTTTCTTGCATATCATTAACAACATTAAGCAATCTACGGTACTGATCTCTTGCCTCGGGATACTGAACCATAGATTTAACCCTTGCAAGGGCCTTTTGTAAACGCTGTTCAGTTTGTTTCCTGCCTTCTTTAAAAAAATCATCATCTTCCTCTTTTGCTGGATTAGCAGCTTCGTTTGCACTCTCGGTAACTGCTTCAGGTTTAAAACCTTTCAAACCGCGCCCCTTACGCCTCCACCGCAGTATTACTTTGTCAAGTATTCCAACCGACCATACTATCTTTTTGTAGTTTTTTCGTACCTGGTGCCCTCTAACGTGCGCCTGATAAACAAGTGTTAAACAAGTTGTAACATAAAATTGTTTATAAATTTGTCAAATACCCAAAACTAAACGAAACAAAAGTTAAAATGGAACAAAATTATATTTTTAACACAATGCATTAGTCAAACTACATATGCTATAATTTATGAAATTTGCATTAGTCAAACTACGTATAATAAAGTTTGGGCTATAATTTAAGCAAGCTCAGAAACGATCCTAACGAGCCAAGCTCACCTTGTCAGGGACTCGGCTCGTTTACATATTTAAAAAACGGCCAAACAAGCCAACGAGCCAAGTTCACCTTGTTAGGGACTCGATTCGTTTACATGTTTAAAAAAAAGGCCAAACGAGCCAACGAGACAAGGTCACCTTGTCTCAGACCCGGCTCGTTTACAAACCGAGCAGGCTCGGCTCGACTTTTATCAGCGGGCCGATTTGAGCAAGCTAAGAGCTTTGTGAACAACCTTACTTGGTACATACATAATTTGAAATCACAGTTTACCTGAATCTTAACAATTCTTTGCCTCATCATAAGAAAATCTTTCCTCCTTTTCCAGCTACGAAACTTATTCTGTATACGAACCGCAGCAGCATGCACCGGCTCATCATGTTGACCCACCTTGGATGTCTTCAAGGCAAGGAGCGAAAGGGCCCGCTCATCGGACAGCCCAAACTCACTTCCACCATGCTCTTTTAACTGCTTCTTTTGAAACGATTGCACCCTGAACACTTGATGGATTCTAGCAGCAGCTTGAGTTGCATTACAAACAGCAGCTAAGGAGTCCTTTAATGATAACCCGTCACCATAAATCACTGGAGTTGGAGTTCGTTCAGTTACAGTTTGCACGCCTATCGAGGCAGAGGCATCATTACTACCGTTCTTGTTGGCGTCTTTTAGCTTAAGAAGTTGGAGGTGGGTACTTAAGGCGGCTTCAGCACAGTAGCCTGCGATTCCTTTGTTTCCCTTGCTGGCTGCCAGGTCAGCAGGTGTTTTGCCTGAGTATCTTGGGGTTGGATCTGTTAATGCTCCAGCTGCTGCGCCTTGTGATATCAGAAAAGCTACCGTACGCTCTCTGCAAAACCATACAAACACTGACTTTATTGCTAGAAACAGATAATCAATCATAGAACATTTAATCAGATAATTTACTGTAATAAAACTGACTGTAGAAGAGTATGATATTTGATGCCGATCTACTGTTCGAATTCGTAAAAGTCAAATGTTCAGATGTTAAAGTGACAAACTACAATTATTTGATGATGCAACACCGTAACAGATGAGATGACCAGAATTGACATCTGTTAAGAAAAAGGGACAGACATATTGTGACATGTGAGTCAAGTCTCTCCAAGTAAGGGGTAGGGGTGTAAACGAGCCAAGCCGCTCGTGAGCTACTCGAGATCGGCTAGCTAAAAGCTCTAACTGAGAGCCAGGGTTAATTGCTTAAACGGACTCGGCCCTGAGTCCAAAAATAAAACTGTTTATTAAACGAATGTGAGCCTCTGCACCCAAGCTTCAGTTATCAAGGTCGATTTGGCTTGTAAGTCTAAACAAGCCTATTATTTGGATATTAAATATATACTTATACATTTATAGATATTATATATAAACTTATGATAAAATTAACTAAATAGTATATAATGTTATATATATATATAAATCTATACCTAGCAAAGAAGTAACTCCATTACCACGTGTCACAGTTCTGTGAGCTTAACCTGTTTTTTCTCGCTTCTCTCATCGCACCTTTAACCCCTTCATAGTATATAAATTTACAACTTGCAAAACTAAATTGATTTTCAATTTGAAACAAATTGGGTTCAAAAAGAGATTTGATTTCTATCTCCACCAACTCACTTTCAATCATGTCTTATCTCAAAATATTGTTTTATAATTCCTAAATCTTCATTACTAACAATTTAATATTTCCATTATTCAAAGTTCAAACCATGTTAACATGGGTTTCTAACCTAGTTAAATTATATATAAAAAAGTATTATATATACAAATATTTATTAATAAATAACAAACAAGCTGAGATCAAGCTCTCATAAGTTAAACGACTGATCGAGCGCAGGCTTGTTTATGCCCCTAAGTAAGGGGTAAATGAGTGTTGTCCCTCTACCCTCAAATAATAAGTTCTGTTGCAGCTAGACTTAAACTGAATACCCCCAAATAATCAGAATCTAATAGCCCAAACATCATAAACCGTCTTCAAAACAGCAATAATCAAATAACCAGTTAAGAAATACACTAAGAGACACCAACTTTACCTGCCACAAAACGCAGCCCAGTGAAGAGCAGTCCAGCCATTAACATCCCGAAAATTAATACTAACACCCGCAGCAACCGTAGGTGCTATAGCCCAATCATAACCTAAAGCCCCAGCAAAATGCAACACGCCTTGCCCCTCTTCATCCAACACACTAGCACCTTTTCCACCTTCAGCCACCTTGTAAACAAGCCACGCGTGCAGCTTCTCCTTTAACAGCTTCTCAAACAATTGATTCTTGGCTTTTTCAGAAGAAAAATCATCTTCAGATGTAAACTTTAGCATCTGGTCCCACTCACGGTTATCCTCATGAATCAACGAACTGAGTTGACTCATCAGTTCAGGGTTGTTAACAGTAGGAACGGAATCTTGAGATCCAAGTGACAATAGTTTCACAAATCGCGTAAGCATTTCATTGCTGTCACCGTCCATGTCCTGATTATTATCAACTTGAAATTCAAATTCTCTGACTTCACTGCATGCGAGGCGGTTGGAACATGTGACATAAAAGTGCACACGTCCTGGTTTGTGATCAGGTGTGTGACAACGAAGGACACCATCGGCCACCACCTCTGCAGGGACTTCTAGTTCTCCAAACATGCAGGCCCATTGACAGTGTTGTAATTCTTCTTGACTCCTTAAGAATCGGCCAGTTATCAACACCTGGGTTTAAGGGAAGAGAGAGAATGACACCATATTAATCTAAATCTTCAAAGAAAACAAGTTACGAAAGTTTAGGCCTGTAAACGAACCAACCATTCAGTGAACTGTACAGCGGGAAGTTCATTGATATTCGTAAGAACATGAATACATGTCTCGATCGTCAATTAATGTTCGTTGACGTTCATTTATGTTAGTTTACGTTTGTTTAAGTTTATGTATTCATTTAAATAAATTTTTATGTCCATTTCAATACAGTCTAGCTTTATTTTAATTTTTTAAGCACAACAAATTGATATTTTAACTGGTGCTTAGTCAGCCATGTTCATTTATATTCGTTCATCTATGTTTGGTTATATTTGTTCATGAATCGTTCGTTTATACTATTAACAAATGAACATAGTAACGTAGGAACATGAACAGAAAACCCAGTTCGTTTACGTTCGTGAACCACCGAACCGTTTATTTATACCATTAGTGGACGGACATGAACACATTCATTTCCTTAACGAACATACATGAACAAGAAAAACCGTTCGTTTATAATGCTCACAAACAAACATAAACAACCATAAAGTTTGTTTATAATAATTAAACGTAAACTTTTAATAGTGTTTACTCATCTCAAAACCTGGAAATCACTATTTTTATAATTAACCTTGTTAATCATAAAGTTTGTACCTTGATTTCAGAACCTGCATTAGCCGAGTTTGGAGAAAAGTCAATGATACTAAACAACTGGTCTTGTGATAGAGATGGGCCCACATAACTGTCCAAATGCACTTGTGGACTAATAATGGAATCATCGACTCCATTTTCATTTTCAACAGCTTCCCAATACGTCCCGGAAGTCGACTGCGCTTGTGACTCCTTCACATCTCCAAGTTCTTTGGTCATCCAACGGTCAAAGCTGTCAAGTTTCTTTAAACCTTCCTTCATTACTTCCAAAAATGGTGGTTTCAGAGAACCAGATTTGGTTTCATCTAAAATGGAAATTGAATTAGTTTCCAGATTTGGTTTCCTGCCATCTTCATCTGGTAAATAGAACTCAAAGCTTCCTTGCGAAAGAAGCTTATGCTGATCATTGGTGTTTGTGT
This sequence comes from Bidens hawaiensis, assembly GCF_021521415.1. Lineage (NCBI taxonomy): Eukaryota > Viridiplantae > Streptophyta > Magnoliopsida > Asterales > Asteraceae > Bidens > Bidens hawaiensis. The sequence continues at coordinate 337,458 of NW_027491690.1, forward strand.
TCTCGAATGAACTGAACATGTCAGCAAAGTTAACATCTTCTTGAAAACGAGAGGGAAGATTATTATATCCTGCATCAGCCTGCAAATTTTTATAAAAATCACACTTAGCATTTGTTAAGAAATTGAGTCTCTGTACAAAAACCGAAATAACCAACATAACCAACCCGAAATAGCCGGACCCTATCAAAAACCGATGGTTGGATTTATGTGTTTTAGAAAACATATTTCTCGGTTCAGTTTTGGGTTTGCTATCAACCAAAAACCGAAAAACACGAACAAAACCCAATCAAAAACCCACAGTTTAGTTTTATAATTTAAAAAACAGATTTTTTGGCTCGATTTTGGTTTTGCTATCAATACAAAAATCCAAACCAAACCCCAAAAAAATCCAACAGTTTGGTTTTACGTTGTTATAAACCGATTTTTTGGTTCACTTTCGGTTTAGCTATCAAACATGAACAAAGAACCAAAAAAAAAACCTAACCCATTGTGGAAACAAAAAAAAAACGAAACCAAATGATAATCAAATCAAATTCTTGCTTTTTGGTTCGGTTTGAGCCCAAAATGTTTAAGCATAAATAGTAAAACCATAAAAACAAACTCACTGAAAACTAAAAAAACTGAATCCATGGAGATACCAAAAAACCAGAAACCGAACTGTTTTCACAAACCAAAGAACCGAATTTTCGGTTTTGACCCATTAACACCTTTATTTGAGACAGTTGAAGCTACAAACAAGATGAACATAACAGAAGAGTTAAAATGAATAATCAAATGTCTAGTACCTGCCACCATGCATTTCCTCTGAACTGCATTTTATCAAATCCATCTGGCATCATTTGACGGGTGCTTGTATCATAAGACTGTGTTGACTGATAGCTAGCAGATTCACTTCCTGCATTGTAGCTTTCAAATGGATATAACAAGCCAGCATCAAGATTGTTCCCATCTTTATCCCCTTGCATGAGTGATATAAAGCTCATATCAGGATTCACTTGAGCTTTTCCCTCATAATCATCTGTAAATGAATTTGTAAATTTGATCAGCTTTGGATTTTTATATAATGAGCAAAAACTTCAGCTGTTAACCGGTTTGTGTTAGCAGGTTGGCAGGTCAAACGTAAAAATCCTCTCACGCATGTGAACCCTAAAACGACACGTGTATTTGCAGGTTGACACGCATATGACCCGTTTAACCCAAAAAAAACATACAGTTGCATTAAAAAAAAAGTTTTATAAAATTTTTAAAATTCTAAAATAACATATTATTTTTATCACCGAACTATATTTAAACTAAGTCAATTCATTTTTAAAAAAATAAACTTTGGCATCGGAAGTACCCAATACATTTATTATATAAAACACAGCGTCCGATTGACACGAACACGGCTTGTTTAGCTAAACATATTCTCAGGTCCGACCTGAAACTGACCCAAACCCGTTTAGTCTAAACCAAAACCTTCGAATTTCGTGTTAGGTTCGTGTCGCGTCAGAAATTCACACCCCTAAAAGAATCTAAAATTTATGCATCAAGTAATCTATACAAGGAATTACTTGATGAAGGAACAGGATAATAAGGCATAGAGAATGGATCTTCAGTCTTTGCAGTAGCTGTTGGTTGCAAGTTAACAATAGAACTATATCTGGAAGTAGATTGGTGAGAATATGCTGCATAAAAAACCCATTTCCAAGTCAATAATATTTTAAAGATAGTTAAAAAAGGAAAAAAAATATATCAAATAGGGTCGAAAGCCGTGTTAAGTGTATTTCTAATGCCACGTGTCATATCTGACACCAGCATAGAGCATAGGAGTCTTATCGGTTTACTCGGTTTTAAATTTCTTTTGTCCCTAACCAGAAACTGGATTGATCTGAATTATAAAAATAAAAATGTTTAACCAGACCGGATTTAATTAATTAAACCAATCCGTTCGGATTATTCGATTCAATTTGGTTCAGTTATCCGAATAAGCAACATATCTTTTGCCGGAAACTGAACTCACAATTTGGATATGGTTAGGAACCGACCTAAAAACTGAATTCGCAATTCGGCTCAGTCTTTCAGAACTCACAAAACGGTTATTATTCAGTTTCTCTTTCAGTTAAGTTTTTTAGTAGATAAATATTTTTAGGCAAAACACACTTCTGTTCTAACAACCCCCACCATAGCGTCTCAACTACTACCAATCACTTAACCGGCCCGTTTTGTCACTTGTATAGAAAATCAAAAGGATAACATGAACACACCTGACTCAGCATCCTCATATTCTGAGGCATGTGTGCTATTCTCCGTGGTTTGTGAAGCAACTGGATGATTATATGTGCTAAACTTAGAAGACGCAGAACTATCGACCTCAGAAGTAGATACGTTTTCTTCACTTTCCAAAGAGTTGGGAGTAGCTTCTCTAGCACGGTGTGTGTTTGTCCTATTCCCCTGATATATACAATGAATCGTTAGTAAAAAAAGTTATATTCTATTTTAGAATTTTTTTAAGTACACACATATATAGTAACGACAAAACAAAAGAACCTAGTAAAACAAAATCATGGTTACAAGCGTTTTTTAGTAGTTGAAAATTAAGAAGTAAATTCGGAGGCTAACTTTATTAGGGATATCACAAGAACTACATTGTTATGGAGAGAGAATAGAGTTTCTGGTTGGAAAAAAAACCTCTTATATTAGTGAAATTCTACCAAGAATGACTACAGCATATTAATTTGATTGAAACAAAACCAAAAAAACAAAGCAAGAAAAACAGAGATTAAAAATGGACCAACCTTTACTTCACGGTAGTGCACTAGGACAATATTTGATAGCTCCCTGCAGCAACAATATACATATAAGAGGGTGATAAACTCCAAACCGAACACTTTATTTGAATTTTTATAAATCCAATCGTTTATACTTTGAATATTATAAGCTTTCTAACCTTTAGTTTCAAGATGTTTTATTAAGACGGTAAAAGGAATCAGAATTAGTTTCAAGAGGCTTTCATCCTTATGATATTTTTCCTCCTTATGACTAATTTTAAACTTGTACTTATAAATATCAAAAATCTTTTGAAATTTCAGTGGAGCTTAAATGAACTTGAAACCAAAATGTCCATCTACTTGCTTTTTCATATAAATATCTTTGTTAGGTAGATAATAGATAGCCCAGTTGTAGGTTCTTAACCCTTTAAGTGTACCACACAATATAACTAACTAAGCTACACCAGTAATATGGTATTAAAGTTCATCATAAAAACAAAATTCATAGCATAACAGGCAAGTGGCAACCATTATGTTAAAAAAGACTATGATGTTTAACAATGCTTTTTTCCAGTATTACTTTAGTATATTTTCCTTCATTTAGTAAAGTCTGAGTGATCTTGGTTTTGATATGTGCAACACGCTCTGATCTGTTTTGATCCATAAAGCTGATGCGTAATGCCGGATGAGCAATGCTTTTGTTTTAAAAAATACTCAAAAATTATTTATAGATAATATCATAGTGCCACCAAAGAAGTTTTGATATAGTGCCACCAAAGAAGTTTTACGTATAACCAAAATAAGTCTTTAAACTCTGTGTACAAGTAGTCTATGCATAAGGTACAAGTAATCTATGCGGAAACTCACTTTAACTCAGAAATGCGTGCATCACACATTATGCGATTAAGAGAGCATCATCCTCACATCATGGAATTGCAGTGAATCGCGCATGATGCACTCCTGATGCACGCATTTGAAACCAAGAGAGTTTTATGCACCAACTATTTTTTTTTGTGTTGAGTTAAAAGTGCACAGGTTGGAGAATGAATAAAGAACACACACACACACACACTAGAGAGAACTTTCACTCACTCTTCAAGCAACCAATAACTACGCCTCTGAAAATTTTCATTCTCTTCTCCATGAGCATAGTAGCAGTGGAGCACATCAATGCTTCCAGCCTAAACAACATTTAGTGAAACTTATAAGGCTTAAAAAAACAGACAAAAAATAAAGTGTTGGAATTCGAATGCTTCTATAGAAAAAACTATGAAAAAAGAAGACTACCAAATACTGAATAAGTAGAAAATATACTCTCATAACACTTACTTTAAGCCTTTCATGAGCTTCTTTGACCGTTTTCCCATCTTTTTTCTTTCTCCAGTTATGTCCATCTTTTCTGAAGTACCTTAACACCTTCCGGTCAAACAGAAAGAGTGAGCCATCTGAAAAGAAGCATGCGTATCAGTTCATCATGTCTAAATGTACCAAGTATAAGTAAACATGTGTCAGTGTGTTTATAAAATCATACTTGGAGGCCTATTTCCAGGCTCTGTTGCAATGCGAAACTTCGTATAGTTTCGTAGAATTTCACATATTTCAGCAGGTCGAAGCCATCGATGCTGTGCTTCCGAAAGTATTTGCTCAATATCTACATTTAGCCACCAAATCAGTCAAAATAGGTAAGTAAAACGGTCAAAGCAACTTCAAATAGTAAAAAAAACAATAAAGTCAACTGCATCCATCATCGACTCTAAAACACAGCTGATTATCACTGTCACTTTACTAATTAATAAATCTAATGCACAAAGTCCTTCAAATCAACACTCATGCAGACCATAAAAACCCTAACTATAACCAGAAGCAAAAAAAACACAAATCAATCAACTCTAAGCTCAATCGAACACTTCACAAACACTGATGCATCTGCATACGAACAAAATAAGATCATCCGAGATCGTATAAACCCAACCTACGAAAACCTAACATTGACAACAATCAGCAACACAAATCGCGATAACGAGCAGTAAGTGAGAGTAAAACTGACCTAATTGAGCACCGAGCGCGTACCGACGACCTTCCGCCATCAGATCTCAGACTAGAACTAACCTAGAGGTACACTTTAGCGATGTATTATCAGTCCAATCGTTGAGCTGCAGGTGAAACGTACACCGAACTGAAAGTGATTTGAGTTGATTTGATTGATGAAGATGAGAAATTAGGGTTTGTGAATTGGGGGAAACTGAAAAGGAAAGAAAAAGAAAAACGTCAAATGGAGAACAGTGTAAAGATTAAACAGGAAGGAAGGAAGGAAGGAGCCGCCGAAATGGAAGACAGTTAGGAGAGTGTGAGAAAGTTGACGTCGTTATTTGTGTAAATTTCAGCGTTTTTTCCACTATGGTGCCCAATAATACAACTAGCCCGGTAGGTCTATAAACAAGCTGAACGTTTAGGAAACTGTTCTTGTGAAGTTGAATCGTCTGACTAAAAGTTCGTTTATGTTTGTTTATGTATTCATAGAATGTAATTAAATAATATCTAGATGAGTCAACTATTTGTTCATTTAGGTGTGTTAATTTATGTTCGCTTATCTTAGTTTGTGTTCATTTACATTTGTCCGTATATGTTTATTTATGTTCGTTTATATTTGTTCAGTTATATTTGTGAACTGTTCGCTTAGATTTTAAACAAACGAACATAAATGAGCACGAGCATGTTCATTTTTTAAATAAACGAACATGAAAACATATATTGTTTGATTAAGTGTTTATGTTCGTTTGGTTTGTTTAAAGGCCTACACAACGGGAGTGTGTGAGAACTGAAATGAGTTTATGGGTGGTCATTTGTATATAATATATTGTTTGGTATGATATTGATAAAAGTTATTGTATATGTTGTATGATTCTGTGAGTTGTAACGTTAGTTATTTCTTTACTCGTTAAACATTTACCTCAAAGCTGACTCTATGAAAAAACGAACCATGGTATAAGAGTGCTACTATTATGGTAAGATGAGACACTATAAGAGAAATTGTCTCAGGTACTTGACTAAGTCGAAGATTATTATACATGTTCTCTACAAGGTTAAATAACGTTAGGAAACTATAAGCATGTAATTTGTGTTGTATCTATTGCAAGTTATATCCATGTCATTTGTATGTATCTTGTGACCAAATTTTCTAGCTTAAACATAAAAGTTTTTTTATTGGTGACTATTGTTAGTAAAGAAAACTAAGGTTGTGTTTTTTTTTTTTGCTTATAAGGTCTGCAAGGAGCCTATGTCTGCGGGCGCGCAAACATAAGTTCTTGAAGACTGTTTGTTTTAAAAAAAATCTGAAAACTGCTTTTATGGTGTTAAAACATAAGTTTTTTTCACCATCTTCACACTTCTTAACATCATACCAACACCCAATGTCCAATACCACCACCACCACCGTTCGCCACCACCTCCACCATCCACCATCCACCGTCCCCCGCCACCACCACCCACTGTTCACCGCCACCACCACTCACAACCACCGTCCGCCACCACCACCGTCAACCACTCACCACCACCGTCAACCACCCACCACCACCACCGTCAACCACCCACCACCACCACTGTCGGCCACAACCACCGTCCACTACCTCCACCATCCACCACCACCACCCACCGCCCGTCGCCACCGCCACCACCCACCGTCCCCCGCCACAACCATCCACCACCACCATAGTCCACCTCCCACCACCACCATCCATTGTTGGCCAACATCACCGTCCACCACCCACCACCACAACCGTCCATCACCACCACCCACCGTTCACCGCCTACCACAGTCGTCGTCAATCACCCACTTCCATAGTTCGTACACCACTACCAATTATTTTAGCAGTCTACAATTGTTAAATGACTTTTATCTACTGTAATATATATGATAGGTAACTAATTTTCAGCTTATGCAACAGTTTGTAAAACAAACAGTATTATATTTTCAGATTGCAAACCTTCAGACCACATCTTCAGTTGCAGACACTAAATCAGATAAAATCATATTGCAGACATTTTTTATCTTCAAAAACAAACAGCACCTATATGTGCAAATACATGTGTTAACTAACCGGATATTGGACACAAATACATTAAGAAGTTTATTAGGCCCATTTAGTCGGTTAACATTTTGACAGAACAAATTTAAAGGCTTGCACATTCTTGAGCTATATTTCTTACATGGAGACCATCAGTGGGAACTTCGTTCTTCATCCACTACACCAAATCGTTTTACCTACTACTTCTTTTCAAATGTTTAAACCTAAACCCTCTAGTACTCTTTTATGGGTTGAGGTTGTTTTGGAATGGATCTTTGGAGGGAGCTTTTCAGAGTCATTGTATGCCAATAATCTTTTATTGACAAAAATGTAAAATCATCATCATCATACTCAGCAAATCCCATAAATAGCAAAGCTATTGTAGAGTTTTAGGAGAGTAAGATGTAGACAACTTTACCTTTACTCAATAAGAATAGAGAGGCTGCTTCCAGTGAGACCCCCGGCTCAATAGTGGTTTTGCATCAAGCCTTGGACGAAAGGCAGATAATACACAACCATTAAGACCCATCCGATTGATGCATGTACCATTGTCTTTCAGCATGTAAAACTTGACAAAAAAAAATCCTTTTGGTGGGATCAAAGCCGCTTTTGCAATATCTATACATATTTATGACAAAAAACGAGTAACCAAAATTATAGATGCTTGTTGAGCCTGTAAAGGACTGATGGTCAGCAACCAAACAACTGATCAATATCAGTTGTTCTTCATCATGGTGAATAACAAAGTATTTAAGTATTGCTTCCCAAACTGCTAACATCAAATAACTGCTCAAGATTACTGAAGATAAATCAACTGAAGTTGCAAACTACCGAAGATCAAAAGTGCTAAAGACTAACAACTAATGGTTCAAACATCAACCATCATTTTTGCAAAGATCAGTAGTTTTAGATACTTTGGTATTTGTTAATTGTTTATATATATTAGTCAGTTTTTTTAACAGGTTAACTTTCAGTCTTGACTCATAAGCGCTTACACTTGTTTATAATGGAGAAGAGAGTCTCTTATTCATTAACACTTTTTTACACAATATTCTCTGATAAAACAGTCCTTTGTACTAAAATTCAAGAGATTATGATGAGCTAAGGTTGAGGGAGAGCAATAAATTGTAATATTTGATTATAGTTAAGAAAAATTGTTCTTCTATATGATTAATTCTAAAAGCTTATCTAATTAGTTTGTTTCAGCTGCTATTACTTTGATAGTACTGAATGATTCATGTTCAATATGAATTCAATTAATGTTTATCTAATTCATTCAAAGAATTAGATAAGTTGCTTACTGTTATATAGATTAAGTGTTCAACTCCGATCCCAACAATGTATATATGGATTTTACAAGCAATTTTGAATTTATATTTATAGAAATATATATAATTATCTGTTAAAATTATGAATTTGGAAATCTGTCAAAAATATGAATTTGGAGTTTAAGGCTAAAAAAAAGGAAGAATTGTGAAGTACATGATGTTGGAGTAGGGGTGAGCAAACAGTACTACTACGAATCGATATCAAATTTTGAGTTTTCGGTACTGATACGGTACTAGTATCTTACAAATTTTGCCTTTAGTACTGGTAAAAAAAATACGAACATTTCGGTAACGATACCAAGAATTTAGGAAAATCGGTATCGGTACAGTTGTCGGTGAACACTAAGCTTGCATGTGCACATATGAATTATTGTACTTGAAGATGATGATCCTTGTTTTGGAATGGACTATGGAGCACGCTTCTCCTCATTCAGAGTCAGTGAGTCACACGTGCAAACAATGCATCTGACCTTGTTTTACATACATGTAAGGGTGTAACTAATTACATTATATGTAACACCACTTACGCATAGGTTACTTTTGACTCTGCACTAGTACATCACGTATACGTATATATAAATAGTTAGCTTACACGTATCTAAATAAATAAAAACAACTAGAGAAACACAATGAAAACAATTTTATACTTCTTAACTGAACATGCCTGTAAATACATGTTTTTCAAACCAAGTTTATTCACTAGTTAGTACATCTTATAGAATCATAGCGTTTTCGTAGATAAAGACACGTGTTCACGTAGAATAGGTGGATGAATCTTACTCAAAATTAATAAAATGAAAGAAAATACAATATTCACAGTAATGAGGTGGATGAATCTTACTCAAAAACATCGACATTCGCTCTCCTTACACTTGTGTTAATAAACTCGTTCTATCAAAAGTGATACCGACAAATGTCTACCCTTCAATTCTATTTTGTTAGATGATTGAAAGATAAAATCAATCAAATTAGACGCTATTTAAATAAATACTCTACTTGAAGCCATGAAAACACAACAAAAATTCAGTTTGGTGTCTTGTGTAATTCTTTGAGAATCTCTTGGGATAGTTGGTTTGCACTATACTCAAGCCCAAAGCTTCTAACAATTTCCATATTTGGATTCATCAGATACCTGTTAATTGGTCAAATGAATAACAATGAAATAAAGATTTGGTTTTGCATAGTGTAGCTTAATTAAATTATAATTACTTAAAGTTACTTTTACATATATTTAATTAAATTTTGTATAAATAACAAAATATATATTTAGCTATTTTAATCATGTTTATATATACAAGTAATAGGCTCGCTTAGGCTCTCGAGCCAGCTCGACAACCGAATCTCGGACTCGGGCTCTTTTGTTAAACAAACTTATTTTTAGGCTCGAGCTCGCTAAGCTCGGCTCAATTCGAGCTTCTAGCGAGCTGTTCTCAAGTAGTTCACGGGCGGTTTTGCTTATTTACACCCCTAATTATAAACATGTTATGTGTAACTCTAAGCCTACTATGTACACTTCACATGAATTTTTCACTTTTTCTCTTTATATAATATGTGTGTGTGTATAAGAATTAGAAAATGACCAAGTACCAAAAAAAAAAAAGAAATGATTTTGGAAAGTATAACTCACATGCTGTGTGAAGTATCAACAAGACAATCATCCCCATCTTCTTCAACCTTCTTAAAAAACACTCTATACTCATTTGCCATCTGTTTGACCGCTCCAACCGGTCCAGTTAGACCCATAATTCTCTCATCAAATTCTGCACTCCATGTTTTAAACAAACATTTTATTATTAGACCCTTTTAAACATTTACTTTTATGAGTCAAAACAAATAGAAGTTAGTAACATGTTAAAACAATAACCAACCTTTGAGATAAGCACGAAGATGAGATGGCGTATCGCGTTGCGGGTCAATAGTAACAAACACAGGTTTTACCTTAATGTTGTGTTCTGAATCTAATGTATTGATAGCCTTGGCCAATTTCGCAAGTTCAGCGGGCCCCACATCGGGAGATGATGTATAACCAAAGTAAACAAGTATCCAATCTCCCCCTTGAAGGTCCTTTTCTGTAACTAATTTACCATCTGAACCAACTAACTTGAAGGGCCCACCAATAACCGGACCGTTTATTGAACTACACCCATTGTTTTTACACTGTCCTGATTGGTTAAAAGAATTGATTACTATTAATTAGTCCTGTAAATGAACCAAACGAACATCAACGGAACATGTTTGTGTTTGTTCATTAACTTTAACAGAACAAACGATCGAACACGAACAATTAAACAAATTGGGTTTTCTTGTTCGTGTTCGTTAGTTAACAGTATAAACAAACGGTTCGTGAACGTCAACAAATGAACATGACTGAGCATAGATAAATGAACATAATAACTAAGATAAAACCAATAAAAAGAAACGTGAACAACAATGTGCTGTCCCTAAAAAGTTACTAAAGCTAGACTAAATTGTAATGGGCTTTAAAAAATTTAATGAATATATTAACTAACAAACTTAAAACAAATACCAATGAGCATACATGAACGTAAAAGAACGAACATAAATGAATGAACAAGACATGTGTCCATGTTCGTTCGTTTATAAAACAAACTAACATAAATGAACCTCCCGCTTAACGGTTCACTGACCGTAAGGCTCGACTATACCCATCCTACAAAACACTAACCATTTTGACCCGTTCGGTTAGTTTCAGACCCACTATTAATAACAACATAGTTCAGGACAACATTCTCACTGCGAATGGAGTCTGACTTAAGTTGACCCTCTCATGTATAATCATCGTAACATCTTAACAATAGCATTGACTAATTTAGAGAAATATACAACTTTAAACATTGATATTAACTCATTAAGTAATCTTTCAATTCAATTAAGTCATTTCGAGCATGAAGTACATCATAAATGAATATCGTGAGCATAATTAAGATCTAACCTCTATGAATAGCTCTCCTCTCATCATTTATATGCATAATAACAAGTCCTCCACTGATCCCACCAATAAGACCAAATGGCTACAATAGAAAGTTACAATGCAACAATAAGCATCAATGCTAGCATAATAACTATATGCATAATTCATGTGAGTTAAGTTACAAGCATGTAGGATCGCCATGATGATGATGATGAAGAAGAGAATTGTTCACGACCCTGTTCCAATAACCGACCATTCTTATTTGGTGTTTTTGCTGCTCGCATGTAACTTGAAGAATGAAACATCTTCTGTGTACCACCATACCTACCAGAGAGTCAAACATATTTATCCTTAATCTGATTTCCAAATGAACAAATACACACAAAAAAAAAACACCTTATAATTTAACCCTCAGTTGACCTAAAAGTGCAGAAATCACCATTTAACCCTCAGTAAATAAAAAAAAGTGCAGAAATTACCATATAATCCTCAGTTAATCAAAAGTGCAGAAATCACCATTAAACCCTCAGTTAATCAACAAGTGCAGAAATTACCATATAACCCTCATTTAATCAAAAGTGCAGAAATCACCATTTGACCCTCAGTTGACCTAAAAAGTGCAGATATTAACCCTCAGTTGACCTAGAGTGTTGAAGTTACCATTTAACCCTCAGTTAATCAAAAGTACATAGATTACCATTTTACCCTCAGTTGAGCTAAAAGTGCAGATATCACCATTTTAACCTCAGTTGAAAAAAGTGCAGATATCATCAGTAAACCCTCAGTTGATCAAAAGTGTAAAAAGTTACCATTTTACCCTCAACTGACCTAAAAGTGCAGATATCACCATTTCACCTCAGTTGACATAAAAGTGCAGAAATTACCATTAAACCTCAGTTTATCAAAAGTGCAAAAATTACCATTAAACCCTCAGTTGACCTAAAAGTGCAAAAAAACACCATTTGACCCTCAGTTAACCTCATAGTCCAAAAATCACCATAAAAACGGTAAAACCTCAGCTGTTGCAGTTCAAAAAAAAAACCTCAGTTGACCTATTCTAACAAACTCATAGTTCCGCAATCATACTCAAATCATACATCTGCATTCATGAAACTGTGAGTAAAATCAAGAGCAATAAGTTGACCTAAAAGTTCAGAAACAACTAATCACCACTTAACAAGGTAAATCTACAATAATAACAACTAATCATTGCTTCACAATCAAATTAATATCAATATCTACATGTAATTCGTTAACAACTACAGCAGTTTCACAAACCTTAAGTTGACCTAAAAGAACTGCAGAAATCGCCATTTAACAAACTAGTTTCAGCTAACAAGTTACGAAGAATAATGCTACCGAGAATAATAATAATAATAATAATAATAATAATAATAATAATTACCTTGTTCGAGAAAACAGAGCCTGTACGGACCTCTTTCCAATGGAGTTCCACAAAACCTTGAAAACAGTCATGGATGAAACTGAGATCAACGATGACTATTAAAAACCCTAATTTGAATTTGATAAACCCTAACGCTAGGTGTTGTGGGTTATATTAGTGGAAAGGAGTGTTGTTTTGGGTTAGTTTACTTCTTGTTCAAGAATTAATTAATTTTTTCTTAATTCATTTTAGGTTTCTTCTTATTCTAGAATTGTGAAAAGAATTTGATGCTTATGGATAAAAATTCTATATAGTTGTAATAATAACTAGTTAATTCCACGGCGCTTCGCAACGGGCATTTGTTTGGTATCAGCTTGATTCAAAACGTAGATTAAAAAAACACATTGCGAGGTATATTCAAAACTCATATAAAGTTTACATTGTTGTATCGTAATATTTCAAAATTTAATTAGTTAAATATTACAATTAACAAAAAATAATACTAAACTCACCATTCAAAAACGATGTCTTAACGTTTTTGTTATTGCTTATACATAATGGGTTGGACCAGCTAGCAGGTGGGTTTTCTCAAGAACTTGAGATAACTTGGAGACGCTTAAGGCCGGCTCCATACAGCTGGGTTGGACCAGCTAGCGGTGTTTTTCCATTTGGTCACCCCGTATCAAAAACTAAAAACTTAGTACTGATTCGATATCAATCGTGAAGAGGTAGGTCCCAGCAAAGCCATGTTGGACCCGCAAGACACACCTTGAAGAGGTACGTCTGCGCAAAGACCAACTGGTTCCGCAGGACCCACCATGCTCAGAGAGATGAAGACCTTACACGCAGTAAGCCAGCTGTTCCCGCAGGAAAGCCTCCCTTGGTAAAGTACCCTGCCTGTTCCCGCAGCTGCATATACAAGCCAAGAAGGAAGGCTACTCGCACTAACAGTAAGGCTACACGCATAAGACACTAACTCATACTTCAGTAATGTCACCTGAAGAAGGAATTAGCAGGGCGGGAATATTCTCGCCCAAAAGAGCCAGTCCGTACGCTTCTAGAAGATCTTTTGTACTATACCTACCAAGGTATGGACAAACAGACAAGATCTGGCAAAAGCAACCCATGAACCAACCACAGGGTGACAGCTCACCGACAATAGTACCAGGAGGAGCACGCTCCAGTACAAAATGTCACTATCAGCCGCTGCCTACCCACCAACTCCCATCGTGGCACGAACATAGCCCGTAGTTGGTGGAAAAGGAATATTATATACAGCTGGCCGTACCTGCTTGGAAACCTACCTTAAGCTATAAATACTCTAACACCTTGGAACGGTATCATCATCTCATATTAGCTTATCTTCTCTAGTTATTTCTCTCAATATACACTTATATTCAGAGCAATCTAGTCTGATTCTCACGCCGGAGGGTGGTCACAAGGAGGAACCCCCCCCCCCTTCTCAGTGACGAGCTCACGGTGTCTGTTTTGCAGGTCGAGAAGAATAACCATCTTTGCCGGACCTAACCCTCGTGGGAAACATCTACTTAACCCCCAGATTATCCTTAATCTGCCGGGGTCTCTTAGTGTTTCTTCAAATCGGTAACGGTACCGAAAACATTCATCCATGTGCATATATACCAATAACATATAATTGTTTACATATATACCGTAATAACATATATGTGGGAACCACTTGAAGAATGCATCCTCACCTTCAAAAGGAAGGGAAAAAATCTTAAATGTGATGTGGATGTGAATGTTCATCATCTGTTTTCCCTGTTATTGAAATGCCCGAAAAGTAACTTCTATTGCTTTCAGTGAAGTCTTGAAACAACCCGTCATGTGCCCGACTGCCCGGGAGTTCAATTACTTTATCAAACAAGGAGCTTGATCACTCAGCTGTCGGATTTCACATGGAATCTATCCTAAGATTAATAGGCAGAGGTAACAATTTTGTAGCTTTATGCTAATTGGTTGCTTATTTTTTTTCACTATAAATTATATACAATTATCAAACATCTATTGCAGCTAATTAGGTGAAGCCATTTGTTGAATATGAATATGAAGGATGTAAGATTTTTTATGATTTTAGCATCTTTCAAGCTTAATAGTTTTTTATGGTATTTGCCATGTCTCGATTATTCAAGTTTGATATGTTTTCCAAAAGAAATGACTGCTCGGATGGCCTGTGAAACGGTTTAGGCTGGGTCGGGTCAGTTTAGCTCAAACAGTCTTATAAATTATCTCATTTTTGAAATAAAAGTTGTGCGGGTTGGGACAACCAGGCTAAAAACTAGAACGAGTTGCCTTAAATACGGTCACTATGACTCAGGTCATGCCGCGTTTTGGTAGGATTGAGTAAACGTCAAAACGAGTCATTTTAAAAATAATTAACTTGTTTAGGGTATTTTCTTTGATTCCGATTGGTCTGGAATGCCGTTAGACAATGTTGATTAGGTCGGTTGGGTTTTATAATGAAGAGCTTTGAGTAGTGACTGTATTTAATTTTACATTGCTAATTCTTTTTAAAAACTATCAATTCGGTTTATGAAAAATATTTAACTAAATTGTCAAATCTGGGTTGATTCTTACTTGTCCATTCGTAAGTAAATGGATTCAACATTTAAAATTACTTACTTTTGTTCACTCTTTTTTGCGACATGCTTTTAAATGGCTTTGCCTTTCTTGAGCAAAGGACTTTATTGGTGGTCACAATCTGCAGAGCAGCAAGTTCTTTTAAGCTATTTGAAATGTTAAAAAGTTGGGCAAGCATTCGTAGCAAATGGTGTAGAGTTGGAAAATTTGGTAATCTTTGACATTAGTCACACATGGTTTACTTTAATAAGGTTGACTTTGCAACAATGGATTCTGATATTGGTGTCTAAATATAATCATGAGGATTTGTATGGACTGGTAATTTGGGAGTTTTGGATTTTCAAAATTTTAGAAAATATTCTGGTTAGTTTGGATTTCAAACACATTGAACTTTTTGTTTGTAATTACTTAAATTATTCTATTTAATTGTTTTATGTATGTTTAATTACCCGGCTGTGTATTACACGGGTTCTAACTTAGCAATATAATATATTGGTGTACGTCATTATAAGGCTATGCACTACGTCTCCACTGTTCAGCACTCTGGACCATTGACCATTCACTATATCAACGCCTTCTCAGCTTTGGCTCTACCACTGAACCTATGTTATACATTATTCTTCACCATTCCATTTATTATATTACTTAAAACAAAGAGAAATTAAAAAAAGAAAAATATATATATATATATTTTTTGATTGGGTGTAGATCTGAATGGTGCGTGGGCCGGCTCAATGCACCACGCCACTAGTGATATGGGGGATAAAGGGCGGTTTTTCAACTATCACCATCTTTGTCATCTCAGCACCATTGGTAATACTGCATGGTCTAAGAAAACCAGAAATTATACGTTCCATAACTTAAATAAATTTGAGTGAAATAAATATTATGGTCTTAACAAGAAAATGTAAGATTATTTTTATGTGATGTTTATTTTATATATAAGATTATTTTAAGGTAATGTTCATTTTATATATTATGTTTGAAGTTGAATTATAATTTGGAATAAAAAAGATGGAGAAGAAACCTAACAATCTGAACCAGATTCAATAGAATTATACCTTTCGAAAACACATCGAACAAACACACCAACACAAGTGTCTTTTTACAATAATTTACATAATTGAATATAAAAATTGGTTTATATAGGACTGCCACCGCCTAACTTTTCTTTCTTGGTTTCACACCTTGAATTAGAACCAATAATGTTGTTTATTACAAGACACAAAAACTATTACATAAAAACAAAAATTATATATTCTTTTAAATGATTTGCAATTTTAAATACAGTAGTTACATAGATCAAAGTGATTATGTTGTAAAAGAAAGAGATCTCTAAAAGAAATTATCAAACTAATTTATTTATATATTACTAGTTTTTATCCCCCCGTATTACGGGGGTTGTTTTATATTTTTGTTCTAATATTTATTTATTTATTAAATTTATATTTTTTTATTGTATGAAAGTTAATAATGTACTCATGGTTTGATAATAAATTGTTTCACAAATAAATGAGATATTATAAACCGGTTTAAAAGCTATATGGTTTTGATGAGACCCAAGACCCGTTTATTTTTTTTACTATAAAATTGGTTTTTTAATTATAAATAATATTTATGAAAGTTAATAATATACTTATGGTTTGATGAGACCCAAGACCCGTTTATTTTTTTTACTATCAAATTGGTTTTCTAATTTAAATAATATATATATATATATTTAAAATAAATAAGATATTAATTTTTATTATATCCTATTTTATAGGATTTTTACATCAATAATTTGGTGAGAATAATTTTTAATTTAATGAGATGTTATAACCCGTTTAAGGAATATCTGGGTTTGGTAAGACCCATACCCATGAACTCGGGTCAAGTGCATGAGAAGCCTCCATTTAAAAATCAAGCAAATCTGGTGACTCCTAAAAAAGGGGGAGCGACCACATCGTGACACATAGGATTTTTATGTCTTTGTTTATATATATTATAGATAGATTTTAGTTTTTTAGGTTACCTACGTAGGTTATATACACAACCTACCACGTATATGTTTGCTAGAAATAAAAAATTTGTTTATGTATATCTAAATTTAAAGAGATACGAATAAACATTGAATTTCAGCAATCACATCATACATTATAACAATTAATGATTTATTTTGTTATTAGATGTTTTCGCACCAGAGCTACACGCACAACACATACATATTATCTAGACTCCACTAACGTGTCATATGCATCGTATAAACTTTCACTAAATCATACGCATCGTATGGCCCTTTATAGCCCTACAATAGACGAAAAAGTTAATACGTCTGATATAAGGTGTTATACGAGTAAGGATAACTTAATGAACACAAAAAAATAACATTGATATGTATGATGTGACAGGTATATGTTTTAGAACACTAACATGAGCCGTATAACCTCTTATGATACGTGTGCATACCCTTTATAGGACTACTTAGATATAGATATCATGAGGGTGTATATACGTACAGTTTTTTTTAAATGGTTACACACACCCATCTATCTTTAATGTCCCTCCTAAACTATTTTCAATAGAAGATAATTACTATGGTCTATCATGCTAGATTTTAAACCATGGTCTTTTTCTAAAAACAAGTATTTTTACTATTCAGCGAGGCTGAAATGACACGTGTGTATATATATACTCTCTCTCTAGAGTTACACCATATATGCTTAATTAGTACAACTATGATATACCTCCCATGTCCCCACTAGCTTCTTCCTAGTGGAAACGTGAGTTGATGGAGCAGCCTTCCAGTTGATCCAATTCTAGTTCTCTCTCTTTCCATCACTCTATATAGAAACCCTAGCTTTTTCTACTTGTACACAAACCTATTAATCACCACCATCCAATTTGCTTCTTCAACCTCACACCTTTTTCACTAATTCGATGCCTTTTTCATCCCTTTAAACACAACCTTTAACCCAACAAAAGATTTCATCAGATCTTACTTCACTTCATCAACACATGATGGATTCTGGAAACAACAGTGGCAGCCTACAATCATCAAGTGGTGCTGAAGATGAGTGTAATTCACGCGCCACCACCACCACCCTTCACCTACCTCACCAACCACCCTTAATCAACCACCAACTAAATCAGACCAACAACCTTAACAACAACAATCCCTTGTTCTTTTCATCGTCCCAACAAAACCATCTTCTTGATCTTGACTCTGTTGTTTGGTCCAACACCTTACCTTCTTTCTCCGACCACCACCACCACCACCTTTCAACCACCACCACCACAACTAACCCTATTCCGCCTGCTAGGAACCCTAAGAAGAGATCAACAGCTTCAAGAAGAGCACCAACTACCGTCTTAACCACAGACACTAATAACTTCAGGAGTATGGTTCAACAATACACTGGCATCCCATCACTCTCTCCTGAGACAAGTTTAGATCTTTTTGGTACAAGATCTAACCAGCTCAAGCCATACCCATATTATTCTTCACCTTCACTTATTAATGATCATTCTTCTATTAATCTTAATCTTCTCAACACCATGCAAAACCCTATTACCTTTCCTTATAATAATAATAATATTAATAATAATACTTCACTCAACTTCTCACCACTCTTGAATCTCAAATACTCAACACAAAACCCTAATTCATCAAACGGGTTTGGTGGGATTGGACAAACACATATCCATCAACACCACACCACTTTACCGGATCTTCTTTCGACTGCGGTAACACCGACAGCTACAAGCTCGAGAAATGACGATCCGGTGGCGTCAGGAGGAACTGGGAATCATCAGCTGCTATGAAAGGTGATCAAGGGTTCATTGAACCATGGACTTAATTAATTAATTGCTCATCTGATTAATTAGTGATTTAATATATATATATTGGTTTAAGAACTACATGATTATAGTATGTGATGATGTTTCTAACAATGACTTAATTTGAAGATTTGGGTTAGTTTGTGTGTAAATACTTGGATCATATATTTGATTTTTTTTTTCTTAGGTTTCAAATACATGCTTTGCTTTGGGTGATTTTATGAGGGTTTGTGTTAGATGCATCTCCTCGTGTGGTTTTACTTACGATAGGTGCAGCTTTCTTTGTATAGCCAGGGGTACGTTTAGCCTCACCATTTTACAAAACGTACAATGTGAAAATGGAGTACATCTCCATACATAATTTACTGTTATTTTCATTTTTTTTCTATGTTAACATTTAACATTTTTTTAGTTTTTCTATAGTAACATGTAATACATATACATCTAATATATTTTTTAAACATATTCATGGTATTGTTTTATGTTTTTTTCCGTCTTTGATATAAATTTTACTTAAAACGAAACTGTATAAAAAACTCTATTGTTCATATTTGATATCAAATATTATGATATTTTTGAAAAGTAGTTTGTTTTCAAAAAAACTTTCAGAATGTAGAAAAGAACACAACAATATACTTAAATTTTAGGTTGAAGAGATTATATATATATATATTGGGTTGAAGGGAATTTGTTGATTATTAGGTTGAAGAATTTGTGCAAGCGTTGATGAAATTTTATGGTGGACTCACATGACTTTTGGATACTGTTTTGGAACATGAAAGATTTTTGTTATAATTGTAAGTAGAGATCTTATGCAAGTGTGTTCATATTCCGAGTACGTTGTCTCTAGCTTTATGTGTATTAAAAGGAAAGAGATCTATGCATTTCTCACCTTTCTATTATCTTTTGCCAATTTATAAACATACTAATTTAAAAATAAATTTTGTACACGTGAATAAGAAAATATCAGTCCTAAGCATAGTAATTTAAAATTAAATTGCGGATGTCAACCCACTTGCATCGTGACAAAATCAATTTTTGACATAGGCCACCTTACACACCTCAAATACGTCATCTACATTAACGAACTTTCCACATCCATATATGTCTTCTCCGTTGAAGTCTTCTTGTCTTGTGAATTGAGCTAACACATAATCTCTTATCTTGTTAGACAGTTTACTGAAGGCTTGGTTCGTTTATATTTTGCTCTTAATGTTTCATAAATTTATTTTACGAACGTAATTTTCTAGTTGTAGTGTTGCTATTTGAAAACCCTATACGTGTTAAAAAAACGGTTGTTTTTCTAGTTAGATTCTTTATTCCTACAATTGGTCTTATTACATTCCTTTTATTGTGAAACCCATTCGTAAACCAAGACTTGACATATCGAAAGCATGAGATGTGGTTAGGTGGTTTGCAATATTAGTATGCCATCTAAATACATGGTTAAGAAAACTATTAATTAACACTCCCACTACATTCTTGTGAACACACCGGTCATCTTCACTTTTGATAAAACCAAATATTTTATACTTGTCTTAATTCATCAATGGAATTATATACCTCATCAGGCTTCTTGTAATTATCAAAACTTTCTTATTAGCTAATATATTCATCTCCCAAAGATGCCCACTTAAGGGTGATGGGCACCTTCGGCAAACCCAGTCAAGTAAACCAGATAGTTTGTGAAATCATCGCAATTGAATTGGGTAACAATTTTGGGTCCGTGAATCGAAAACTGTGTTGAAGAAGAACGATGAAAAAGGGTGTAATGTAAATAGATTACAATCTATCATAAAAGGATCCAATTACAATAAAGAGGCAGGTAAACGGGCAACAAGTTGCGTCGCCACCCACTTTTAAAATAGCAAAACCGATCCTACTAAAAAATAAAGTTATCGTTCTTCGGCGTCGATGAGTTACTGTGCACGACCCGCTGAACTCTTTTTAGAAACGTAGCAGCATCGGGGGCAAGAGACCCAAATGTGTCAAAAGCAAAAGGAATGAAGGCATGTTGATTCTCCACACACGCCTTCTCGTGCTTAGCAATTTTTCCTACTTCTGCCTTTAGCACGGCATGCCTAGCAACAAACCCCGTGTCCCTAAGCCCGACAAGAGGGGACATCCCAGTAAGGTCCACACAAGCATGCTTTCCCCCCGCCCACCCAAACACAAGAATGTCCGCTGGTCGGAGAGTAGACCTTCCTTCACGCGGATCCGACAAGAAATTCACAGGAGCCTCTTTTCTTGCCGAGATTCCCGCCTGTTTTAACACATCACAAAGGACATCCCTGACCAAATCATGTCTATATTTAAACCCGGGGAGTTCTTTGCAATGAACCGCGTGTTCACCAAAATTATCTAAACAAACCTTACGGCAGACCGGGCATGGCTCATCAACTGGGAACAGGGGGATCATTAAACGATATTTAAGAATGGCTCGGTACTCCACTGCTGACATGTGTTAGCCTAACCCTTCGATTGGGGTGACGGTCAAAAAGTCTTGAGCATGAGGAGCCTGAAGACATTCTAATACTGCTCTTTGACGAGAGGACATACCAAACTTTTCTCCCAAACTTTGGACGGTTTACTATAAAGGGCACTCGCCAAAGCATTTTGGGCTTTATGGGGGGGGGGTGTCCTTATTAGCGAATCCGCCAAGATCAAAATCGGGAATAGAGTTGTGCAAATAATCCATCGCACACCCAACTAAATCAAATGGGGTAGTTTGGAAACACTGCTACAACTAAATCGGGGTTCTTGGGTATATTCAAGTAAAAACAATGTGGGCTTGCATGACTAGTTGAAACAGACTAAAGGAAAAAGATCAAAATAAGGGTGTATTTATAGTTGTGATTAGAAAAAGGTTAATAAGTAAGTCTTAAAGAGAAAATTGTGTTTGAAATATACTAGAAATATGTTTTTCTTTTAATTAAAGATGTCAAGTAAAAGATCACCATAATTATTTATATTACATGTTAAAATATTAATCTAGACATACAAAGTTCAACGTGTCAAACTAACAATTACACAGGTAAACAATGAAATAAACATAAATTCAAGTATTTGCACATATGAGAATAATGTTGATAACCAGAAATGAACAATTTATGATTCATTAATAATAATAATATAGCGTTGAAATCGAGGTTGTAACTTAACAAATGCAAAATAATGATAAACAACATAATAAAAAAAATACTCTTTCATGAAAATCACAATTTAAAACGGATTGGGTATACAATACTAAATCAAGTAATTATCTTCTTAGGATCATATCAGAGCATCATCTTATCCCTCATTTTTTGTGAGAGTTTTTTGCAATGTAAGAAATGGTTTAGGATGTTGTGAGTGAAGGAAAAAGGAAATGTAATTATTTTTTAATGTATTTGAAAGGTTAATGTTCCACCCTATTAATTTTTTAATATTTTATAAGTGGTTGTGAGTTTAAGATAGGGAAAAGTTAATGATAAAGGTGTTTAAAATAATATCTTACGAGTTAGTATTATTTCGTGTCAGCTTTTGAATGGGTCAAAAGGCTACAAATGGATTGCCAATTTGAGTAGGAGAAATTTGTATGGGTCAACTATATTTGTGTTTTGTAGGTTCCGGAAGTTAATCGTAGTTGAAAAGGAACCGAAAGGAGAATCGGGTCAGACCAGCCGAAGCCGGTCAGCTTACCCATGGGGCACGCCGCATGTAAGGCCCCGTTACCGGTGCCTCACATTTAGACGTTGGATTTACTCATAAACACAGTTCTAAATATCAGAGTTATTTAAACTTTACGCGGAATATAAATCTTTCATAAACATCACATATCAAATCATAAACATGTTTTAAAACATTGCTCTTGTCTTTCAAAATCAAAACATAACTTATAAAACATAACAGGTCTTCAGATGCCAGACTCTTATTCTTCTGCCACGTGTCCCCGCTCAAGCCAGCTGTCTCATTCTACTCACCTGCGTGCATACTAAAAGTCAGCTACGCTGAGTGAGTTCTAGTTAATCATACATCATACATTATATACACTTATCTTCAATTATGCACCCGAAGATACATAATAATTACTTTACTAATTTACTTTCATACATACATTCATACTTTATTACTTTCATACTTTATGTTTACTGTTCATACTATCTCAGATATTGTTAGGGTCTGACCCCTTCGTTTTCTATCTCAAATATTATTAGGGTCCGATCCCTCTTTCCTTTGTCTATCTCGGATATTATTAGGGTCTGATCCCTTTCTTGTCTATCTTAGATATTAGTAGGGTCTGATCCCTTTATACTTTCCTATCTCAGATATTATTAGAGTCTGATCCCTTTCTTCTCTATCTAAGATATTATTAGGGTCTGATCCCTTACTTCTTCATCTTCGTACATTCTGTCTTTACATACTCATAACATATACATACATTCTTTACTCATTCATACACATTCATGTATTATACATATAGCTATCATACACATTCATCCATTTCATACATACCTCCCTTGTAAATACATGCAATATCCGAAGATCGTTCACATACCGACAAGCTTTCGTTCACATTCAAGATTTACATAATTAACATATAAAAGCATACATGGCATACACTTACCCTTTAAGGTAAGTGTATTAACTATCACATCGAGTATGCCCACAGCCCCGAAAACATAACAAGGAAATGGGGCTAGAAACTCACCTGAATGCGGTTACGTTCACCATTAATCGTAATCCCTTTCTTGAGCTGTGCACGGCTAACTGTATAATATTTACATATATCAATTAACTATTACTACTCATATCGTATTTCTATCTTTATATAACCCACAACGAACGTGGTCAGGGGGCAGCGCCCCTGGCATCGGGGTTCAAGGGGCAGCAGCCCCTAGCAGGGTCCAAGGGGCAGAGCCCCTGGCTGGGGTTAAGCTGCCAGGTCAGCTTCGAAAAATTTTATTTCCATTAACTGTCTTAACACATTTTCCATTAGGATTTTAATTTATTTTCTAATTCGTTAACTCATTCTTCATAGCGAATTAAGTCTGATTCGCTATCCGATTCGTTACCTTGTATTTATGAGCGGACATAAATGTAAGCCAACATACATGTTAAGGAAACTTAACATTCAACGAACTTAACATTCAGCGAAGTTGATCAGTAGGCGAACTTGCTTGTAGCGAAGTTAACCACAAGCGAACTTGGCTTGGCGAACTTGTGCAGCGAGCTCAGCTGCAGGCGAAGTTGCCCAGCCGCAGCCACTGTTCGCTCTTAACCCCCCCCCCCCCACATAATCACCTTCATTTCAACGTGAAATTCTTGAATATGGTATTAACCAAACCCGTGATCATTCCCATGGTCTTTATCGGGTAAAACTTGGCCCGGAAAAACATAAAGTTTGGACCTTTAAGCTTAAAAACGTTCAATACTAGATCTACGATTTATCTTAAACGACCCGTTTATGTTCACGGGTTCATTAGGTTCGTTTTAACATCAAGTTTACAACTTTACGTTTCATTTAAACCTGATTTATCATAGTTTCAAGTTTCGTGGCTAACCGTTTATAAAAACGTAAACTTTAAGGTCAAGAACATACCTTTAGTGCTTGTTTGAATCTCGTTTAACTTGTTTATGAACTCTAGATCATGTATATAGCTCGTGTAATAAAGATCTAATACAAGCTAACGTCCGTTTGGTCTCAAATCTCTCTCGCCACTCTCGGCCGTGATATGGTGTAGATGTATGTGTGTTTTTGAGTGTGTAAAGAATAAGATGGAAAGAAATGAGGGTTTAGGGTTTTAGGGTGGTTTGAGGGAGAATTTATACTCCTAAGGCCCATGAACCCTAAGCCCATTTTATCCATAATCCCATCTTGTTTCATCTAAGTCCATGATATTTTCTTTATTAATTATTAACGCGAAATCACTAAACGTAACTTTCTTTATTTAATCCTAAAATATTTATTTAACACACGACACCTTAACAAAATCTTTATTTAATATTATAACTTAACATTACAAAATCTAGGATGTTACACCGCACCGCGTGGCCAGGGAGCTAGACCTGGCCGCGCGCGCGGTCAGCTTTAGATTCTAGAAAGTTTTCCCGTTTTGTCAGGTTTTGGGCCCAATTCACTATATAAACATCCTTAACCTTAACCTAAAAAACACCTTACGAATCACGGACGAATTTGGAGTTTCTTGGAGTTTAGGATTGCATTATTGGTGGTTTTGAAGGCAATGAATCACCCGGTGAAGAGCTTTACGTTCAAGATGGAAAACTACGGGTTTTATCGCCTTTAATCTTCATTTCAATTATTTTCACAATGATTTCCTTTATTATTTTTCTGTTTGATTTTAAGATGCTAGGCTAAAGATTATAGACTGCCAAGGCTTATGATAAACATTTGTTAAATGTTTGATTTTCTTTGGATTATGCTTTTCATTATGGTTTTATGAATTAGTAAGTTGTTTGATTTTATTTGATTGATGCATTTGTGTGCTTGGTTTTGATTGATGAGTTTTATTATTCCACATTATCCTTAGTGATTATTTCATATGATAGGATTTTGTTAGGTCATCTACTGTGTGTTTTTGGCTAGTTTACGATTGAATTCGAATAAAAACCATAGGAATAATATTATTAGTCAAATAAATAAAAGTGTGATACTAACCTAAAAAGCTGTAAGGTGATAGGTTATTGTTAGATCTTTTATGTGTTGTAAAACACACATATTTTCTTGTTAGTTTTTATGTTGTTTCGTGCGTAAATCGTTAACGATTATTGATTATTCTTGCATGAAATTACATGTTTGTGATTATTGTAGATCCCATGGTTGAAGAGAACTAAAAACGAGTCTAAATGAAGAAGAAATCAGCTCAAGCAGGAATCAAATGGTGCCGGTATGCGCGTACGACGTTAAACGAGCCAGAAAATGAAGAAACGAGCACTCAGGACCTGGCATCGCTACGCGACCAGGTCACACCATTCAGGCTGCGTGTGGCGGCGTCCCATTAGGAAGGCTACCCCATCTATTTTGTCTTCTAGTGGGCCTTATGGGCTTGTTTAACCGATTTTACATTAGGAATGAGGTGCTTAAACATATATATAAAGGGTCTTAACCCTACAAACGATTTTTAGACCCTTCTAGCCACCTAAGATATTTTCCAAACGAAATACCAAGGAGGAAGAGCTTTCGGTTTCGAGTTTCATCACCCAATTGTCGGTTTTGAGTATTTTATCAACCGTGAGTTCGTTTTTGAGTTTTAGACATTCAAACAAAGTTGTAATCAGGTTCTAGTGAACATGTTTATCTATTTTATCTATTATTCATTCATTATGATTGGCTAAACTTGTTTGAATCACCTAGGTTTGATATATAACGGTTGATTTATTAGTTTTCGGGGTGCTAATCTTGTGTTTGATTGTTTAGTTATTGTAAAGTTCATAATTTGTGATATTATTCTATGAATCTTGCTGAATACCATTAGATGTATTTTAGGTTTCATGATCCCTAGGTAGTTGATTATTGCATAAATTTGTTTCGTGTAGTCGTTAATTGCTAGTTCGGTTAATACTGAGTGTGTTGATTGATTGTGGTTGACGCGTGTCATTAGGGTTTGTGTTTCTTGAATCATTTACGTCAGTAGGATCATCCTCTTTAAGTTGGACCAAGACCTTAGGGGTTAGCTTATCTCTCTGCTTTAGTTGATTTAGTTACTCGTTGCGAGACCACGTGCGGTTTTCTAGCTTTCGACCAGAATAGTTTGTAAGTTAAGTTATTTTGTCCTTATTAGTGAATTACCGATTGTGGTTTTGATACGAACCAAGTAATAAATCATTAGGGTACGTAAATAAACGACCGTGAATTAAAAGCTAAATAGACGTCGTTAGGGTTTTCTAGTAAACTGACCGTGGAGACCTAGTTGCTTTGATTGCATCTATCTTAGTTCATACTTAGAAGCCGGCTTCAAACCCTTGTTAGCACCTGAACCATCATATACCCATTAAGTCATCTTACCTAGGTAAGGAGATTCGTTTTCCCATTATCGTTAAATCACGTTAAGTTTTCTAGTTAATTTTGTTGGGAGGTTTTAAACTATTATCAAGGCTGAATATAAATTTCGTTAATTATGTTTAAGGTGGGTGTGAATTACAATGAGATCAAGATGATGGCGAAGATAATTCATTGCAAAGCAGGGGAATTACCATTCTTGTATTTGTGTATTAAAGTGGGAGCAAACATGAAGAAAATATACAATTGGCAACTAGTCGTGGATGTTTTTGATAAAAGACTTGTGCTATGGAAAACTCACACTTTCAATGGGTGGTCGCATAGCGTTGATCAAGATGGTCCTTAAATGTACTCCAAGCTATTATTTTCGCTGTATCAAACTCCGATAAAAATAATAAAGATCCGAGAGGCTAAACGAAGAAGATTCTTATGGGGAGGGAATGAAGAGAAGTCGCAAACGTGTTAGGTTGCGTGGAATAGGGTTACGTCAACAATAAAAGACATAGATTTGGGTTTTTGTTCGCTAAAAGATAAAAATTTAACACATTTGTCTAAATGGTGGTGACGTTTCAAGGTAGAAAAAGATAGCATTTGGAAGGGAATTATTATGGCTTTACATCACACACCGAGATCTTGGTCGGCCATTCCCCACAACAAACGACTAAATGGTACTTGAGATACGATTGTCAAGATTGATAAGTCACTGTCAGAAATGAAGGTTTATTTAGCCGATTCCATCATAGGACAGGTTGGATGTGGGCATAAGATTCAGTTTTGGTTAGACACTTAGATGTGTGGCTTCCCGACAACATATTCAAAAACTGCTTCCCAAAATTGTTTGCGTTAGAAGCGGTTAAGTCATGTCTTGTGGATGATCGATGTGATGTTATTGATGGGGTGTGCATAATGAAATGGAATTGGAAAATTCAACCCTTTCATGGAGAAAGGATAACTTAACTAATGGAGTTATTAGACTTGTACTATTTCAGATTTAAAAGGGAGTGAAGACAATTGGGTGTGGGGTGGCGATGTTTCGGGTTTGTTTTCTATTGCGGCAATGAAAAAACTGGTATATAAAACGGAGTTGATTTTCCCTAGTTGTATTTTAGAATGGAACAGTTGGGTTCCTCCGAAAGTAAACGCCGTAGTTTGGCAAGCTATCATGAACCGGCATCCATCGTGCGATAATTTGAAAAAAAGAAAGATCATGCTTGGACATAATATGTGTAGTATTTTTTTTTGGCGGCAAGAGACTCGATAGTAGGGATGAACAAAATCAGTACCGGTACCGAAATCGGTACCGATTTGGTACCGTCGGTACCAAAATTTTAATTTTCGGGATCGTACGGTACCGGTATTTCCCGATTTTTTACCTTCGGTACCGGTATAATCCCGGTACCGAACCGAATATTTCGGTACCGGTACCGGTACCAAGAATTTAAGATTTTCGGGATCGGGATTTTCGATACCGGTACCGGTCCGGTACCATGCTCATCCCTACTCGATAGACCATATTATTTCATCTTGTTACGTAGCGATCATGGTGTGACATGGAGTTGAAAGATGGTGCCATATTCACCCTTTTATGCTTACGGCTAAAAGACATTTTTGAGGCTGTAGAATAGATTCCGAAAATGGTGTATTTCATTATTATGATGACTATTTGGTATCTATGGAAAGTTCGAAACGAGTGCATATTCGAAAACAAGCCGGTAAAGATTGATGAGTTGCTTGGAGATAATATGATGTTTAGTTTTTTTTGGATAAAAATATGACGAATTGTTTAAATCTAGATTGAGATAGATGAAAACGATGGCAATGTATTAGCATATTATTAATAGACAAAAGCATACTATGTCAAATAGTCATATAATAAAATAATCTCATTACAACATAGAGGTGAATAAGCGAGTAACAAACTGCGACGACATCTCCTTTTCATACTATGTTGCCATCAGTATGAAAAACTATGTTGTCTAGACTATGTTTAAAAATTTGGATTGAGATATTAAGTTGTTTTTGTTGTTGCCGAGCCTTGCTATCTTTTCAATAGAAAGGGTTTTAGTAATGTATTAATGAAAGTTGTTAAAAATAATAATATTATCAAGTAACGTTTGGATATCGGGAGTCTTGACTCATTAACACGTATAAAAATACATTGTATAGCTATAAAAATTTAAAAGTACTTTATAGAAATTTGCCTGTTGGAGTGATTGACGGCGTGATTTTCGGGAATTTTTATTAAGCCGCAACTGTTTACTTCTTACCAACTCTCCTTGATTCCTCCAAAACTACATTTAAAATTCTTTAGTTAAATAAGTATGTATCAAATGGCATGTTACTATAAATACAGGGCATAATTCCTAAAATTATCCTAAATAGGAGAGAGAGAAAAAAAAAAGATCCTAAATAGATCCACATTCCCAAAGTAACTTATCTAATATGTACTGACCAGACGCTTTTGGAAAATAAACGACGAGATTTGTAATCCAATCAAAAGTTGACACTTGTAAAGGTTCTGACACACCAAAAATCTCGTCTGTTCCGACCATATTCCTAACTAAATCCACTTTTTAAGAAACAGTCCACCAAGACTGTTTAATAATGTTTCTTATCTGGCCAGTCCATATTTTCTTTTTCTTGAGATTCGAGCTTTTTAAATTTGGTCTTGGTAGACGCATTAACATTGAATTTCGTCTTCCCCAAGTTTATATTCCAAAGTTTCTTATCTTGTAAGTTCAAATCATCTTTTATTCTCCTATCTATATCTTCATCTTCTTATATCTATAACCATCTATATCTTCATCTTCTTATATCTATAACCATCTCCTTAAACCGAGCTTCAAGTAAACCCAACAACTTCGAATGGTTGATGTTTGAATCAAGATTCACACCTCCCCGTTTACAGTTTGTTGGAACATATTCACAACTTCCATCATCATTGTTTGGCCATTCACCACCATAACACACTACAATATTATCAAA
The DNA here is from genome assembly GCF_021521415.1 of Bidens hawaiensis. Classification (NCBI taxonomy): domain Eukaryota; kingdom Viridiplantae; phylum Streptophyta; class Magnoliopsida; order Asterales; family Asteraceae; genus Bidens; species Bidens hawaiensis. Next base: position 367,317 of record NW_027491690.1, read on the forward strand.
TTCCATGAAACCTAATTGAAGATTAACAAGATAATTAAAGAAGTTTGAAGATAAATTCGAAGAACATGGAAGAACATTAAGAACAAGGAAGAAGATCAATACTTATTTATGAAAGTGGGGTCACTTAAAACTTAATTAAAAATATCGTCGGAGGAGACGGAATAATAAAAAATACTGTCGGTCAAGACGGAATACTAATAGTCCTATCGGTCGAGACTATATTAAAACTCTTAAAACTTATAAAAAGAAAATTTGAGAATATGAATTTGGAAGACGAAATTCAATGTTAATGCGTCTACCAAGACCAAATTTAAAAAGCTCGAATCTCAAGAAAAAGAAAATATGGACTGGCCAGATAAGAAACATTATTAAACAGTCTTGGTGGACTGTTTTTGAAAAAGTGGATTTAGTTAGGAATGTGGTCGGAACAGACGAGATTCGTCTGGTGTGTCAGAACCTTTACAAGTGTCAACTTTTGATTGGATTATAAATCTCGTCTTTTATTTTCCCTAAGCGTCTGGTCAGTACATACTGCATGGGTTACTTTGGGAATGTGGATCCATTTAGGATCTTTTTTTTTTCTCTCCTATTTAGGATCATTTTGGGAATTATCCCTAAATATAGACATGGTTATTTATTAACGTGGTTTGGAACTACTCCCATGCTAGAATAAGTTTTTCTCAAATAGGATGTTAACTGTCCATACTGATTTTAATGTTTCAAACATGACTCGCCTAAGAGAAACCCCATAAGTCAAGTTTCAAACACCCGTGACTCGACCAGAATACCGCCAATTAGAAAACTCAACCCTTTTGAGTCAGATTTCGACTATAATACCATAAGAATCTCAAGTCTTAATCATCACTCTCCATGTCATTGCATCAAAAGATAAATTACAATATACGCATGGTATTTGTTATTGTATAGTGAGCTCGTCATTTATGTTTTTTTCCTTGTTTAAATCAATTGCAATATTGTATTACACCACCGATTAATGATAAATATTTGCTTTTCTAATTATATATTTTGGTTATTAGGCTTTTATATATTACAACACGCAATCTACACGAAAGTAGATTACCTAACCCTCATTCCCATTCTTAGTCGCCACATACCTACCATGTTATTTGAAACTCGTTGTCGTCATGAACAACCAAGGATAACTCACTAAAAACTTCGGTTTCCATGTTATCGTTTAGAGTAATCACTGCAACCTTGCTTGTTTCACCAAGAAACACCATCATCCGTCGTTAACACACATTTCCCTCGATCTTTCTAATAGAATTAAAAATACCACAAACAAAGTCTTAATTTGTTATGCCACACTCACATTTGAATACTTCTCAATTTATATTATGCGGTAAGAAGATTAATTATAAACAAATCACATGAAACAAAATTTGTAAAAGAATACTAAGTGTGTTAGAGAAATAAAATTTACAGTTTGGGTAACATGTCAGATGGTTATTATTTTACTACGTGTAACATCACGAAAATATCGGATCAAAAATGCCAAATTTCAAAGTGCAAGGACTAAAATTGAAATAAATTTGTTTTTCAGGCTGATCGTGATACGCGATACCCAAGACCCATACGCGATGACGTGGTCTGATAGGCAATGCCACGTGCCTCCACGTGGCACACGTGGCAAGCCTACTAGATTACGCGACAAGCCTAGTTGTGATACGCTATGACCTCCAAGTAGGTCCATCGCGTATCGCTACATAATAAAATATAATATAAAGATCCGTTAACCCATCGCGATACGCGATGGGTACTTGGCACCCATCACGTATCGCGATGGGTTAGCTAATCAACAGCTATAAATAGGGCCACCAGCCCATTTCTTCAACACACCCAAATCATATAACTCTCTCTCACTAGAAAACCCACTCTCTCACTACCTCGATAAGCATGCCCTGACCCTCCTCGTAATACGTGCCCAAAACTGAAGTTACCTCGAATCACGTGCCATGCAACGACGATGTTGCCTTGAAGTACATGCCACCCGAGACGACCCGACACCTCACCTTGAGGTGCGTGCCAAAGAAGATTGACGATCGACGAACATCGATTTGCGTGCAAGGTGGGGTTGACCAAGGTTCCTCGAGAAACGTGAAAGCGTCAAGGTGTTGCCCAAAAGTCTAGGGAATATAAGCCAACCAAGGTAGGGGTAATGCACGAATAAAGTATAAATATAATATTAAAAGGCTTAGACTCTAGTCGAGGGTATATTCAATACCTCGAAAACAAACAAAAGAAAATATAAGTAAGAAGTATTAATGAAAAATATTCTTTATTATTAATATTATTTAAGTTCTTAAATAATAAAATAAAGAAATGAAGTATACGTTTCTTCGAGAAGAAGAAACGTAGTGTTTAGAAAAGTAAACAAGTAAAACTAAAGGTTTAAACTTGTAAAATAAAGAAAGAATGTTTTAAACTAAAGGTTTGAAAAGAAAATATAATCGAGGTAAAGATTATACAAAAATAGACTAAAGGTCTAGAGCTAGTTTATTGATCTAGTAATAACAAAAGGTTATACTCTTTCTATTGATCTAGTAATAACAAAGGGTTATACTCTTTCTATACTCGGTTATGGCTTTTTGTTTCATTTTCGCCGATTTTTTCGGTTTTAGTTCGATTTCTCAGTATGGAACGAGGAAAACGGAAGAAACATTTTAGTTTTTCTTTATTTTTTTAAACTTTTTTTGTTTAAGATTTATATTTTGAGTTATCATTTATTATTATTATTTTTGAATATCTTTTGAGGGGTTTTTAATATTAATAGAAAACCCCTAAAAAAATAAAAAAATAAATTAATAATAAAATTATAATCATAACTCAAAATATAAATAAAAAACAAAAAATCTAAAAAACTAAAATGTTTCTACCGTTATCCTCGTTCTAAAAAACAAAAAATCTAAAAAACTAAAATGTTTCTAATGTTTTTACCTGTTCCGACCCAAACCAAAACAACATTTTCTTTAATTGACTCGTTGTGACCCTAACCCAGTGTTGTAAAAATTGCTAGTCGCTAGTCGGGCGGTGGGGTGAGGACTAACGATTAATTGGGATTAATTGGATCAGACTCTAATGTATAATATTCAGTTACACACATACACACACATTTTTATATGTAATTTTCAATTTTATACATACACAAACATATTTTGGCTGGAATCTAGCTTGAAACCGCCGCCGATTTGGCCGAATTTGACCATTGACCGATTAATTGACCAACTAGCCCAAAATTAATTAGTTGAGTGGGGACTAATTATTAATTGGGGATTATTCGGTAACCAGTCGGGATTTTTGCAACACTGCCCTAACCCATTCTGACCCAAACCCGTTTCGACCCATACCCGTTCGACCCAACCCAACCAACCCATTTACCACCTCCATTAGTGACCAAGCCATATACTCTCCACTGGGGTCGGCCGAACCCAGTCATTTTTCGGATTTATATATTTAAAGTGACTTTATATCTGTAGGTTTGAGAAAATAAAATTTACAGTTTGGGTAACATGTCAAACGGTTATTTTTTAGTTTGACTAATGGTTAGTGGCGTAGCCACATACTCTCCAGCGGGTTCGCCCGAACCCAACCTTCTTTCGGTTTTAATTATTACCTATGGTATCAAATTAACAAGCAAATCCATTCTTTGTTTGGCAGGCGAACCAGAATCATTTTAGAATATATTCTAACCCGACGATTATGAAAATTTTAGTTAAATCTTTTTTAGTATTGTTTTCTTTTTTTGTAAAATATAATTTCAACTATAAAAATTACTAACAAACATTTTAAATTGGCTAATAAGCCATATACATATGTAAATAAAGGCCTAAGTAATTCATAGTATGTGTCAATAAACCCAAACCTATTAACATACTTAAACATAATACCAAATAAAAAATAAATAACAAAATATCCAAAACAACGACCATCGTCTCAACGACCGATTAATTATATTAATATTAATCTGACAAACATCATTTCGTTGGTGCCTCACGTTTCGTGATCATGACCATTCCAAAAATTCCTATTACAAATGACATTTCATGGTGTCACAAATTGGTTAAGTTATATTAAAAACTGCTTTAAAGAATAGTCAAATCATGTCTCCATCAATTCCGAAAGAAGTCATTAAGGGTATGTTTGGTTGAAAGGAATGGAATGAAGGGGGAATGAAATGGGAGAAGGAAAGAAATGGACAAAGGAATGAAATGGATCATTACCATTCCTTTGTCTTGTTTGGTTAATATATGGAAATGAAATGAATAATTACGTTATGTTGTTTGGTATCCGAAAAAATTTTTATGAATGAAATACAAATAATTAAAATATTCCTATCTCAAAATATATAAATTTTTACAAAATGGTGGTGGTGGTGGCGACAGTGGTGGTGGTGGTGGCGGTCAGGCGGGGGGGGGGGGGGGGGGTCAAGCTTTGGTAACATTAGTAGTGATGGCGGTGGTAGGGTGGTGATGACGGTGGTGGTGGCTAGGCAGTGATAGTGATGGTGGCGGTTATGGTCGGGTGGCGACGGTGACAATGTTTGTTGTGGTTATGGCGACGATGGTGGCGGTGGTAGCTTGGGTGGTAAGGTGGTGGTGGTGTAGTTGGTGATGGTGACGGTGGCGGTCAGGTGGTGGTGGTGGCGGCGGAGGTGGTGGTGGTGGTGACAGTGGCTGTGGTGGTCAGATGATGGTGGTGGCTATGGTATTCGTGGTGGTGGTGGCGGTCAGGCGGCGGGGGTGGTGGTTTTGGTGGTGGTCAAGCGATGGTAGCATTAGTAGTGATGGCGGTGGTAGGGTGGTGATGACGGTGGTGGTGGCCAGGCAGTGATAGTGGTGGTGGCGGTTATGATCGGGTGGCGACGGTGACAATGGTTGTTGTGGTTATGGCGACGATGGTGGCGGTGGTAGCTTGGGTGGTAAGGTGGTGGTGGTGTAGGTGGTGATGGTGACGGTGGTGGACAGGTGGTGGTGGCGGCGACGGTGGCGGTGGTGGTGGTGGTGACGGTGGCGGTGGTGGTTAGATGATGGTGGTGGCTATGGTAGTGGTGGTGGTGGTGGTGGCGGTGGTTGTTGTTAGATGATGGTTTTGTTGAGAAAGTAGGTTGAAGGAGGAATGGAATGAAAAAAAAGAAGAGGGGTAGGAATGAATGGTTTTGATGAAATGAGATTCCATGTGTAATGGATGATTCCATTTCATTGTGCAATCAAACACCTCTTATTTCATTCTCACGTAATGAATCATTCCATTCCGCCTGTCATTACTGCATAACAAACGTTACCTAATTGTTTGGCAGTGTATTATTTGGCGAGTCTAGGGATGTTTATAAAAGGAAACAAATGGTTTCGATGTTAAGATATGTGGATAGACTGGGACTTGTTAAAGACCGGTTTATTGGTTTAGTTCATGTCATGGATACAACGGCTTTATCTCCTAAACATGCTATTGATGAAATATTTTCTTGATGTAATTTGTATTTGACTAATGACCGATCTGACTCGATATAGTTTGAGTTTGACTATAGTTCGATGATGTGCTTATGTTATGCTAGTGATATTGCATTTTATTTGTCTGGCCAAATGACCGGCCCGACCCATCTGGACCAGAAAACTTTGACGCCAGAAAAAAATCGAGCACCGATAAATCTCGAACCCATAGAAAAAGTTTCTGGCTCCGCCATAGCTAATGATTACATATTTCTAGAAAAATAAGATTATTTTATATCTTTTTACCTCGATTGAAACCGGTTAAAAAACATAAACCACAAAACTAGCTTGGTTGAAATTTTCATATCTGTTGTAAATCAAACCAACTACAAACTCAGCTTGTCTACTAAACGAACATATCTCTTGATTTTCTCACTATTTCCTAATAACATCTTATACTCTACAAAGCATCAAAAGCCTGACTATATGAGTGAAATTTTACTGGATGCGTTTGTTTACAAAACGTCCAAAGCAGCTCCTATGAGAAAGAACTCACTGTCCACGTATGTATTGTGACAACAATCACCATGGCAGCACCCACAACTTTCATCCCATTTGTTCATCTTCCTTACAACCATACCTTCCCTAGAAGGGACTTCAATCTTCATAGCCACACAAACTGAAGGCGCTTTCACGCCTTTTTTCTTCGAGTCCATCATCACCCATCTCTCTATTTCCATATTTGGCGACTCGAAAGCGTCTCTCCAAGACACCTCAGCCCTTCCCACAAGTTGTGACCGTCCAAACAAGGCGATCAAATTGCTCCTCACACGAAGCTCCAAAACAATCGTTCCATGAATGACCATGTCCATTGATTGCTTAGTGCCTTTGCAATCCAAAGAGAACGATTCGTTCCACGATAAGTCTCCTTTAGAAGAGACTTCATGGCTATCAACACGCACCCTTTTGTTGTTTCCAGCCGAAAGATAGCATCTAACAAACAAGTAGCCACTAGAGTTGGTAAGGTGAATGTTTCTAGCATTCATAATCTTTAATTCACATTGGAGAGATGATAGAGCCTTTATTGCATCCATTTGTGTAAGTTTTGAATATGCTTTGAATATGTTTGAATAATATGGTGTTGAGACTTGAGACACAATGGTGAGGTATATATATAGATGTGGGGGAAGCTAGAATCTAATATAAACGTATATAAAATCAAGAAAATGAATGTCTAGTGTATAGTAAAGATACTTGAAAGATTTTGAGACCTATTTAAATCATAACAATCTTTGAAGATCACCAAGGGATCTTTTAAGATTGTAGCTCTAGGAAAAGAATAAATAAAATAAACATCAAACCCATTTTAAAGGCCATTATAAAATTACAAGGTGTAACTTTATATATCCACATAATCTATAATATAATTTAATATTAAATGGAAATAAATTATTATTATGAATCAGAATTGTGTCCAAGTCGATGGGCTAGGCGGTTTGCTAGTGGAGTTGCCACTTTTCTCTCTAGATGACTAATTGATGCTTGTGTAGTGCTACAACCATATGGTAATTACATATATCAAATTGGATTCTAACATTTAAATTATGATTTATTTATTTTCTTTCCTTTAATAGAGGGACAACTATGGCCGTTTCTAATCAATAAGTGATTGATTTTAAATCCAAATCATGTTTTAAGTTGTTTACATCATATATAAAAGTTACTAGGAGTTATTTTTCATTAAAGTTGAATTGCTAAGTAAAAATTATGATTGTCATTGGTAATGTTATTATTATGGATTGTTATCGATCAATACGTCTAAAAAAAGTAAAATTAAAGATTACTATTAACCACACTATCATTCAAAGTTCAAATGTGTAACTTTTGAAATAGTTCTGGTTGATTAATCATAGGCACTTTCTATACGGTTTCTAAACATTCAATATTCAATTAAAGAGTTGCCCACGAAGAGATTACTACAACTCATTTTGGATAGAGAGATGCATAATAATAAATGAAACAATCCCTGGCCACATGCCTCCTTTCTTTACCTTGGATTGGTAGAGATGTAACTCTATGGGTGTATAAGTTATCCGAATCCATCAGTGGATACCAGCCCCTTTATGGTATGGGTGTATATTTATTTGTCTTTGTTACTTTTATTATATATTATACTAGCCAGTTACTCGTGCGATGCAGTGGTGTACGCACAAACGTAATTGGTGTTAGTATTTTTGTAACCTCGCAAGGTTACGTACGTAACCCGACGGTGGTACGCATTTAACGTGGCATTGGACGTGTAGCCGGTGCCAGTAAGCGCGTCACATAACGTCTATACGTGAGCAACTTGGTATGTCATCCACGTAACTGATGCTTAAACGCGTGTAACTGGTGGCGACAAGCAAGAATCAAGATGAATGTATAGTAATTTCAAATAAACTATTTTTTAACCCAATCCGTTTTGACGGACCAGTTCCGACCCAAATTCCGTTTTGACATGAACCCTTTCGATCTAAACTCATCCCAACATGAACTAAATTAACCCTTTTTTGTATTAACATGTTCCAATCTAACCCATTCCAACACCATTAGCCGAACCTGTCCGACCAGTTGTTGGTAATAAATGGTAATCGCGTAACATGTTATTTTTTTAAAAATTAAGAGTTAAGTGTTATTTTCGTACCTGTGCTTTGTTTGATTACGCAACTTTAGTACCTTTTTTTTAATTCATTGCAAATGACTACCTCACTTTTCTAAAACTTGCCATCTTAATACATTTTTCTAACTCCGTCAATTTTTATCCATTAAGTTAGGGATAATTTGGTAACTTTATAATTTATTTTTATTTCTCATTTCTTTTAATTCTTTCCCTCTTTCTAATTTAATTTTCATCTCAGGTGAACCCTAAATTAAAACTTGTTCTGTAGTACACCACTAAGAACCCCCTCCTCCTCCTCCTAATCTGGCGCCCATCACCACCACCCACCTGTGCCATCAAGCCACATAATATAAAGAACAACAAAATGTTCATCGGAATCGAATGAAACTGCGTGACGGAGTTCAAACTCCTCCTCCAGGTTGGTCGGAACTTACTCTTCCGCCGTCGCATATCTCAAATCTCTCTTCACCGCCTGTAGTTCCACATCGTTGCTACCTTCCCCGGTCTCTGTTACGCCGTCACCACAGCGGGACTACAGACCCAATCCCTACTCTCTCGGCCACCACGGTGGGACTACAGATCTGATCCGTATCTCCACTCTCGTGACATTTTTTGACTTTTTGGTGACGCCGACATTTTTTTATAAAGTAAGCAGCAAATTAATTTGCTGAAACCAACTACTACAATGTCTAATTTTTTATATTTTGAATTTGAATGTAATTCAATATATATATGATATTGACACAAACTTTGAACTCAGACGAAATATTAAGAACAAGATATTATTAATTTTTTTTATTTTAGAAATTCTGATAATCCGTTTCAATATCGGAATTTGTATATGAACTTTTGGATATCCGAATCCAAAATTAGGATTTGATCGATGGAGGGGAAGAGCTTTGATCGATGGATTGATGTTATGATTTTGAGGATTTAGATTTTACAGGACATGAAGGGAGAAGTTGTTTAAAAGAAAAAAAGAAAAAAATAATAATAACTAAGTTACTAAATTACCCCTGATTTAACGGACAAAAATTGACGGAGTTAGTAAAAAGTACTAAAACGGCAAGTTTTAGAAAAGTGAGGTAATCATTTGCAATAAATTCAAAAAAGTTACTAAAGTTGCGTAATCAAACAAAGCACAGGTACGAAAATGGTACTTAACTCAAAAATTAATAAACTATAGCAATACCATACTCAAATTAAAGAGAATAAAATGCTCGTTTTTATGGTGTAATTTTTAGAAAAACTATTAAAGAGTTAAAAAGTTACGGCCGTTAAAGAGTCGTGGGGGTAGTTGGTTTAGAATTATGGGGAAATGTGTAACTATTTAATAAATTAACAAAACCTGGTTGAAGTTGAATGACCGTTATTGTAACTTATTTTTGAATGAGCAAAGACTAATCTGCCCCTATATTTTTAATTTTTATGCATTATTACTTGTATAACATGCAATAAGAGTTGTACATCTTAAAATTTAAGAGGTCCATAACTCCTATATTATATGTAGTATAGATATACACGTTAGTTTGTAGTTATCTCATAAGTTGAGCGACAACTATGAGGGTGGAAGTTAATTGTCGTACGCAAACTAACGGTAGTTAATGTGCAATCTAGTTAAGCGACAACTATTCTAGCGACAACTTATTTAGGCGATAGCTTAACTTGGCTTGACAATAAAATCAGTGTTAGGGGATTACTTTAGTTTTGCGATAACTTATGCTTAGTGTAACACCCCGGCCTCTCGTACCACCAATATTGTCCGCTTTTCCCCCGATGGGTTGCCCATCCAGGAACTCACGGCTTTGTTTTTGGTTGCCCAGGTAGAGATTTCCTAGGTGGTCACCCATCCTAGTACTACTTGCACCTAAGCACGCTTAACCGTGGAGTTTTCATGTGCTCCACAACCAACTAAGCCCAAAACGCGTTGGTGATTGAAGAGGCAGGACATTTACTTATGAACCAATTATCTCTTTTGTCCATGGCCGATGTGGGATTTGCCTAAGAGTGAGACGATGTTGTGTTTGCCAATGTTGTTACACTTAGCGACAACTTAGTAAGCGACATAATATTTTCAGGCGATTAATTAGTCTAGCGGGATAACTTAGAGAAGAGGAGATCACTATGAAGTTCTTGAATGATTTAAGTGATAGTTTCTTACCTGAACCAGTCGTTCAAAGTTCAAAGATTTGGTTAAAGAAGGCACTAGCTAGGTAAAAGTAAAAGTTTGCGGACAACTGAGTTCCGAAATCCTTTGTTTTTAATGTTTTGGAGTGGTATGCACACTAGAACGTAAACGTAAGAAGTGAAACTGTGAAGTTTCAATACTAATGCTTTTACGAATTAAGTGAACGGTCTAATATACCAGTAATCTCTCACACGGACTTAGCCCGTGTGAAGGGTGGAAGTTAATTGTCGCTAGAAGTTTGGGTACAATTTGGGAATGACTTTATGGTTTGTCAACAATTGTATAATTGTGTAAATTTGGTCATTCTGAAGTTGAGGGACTCGGTTATTATAAAGTAAGGTGTTCACGACCAATAAATGTATGGGTGGGTTGAGCCCACTAAACTTAGACTTATGAATGATGTAAAAGTAAAGAAGTTTACGTTGAAGTATAATGCTTGAACCTTTAAGTACAGATGTGACATGTCTTATTATTTAATAACTTGTCTGTATGAATGTAATAACCTATAACTCACTTAATATGGTTACTTTAGGCTTAGGCTAAACGTACCGTGTCCTCGTGTACTTGGCATACCTCATCCCCTATACTTTCAGTTCCCTTGACAATTTTATTTGACATACTACTATCCTCTAATATTTTTAGTCATTTTAAATCTCCCTTATCAAATCAAATACTATAAGTTTTTTTTTTCCATTTTCTCTCTTTTTGTGTTTATCATTATCTATCATAAAAATAATATTTATTTTCATTGATATAAAGCATTTATAAAACCTTTTGTATATATTTATCTTATCATATGCCTCTCGCCTGATAAAAAGAAAATTATTTAAATATTTTTTGATATGTTCGGATGCATGAGATTAATGTCACATGAGAATATAACTAACTTGTTGATCAAATCGTAGATTATTTAATCACTTTTATTGATGAAGAACATGTGTTTCTTTTTTAAACTAATCTATCTTTAAAAACTAAAAAAAAAAAGAATGATACACCTAAACATATTAAAACACTCACAGAAAAAAAAAGTTTTTTCTCTTTGTAATTAAAAAAACATTTTGTACGTAAACATTTTTTTTGTTGTAATTAAAATAATGTATAGTATGAAAAAAAAGGAAACGAAAAACACTTTAAATAAAAATAACTTTTTAAAATAATAATGATAATAAAAGATGACAAAATGACAAAGAAAAAACAGAAAAGTTTAAATCATATTAATGTAAAACTTGAGAGAGGGGTACGTTTAGTAAAAATGAAGGGGGGAGAGGGGTACGTTTAGCAACACCCTTACTTTAGTATGCAAAACAGGTTTAGAGGTATAGCCTTAGAATAAGGATTAGTTGGCGTTGGGGCAGGTTATCCGGTTGAAGATTGGCATCCATGAAGTTGAAGTTTATTGACTACTAGTTTTTATCCCCCGTATTACGGGGGTTGTTTTATATTGTTTGTTTTAATATTTATTTATTTTTTGAATTATATTTTTTTATTGTATCAAAGTTAATAATATACTTATGGTTTGATGATAAATTGTTTCACATGAGATATTATAACCCGGTTTAAAAGCTATATGCTTTTGATGAGACCCAAGACCCGTTTATTTTTTTACTATAAAATTGGTTATTTTTAATTATAAATAATATTTATGAAAGTTAATAATATACCTATGGTTTGATAAGACCCAAGACTCGTTTATCTCTTTGGTCTAATCGATTTAGTTAGCCGTTGCGAGACCACGTGCGGATTTCTAGCCGTTGATTAGGTTAATTTGTAAGCCGAATTATTTAATTTATAATATTGAATTACCGCTTTTTCCCTAGTTTGTTAGGATTACGAGCTTTAGAGGAATTTGTGATTTTGATACGGACAAAGTAATAAATCAATTGGGTACTTAGATAATCAACCGTATTTTATCCTCTTTTCTAGACGTTTTTAGGGGTCTTTAGTAAAACTGACCGTGGGGACCTATTTTCCCTCATTATTGTCTAGTGAGATCATCTTTAGAACCCAGTTTTATGTGGTCGTTGCCACCCGAGCGTCGTTGATAGTTGTTAAGATACCTTACCTAGGTGGTTCACTTTCTCCATATTTGTTAATACCTCGTTAGCGCCGTTAAGTTTTCTTGTTAGTTTCGTTAAGTTAAGTTAGTTAAATTAATTAAAATAAAATAAAAAAAATAATAAAATCAATTAGAAATTTTTCAGGGTAGGACTTGGATTAGGGTTTATAATCTGATCCGTTCTCACATGTCTTCGAGTTCAATATCCGGACTTTCCTCATCTTTGCTATATGTAACATCCCCAAAATTTTGATCAAAACTTGACAACTTAGGAAAGTTGAGGGATCAAAAATAATCTCAAGAGAAGTAATAAGAAAATATTAAATAAGGAATTATAAGAAAAATAAGGAAATAAAAATATTTCCTAAAGTTAAGTTTACTTACATGAAAGAAATTCCATCCCACGTTGGAAGATGTAAGAAAGTGGAAGCATTCCACCAAGGTATAAATAAGGAAGATGAAATCCATCCCATATGGAAAGTGGTAAAGAAATGGAAGCTCTTTATAAGAGATAGAATTTCCATAGTTATATTCTTTTATGAATATCATGTACCAAGTGGTCTTAGCGGAGGGTGCGAAGCACCCGACGCGCTCGGGCGAGGACGAAGGGCGTTGGCGCTTTGTGGCGCTTTGATGGCGCACTTTGCACTTCGCACGTTCGCATCGCTGCGAGCCGCCTTAGTATTTTTGGATAACGAGAACTAGACCAGAAATGAAAAGCTACAAAAGATAAAGGACTAAAAATGAAAAATAATATCTAAGGATCCATCGCGGTACGCGATGAGTCCAAGAGAACGGCCATCGCGGTACGCGATGGGCCGTGATGAGTCATCAACACCTGTCGCACTCCGGCGACACGTGGCAGAATGTGTCAGACCACGTGTCAGATTGGTACCCGTCGCGGTACGCGACGGTGTTGAAAAGGTGCCCATCACGTACCACACAAAAATTGGCTATAAAAGGGGAGGTATCCGGCTCATTTCCCACACATCACAGCCACTCTCTCTTTAAATTTTCACTCACTCTCTATCTCGGTTTGCGTGCCGAACATCGTTTTGCGTGCCACAGACCCGACAATCATGACCTCGTAATCCGTACCAAATACCCGGTGTTTTCCTCGAAGTGCGTGCCATCCAGAAGTAACCCGACATTCCGTCTCGAATTACGTGCACGACCCGACTACCAAACATTGCCTCGATTTGCGTGCCAAGAAAAGTTGATCAAGTATGTCTCGATAAGCGTGCATAGAGTAGAAGTGTTGCCCGTATAAACTTAGAAAATCTAACTCCGAATACCCGTGCGAGGTAAGGGGTTCTGGCTAAGTTATTATTATATTATTATAAATGGCTTAGACCATTGTCGGAGGTATAGCTGAACCTTGATTACAATTTAGTATTATATAACTTTTCTTAAGCGAAGTTTATAGTCAAAATAGTATTTCTTTTTGATTAAGAAATATAATACAAGAGATTATAATTAATGTTAAGAAGAAACGTAGCATATAAATGGTAAATTAAGAAAAGGACTAAAGGTCCAAATGTTTTTATCAAGGTTAAAGCTATACGAAATAGACTAAAGGTCTCAAGCTAGATCGTTGATCTAGATATTTATACAAAAATGTAATTCTCGTACTATAGGTCCGAGGTAACAAAACAAGAAGCAGAAATCAGAAAACAGGAATCAGTATCAGAAACTGATTATAAACAGACAAGGTGAATACGCCCCAAACCTTTTATACCGAGTCAGAATGTTTGCATAGGATTTACGAATCCTTAAAAACTTTGTGTATAATAATAAGAAACGGACACTCTAATTAAGAGTATACATGTGTCTGGATCCAAACATACATGGTGACTCGACATTTCCCCGAGGCCATGCATATCATCAACATGCCTCTGAAGGTCTACGGGACTGTTCAGAGAAATGATATTGTGTATATAATTAATTGTACATGGTACTTAGGGTAATTTGATCCCAATTTAGTTGGGTGCCTAATGAGTAGTCACAAAGGTATTATTGTTGGTTTCACAAAGGTATTGAAAAAGAGATTTTAGAGTCAGCGTTATTCACCAGCTTTGTGCTGACGTATTTTTCCCCCATGTTACAAGGAAACAAGAAAGGTTAGACTATATAAGCAAAGAGGAATAGAGGATTGGAGTTATAGTCATTAGATGCTATCTGATGGCTCAGATATTTTATTTCAAAATATTATAAAAGAAATATGTTTTCGAAAGAAATGTATTTGAAACATTGAACGGGTATTTAAACCCGAGATTCTAATAAGTTTTCAATAATAATATTTTATAAAATTTTTCCGCTGAAATGAAACCCGCAACTCTGATGTATTTACAAAACTGCTACCAACTTGTGGTCACACGCCTAGGCCCTAAAGTGGAGTGTGACACTATACGCGACCGGTACACTTGCCGTTTGTGTGAACTAGGATAGATTGTTTGGTTTTTAAAGCGTAGTTGCGATTCGTGATTTATTTATATATATATATATTTTCGCACAACATATATATATATATGATGTATAGATGAAGTATGTATGTATGGAAGGTATGGTTAGAAAGGGAACGGACCCTAATAATATTCGCGAATGTAGGGAACAGACCCTAATAATATCCACGATTGTAGGGAACGGACCCTAATAATATCCGCGAATGTAGGGAACGGACCCTAATAATATCCGCGAATGTAGGGAGCAGACCCTAATAATATCTGCGAAGGTTATAGGACGAAGTATATGTATATATGTATGTATAAAAGGAAGGAATGAAAGTATAATTGTATGAATGTATGAAGAATGGTAAGGAACTATGTACGTATATGTACCTTCGGGCGCGTATATAAGAATGTGTGTGGATGTATTGTATGTTATACGATTAACTAGAACCCACTCAGCGTAGCTGACTTTAGTATGCACGCAGGTGAGTAGAATGAGGCAGCTTGCTTGATGAGGACACATGGCATGGAATTGAAGATACTGGCATCTCAAAAAAATGTTATGATGTTTCAAAGACTATGTTTTATTTTTAATCGACTATGAATGTTTGTTAAGACAATATTTGTAAGTTATGTAATGGTTTATGGTTGAAGTTTTATATTCCGCGTAAAGTTTTAATTAACTCTATTATTTAGAACTGTGTTTATGAGTAAATCCAACGTCCAAAGTGAGGCACCGGTAATGGGGTCTTACATAAAAATTGTAAGTTATGAATGTTTGTTAAGACTATGAATGTTTGTTAAGACAATATTTGTAAGTTATGTAATGGTTTATGGTCGAAGTTTTATATTCTGCGTAAAGTTTTAATTAACTCTATTATTTAGAACTGTGTTTAAGAGTAAATCCAACGTCCAAAGTGAGGCACCGGTAATCAGGGGTGGATTTATATAGCAATTTGGTGGTTCCCCGTAACCACCCGAGTTCTGAAATAATAGTTTATTGATATATAGAAAATGCTAGAGGAACCACCTTATAAATTAGAAAGGAACCATCTTATTGACAATTCAAGCGTTGGAGTAGTTGGTAATTTTCTGATTTTGTAAACAGAAGGTCGCGGGTTCGATTCCCTGCGGAAACAAATTTAAGAACTTTTTTTTGTTTATTATTGAACCTTGTCAAAAATAAATTTGTTAGTTTTTATATTATGTGTTTTCTAATTTCTAATGGCGGTGTTTTTTAATTTTTTTATCATATTTTTATTATGTAATGAACTTTGCCCAAATCATCGAACCGAACCGAACCGAACCGAAAATTTTTATACCCGACTCTATGAAATTGAAACATCAAATAGTAGTGCACCACCTGAAAAAAAATTCCTGGATCCGCCACTACCGGTAATGGGGTCTTACATAAAAATTATTATGCATGCGTAAGCCCAACCTCATCTTGGGTTCAGGGTGCTTCATAATAAAAGTCTTTTAATTATCTCCAACAAATAGAAAAACATCATCTTTGAAACTTATGAGCTAAAACAACATGCATATCTATAACACAATAGTCGTGTATCTAATCAATGTCAAATCGGCCTTTACTAAACACCATGTTTAAAATTTTTGAACTGAAACAAATCGCAGAACTAAAACACAGCTCTAAACACTATAACATGATTTTATGAATTAACACACCCAAACATTATTAAACAAAAACATAATAAATTGAGTATGAGTTGAAACACTAACACTGCATTCTCGGGTTTAAAATACAAAGAAAAAAATTAACAAGATTGGATAGGGGAAGAAAGGAAAAAAAATTATATATTTAAAAGACATACTCGAGTTATAATAAAACAAAAGAAAAGGAAGTGCTAATTACATTATTGAGTTAGATCGGAAGGAAAATATAGGAAAAAAATTGTAACTTTACAATTATGTCATCGTAGCAACATGAAAAAGAGAATTGACATAGGGTAAATTAGTAATATTGTAATGAGCTGTAAACTTTTCTTTCACAATCAAATAATTTTTGGCTGGAAAGTTTTGGAGGAAAAAAAACACTAACTTTTTTTTCCATTCTATTTCTTTTATTTAAAAAAAATCTCAAGAATAAAAAAGAAAAATTTTATTATCTTTTCTTTTTCAAACCCTTAATAAAAAACTCAAGAATGCAATGTAACAATATAAAATATACAAACTACGAAATAAAACATGAAACAAGGTTCATTTTAATTTTTAGTGCATGGTGATTTTAATGTCTTTTTGTTGAAATGACACAATGAACATCGGCTTAAAACAACACAAAAAACTAGAGAACACTTTTTGCTAGAATCACGAACTACAACACCATGAACAATAGTTATGAAGTAAAACCCAGTACGTTGATCTTCTCTTTTAAGTCTCATTTAATTTCTGACTGAGGAGAGAGATGTCGTTGGCACAATTATAAATGTGACTCGATATACGCATATCGGTGTCACAATCAAGTGAGGTCACGACGTCTTCTCCTTGGTAAGGGCCGAGTTCGTTCAATAGCTTTAAGTCTCATAATCCATATGAATATAACACAATGGAGTTTGATGGCCGTGTTTATTTAATCGCCCCCATTTAAAGAGATCCCTCATTATGTTTGTTGGCGTTTTCAATCCCCAAACACAGGTCTTCCTAGCCAAAATTGATACCATCGGAACCTCCACCCGTTGTAAGTACGAGTTGAAGGTTCATGACAAACAAGAAGCGTTCCCCGCCGCTTCTACACCCATTGTCTTTTCGGTTCCAAAATTGCATCTGAAATTGATTGAAGTAACCCATAATCACCAAAATCTAAGTGTTAGTCGGAATTATCGGACTCGCCCAACGTATTCCCTTTGTACGCTGTTTATCAACGGCCTTCCATGCTAGAGAGCACGTGTTACCCGTAACAAACTGTTTGGAGCGTCCTTACTATTTTAGAAAGAAATTGGGACATAACTTGCAATATAAGTAAAGTACGGGAAGCATATGTAAAACTCTCTCCCTCTCTCTCTCTCTCTCTCTCTCTCTCTATATATATATATATAAATGGTTCAAATAAAAATACAAAGTTTCATACGAATGGTAAGAACCAGCAGATTTCTGACATGTGGAATTACAAATTTTGGTGAAAGAATAATTATAGGAAACTATGTTGGTTGTAATGGTGAAAAAGTAATTATAGGAAACTATGTCGGTTTATGATAATTTTAAATCTCAATCATTTATTAACATGATCCAATGACTATGATTTATTCTTAGTCTTCCTAGTAAACTACTAATTTTTAGGATAACTCTCCCCTATATATAAGTTACAAATAAAATACATTTATCCTACACATGTGTACATTAAATATTAATAAAAAATATACATCATACACAAAAACATAAACATACGCTTGTATTTCAGAATCAACAATTATATATAACCTACATATAACTTACACATTTGTATTTAATATTAACAAAAACAGTTGGATGTTGTATTTTAAAATATACATGTGTAGGTTATACGTATTTTCATGTAGCTTATATATACTCGTTGATGCAGAAATTCATATGCTTGTTAGATGCTTTTAGTTACATTACATGTTATTCATGCAAAAACACAAGTGTAAGTTATATGTTTTTGTATAAGTTGTATATTTTTCTTAATATTTAACGATCACTTGTAGGAAATATTTATTTTTGTGTAGTGTATGTAACTGTTGATACTGAATTTAATATGTATGTTGCATATTTTTGTGTAAGTTATACATTGTTTGTGCTAAAAACTAGTATATGTAATATGATTTGTGTAAGTTGTGTATTTAATATTGATATTTAGGGTAAGTTAAAACACAAAGGGGGACAAAAATGAGAAATGCGAGAAGAATTTGTGATCACATAAAAAAACCCTTAAAAAAATTCAAAAAAAAAATTAAAATATCATAACTCAAAATATAAATAAAAAACAAAAAAAAAATAAAAACTAAAATGTTTCCCACCTCATTCTCGTTCAAACAAAAAAAATCAACGAAAAGACACGATGCCGAGATAAAATATACAATGATGAAAATGAACAAAATACACAATTATAACTAAAAAAAGACACAAAAGATCGCAAAATATAACAAAATGCCGAACAAAATATAACACAATGTTGAGTAATATAACACAATATCAAGAAAAAGACAGTGTCAAGGAAAAAACACACAATCAATGATGAAAATAACATAAAACACAACGATAAATATAAAGACAAAATGATTTTTTTCACTCACCATTGTGTCTTTTTTTAGAAATAGAAAGACGGTGGAAACATTTTGTGTTTTTACTTTTTTTGTTTTTTTAATATTTTTTTACAAAAAAAAAGTAGAGGTTTTTTTGTGTGAGTACAAATTATTCTCATTTTTGTTCCTATTTGTATAATTAACTTAACGCTTGATATTTGATCGACACATGTGTATGATATATATATATATATATATATATATATATATATATATATATTCGTATTATTCATCGCAACGATTTTTGTAGGTATGTCAACTGAGAAAAAATATGTATTGATAACTATTAAAAAAAAATAAGCGCGTCGATAGATGTTGATATATTGAGTTGGAATAAATTGATTTTAGATAGATAGAAATTAGAGCGTATGAATAAATTGTATTTGTGACTTTATATTGAATAATATGAATAGGGGGGATAAAAAAAGTTATATAAATAAATTAAACATTTTTACTTTTTAATTTTTATAGTTTAAGAGAGAATTATAATTGTATTGTCTTTTTTTTAATTGCTTTAGCTTTATTAGTTATGTTAATTGGATAGAAAAATTAATGGTTTATTTGTTGTATTAATTGAAAAGATAATGTATTTATTGTTTCATTTAAATCATTTTAATTTATTTTTAAACATTTTTTATTTCACAATAAACTAGTGATCCATATTGATTTATGTAACTAACATGACTTCTCACATGAACTTAAGCATATGTGTGTGTGTGTATTCAAGAAAAACTCCGCATTAGAGAGAAGTTTAAAAACTTATAAAAAAATATTTTAATTTAAAAAAAATTCAATTTTCTATTTCATCATTCTTATATTTTGTTAATCTTGAGCAGGTAAAAAAAGTCGATGTATTGCACATATGCAATAGGGTTGTATTATATATGTGCAATAGTGCGTATTTTATACGTTTAATAGTGTTTAATTGCATATATTTAGTAATGTGTATGTATATGTGAAATAATGTTGTATTATATGAGAAAAATATAAAATAAATAAATATAAGTCGATGTAATGCATATGTGCATTAGTGTTATATTACATTTATGCAATAGTATGTATTCGATATGTGCAATAGTCTTATATTGCATATAGGGCTGCCACTTTTACCCGAAACCCGATACAACTTGTACCCGAATCCGAACTAACCCAAACCCAAGAAAAGACTAACCCGAACCCTAACCGAAGTAATTCAGGTTGGTTTTCAGGTTTAATTTATAAGTTTCAGGTCAACCCGAATAAACCTTTAGTTTTGAAATTAAACATATTTTTAGGTATAATATGCTTAGTCTTAGCAACTACAGTTATCAGAATCTTACCCTAATCGATTGTTGTCATTCCAACTATTAGCTCGATCTTACACATTACCTAAGCCCACCAAACCTAACCCGACCCCTTGTCGGTCACAGGTAGCAATCACGTATTTTTTAAATAAAAATGTATAGCAATATCATACTCAGATTAAAGAGAATAAAATAATCGTTTTTAAGGTGTGATTGTTTTTTTTTTAAATATCAGCGTGTGAAAAAAATATGGTCGTTAAAAGTCGTGTGTGTGGTTGGTTTTTAATAAAGTGGTAAATCTGCAACTATTTAATAAGTTTACAAAACTTACCATTAAGTTGAATGACCATTATTATAATTATTTTTTAAACTAAATTGTTTAACTTTAACCGTACATGATCATGTGAGCAAAGACCATATTATATTAAGATTTTTAAAATTGTATGCATGGGTAATTGTACTATTTTTTAAAATTTAAAAGATCTTTGTCATTTGACTCATTTGTATTATATTAGACGGGTGCCCGCACGATGCAGCGGGGTAACACTAAATTCTAATAATCACGTAACAATTATAGATGTTCAAGGTTAGTTTGAAACCTTGAAACCGTTTAAATTACTAATCATCGGTTTGGTTTCATGGTTGGATTTTTCCTTTTTTGGTAATGGGGTTTCTAATTTTTTAAACCATGACAAATAGTTAGTTTACAGTTTGCACCGAAAACCGACCATATAAAACCTGACGGGATAGTAAATTTATAATTAAAGCTCCATTCGTGAAACTAAACTGTTAGTAACGATTTAGATAAAATTTTCAACGGTGTGTTTCGGTCTTCAACAACAACAAAATGTTACTGGCGGTTTGGCTCACCGTTTAACTTAAAAACCGTCAAAACCGAATTAAGAAAACACATATAGTTTACATGTTAAAATTTTTAATTGAAAAAAAAAATATAACAATACCATACTCAAATTAAAGTCAATAAAATGCTCATTTTTATGGTGTAATTAAAAAAAAACTATTAACGTATGAAAAATTTAGGGCCGTTTAAAAATCGTTGGTGAGAAGTTGGTTTAAAATTGAACTTATAAGGAATATATGAGTAAAGATGATGGACCAAATTTGAAACTATTTTATAAATTTACAAAACTTGAGTTAAGTAAAGGGAGAAATATTGTAATTATTTTTAATCAGATTTTGTAATAGACAAGTTTGCCAGTATCTTAGATGCTTTATGTGATGTATCATATGTATTACAAGTTGTAAATTACTTAAAAAGTTAGTGTCTTAATTTGCCCTTGTTTGGTGTATTATATATAGTATAAAGATAATTAAATGAACAAATATTGATAATACGGTTCCTTTATTAAAACGATAAAATAAAAACATTTTCTCCCTGCAATAAACAAAAAAAAAAAAACAGAAATTACTAACGATTCATCACACCCCCAAAAAACAATTTCACATTTGGTAGTCTTTTAAATACTCTGGCATTTTTCGTACCCTCTTCGCACGAGAACTTGTGAGTTGTTGCTGATCTAATGCTGCATAAATTTCTTTTATTGATCGTGTCCTCTGACGTGCCTCCTCCTCCCTCTCAATCTCCATCCTGTTGTCCTCCATTCTGCACTTTCTTTGAAATAATATATACACAACATCAAATCTTTTGCAAAATATTTAATGAACACCCAAGAATTATATACATCTACATGATGTCACTAGCTCGAGACCCATACACTACACAGATAATTAATTAAAATACCATGTTTATGATTTTCTTTAGGACTATTGGTTTTTATTGGTCCCAAGTATTTCATTTTTGCCGGCGCTGGTCCCAACTATCACTTTAACTGCCAACGGTCCCAACTTTCACACATGTGTCTGCCACCAGTCCACGACTAACCGAGTACTAACTCCGTTATGTTTTAGCTGACGTGTCCATCCTACGTGTTAAAAAACGTTGACGTGGCTGCCTGCGTGTATATTAATAACAAAAACCCGTCTCCTCCTGTGTATTAATAACAAAAAACCCTAAACCCAAATCGATATCTCCAATCGATCGACGATCAAGAACAACCCCAGATTAAAACCCTAATTCAATCATTGAATCGATCGAACAGGTTACAAAATCTGTTGTGGGCATAAAATTACATACAGGAGGAGACGAAATCACTTCAATTTCACTCACCCAATGACCCAAATGGTTGCCGTCACAGGTTGCGGCGGAGGAAACAGAAGGTCAGACGAAAGTCAACTCTCCATACTGGAGTTAATAATCGCAGCTTTCCGGAAATCAATGGCGGCGTGTCGGGTTGATGATCGGATGGACGAATCGAAACCTAAATTCCGTCAAATGGAAATTGGTTGGCCGACAGACGTCCAACATTTGACTCACGTAACATTCGACCGGTTTCATGGGTTCCTAGGACTTCCGGTTGAGTTCCAGGTTGAAATCCCGTCTCGTGTTCCCAGTGCAAGGTATGTCTGTATGTAATTTTATTTATTTGGGGTTTTTAGTTAGAAATTAATGATATTATTATTTGTTTATGTATTTTTGTTATTAATATACACGCAGGCAGCCACGTCAACGTTTTTTAACACGTAGGATGGACACGTCAGCAAAAACATAACGGAGTTAGTACTCGGTTAGTCGTGGACTGGTGGCAGACACATGTGTGAAAGTTGGGACCGTTGGCAGTTAAAGTGATAGTTGGGACCAGCGCCGGCAAAAATGAAATACTTGGGACCAATAAAAACCAATAGTCCTTTTCTTTATGAACATAAATATTAGGAAAATACCAAAGACCATCAAATATTACTAAAAAAAATAATTTAAACTCATGATTACGATATAAAATAATCATGTAGTATTTATGTTTATATCATAGAGTATTTAAATAGGACTTACGTTACACAAAATAAATGCAATTAATTAATATTGACGGGGTAGCTAAGGGTTGGGACGGTGTGTGAAATAAAGTGACCACTTTAAACCCTCACTTTTTAGAGTCTTCGAATTTTAAAAAATAACAAATTAGATGTAGCTAATTTTAGTTTTGAGGTTGTTAGATGATGATCTATAATCACTCATACGCATAGATGATGCTTGATACAGGAGTTACATGATCGAAAACGATTTTTCTTATGAAAAGGACTCCAATTATATTATGTGCTTTAAGCTCCAAAAACTATTATATTATATTATGAAATCGTATCAACATCAATCATTTGATTTAATATAAAACTTATTTCCTTTGTGTTTACATAAGATTAAAACGCTTAAAAACATTAAAAGCTATGCTTAGAAAACTTGTTTGATTGCGCAATGAGTCGAACACAAATACACACAAGGGTTTTTAATGAAAAAACCGATGAAAATTAAAAGAAAAAACATGTTAATCAATCAATTTTAAGACCAAACCAGCCTCATAATCGATAGTCGGAGGTAGTGATGGAGTGAAGACTAACGATTAATCGGGACTATCTATATATAATAATAAAAAAGTTGCTGGAAATTAGCCAAAATTACTAAAGTCGGGGGAATTTGACCGGAAACCGCCGTAAATTGCCGGAAAAAACTGGATTAAGGTCTGTTTATGTCCGACTGGGTCCGGCTACTGATTTTGCGGTCGATTACCCAAAAGTTAGTCAGTCACAGGCTGACTAGCGATTATTCGCCGACTAGTCCCGATCTTTACAATACTGCATATAAATAAGGGAATCGCTGACTATCGGAGTTAATCTGATCAAAAAAGCATTCATATAAATTCATAACCATATATGTAATCAAATATATTTCGTAAATTTCAAAAAAATGTGAAATGGAAAAGAAAAATCAAGCTTACTTGTTTTAATGCGTAAACTGGAAAGTAAAGATATTAGATTCAGAAAAGTTATATAAACTGGTATTTTCTCTGGAGATCTTCCACTTGGTTAGTGCAATGACAATGAGCATTACATACATGTGTCCATACATACATACATACATACATACATACATACATACATACACTGATGCATGCATACATACGTACATATGGGGGAGTTTACTTTAAGAACTTGATAAGTTGAAAGAACTTAAAGAACTAATGTGGACCACATAGTTAACTAAATGAGTAGCGCTTTATCGTTGAAATTATATTTGATAAAAAATTAAGTAGGGGGGCAAAATAATCTTTTAAAGATGGGTAATGATTTCGTTGTAATGTAAACGATCGTTACTCTTATGCTGAAAGTCAATTCGGTGTGGAAAAAATGTACAATTTCCTTTTTGTACATGTAACCTAAATATAACATATATGTAAAAACAAAATTGTTACATTTAGTTATGTCGAGTTCTTAAAACTCAATTGCTAGGTTCTTTTAAGAACCAATCCCAGTTGTGAGAGTAACACAAAAAACATTCGCCGAAAGGATTTAAATAAAAAATAAAAAATAAAAAATAAAAATCCTCATTTTCAGTTGTTACATATGTAACGGGCTAACGGCTTATGTAAAAATGCATGTAACATATGTAATATGCAATAACTAATTTTTTTTTATTAAAAAAACAAAGTTCTTTCAACGATTTTTCTTATTTTTTTATTTTTACGAATACTCTTTGTAACATCCTGAATATTATAATGATAAATAAAGAAAGTTACGTTTAGTGATTTCGCGTTATTAATTAAGTAATATCGAGTAAAGAACGGATCATGGACTTAGATTAATTAAGGTGGGTTAAATGGGAATGGGCCTTAGGTCCATGGGCTTTAAGGGATATAAATATCCCCTAAACCAACCTAAAACCCTAAATACTCATTCTTACCATCTTATTCTCTAACACACTCCTAAAACACATACACCACACCACCATATACGGCCGACGGCCGAGAGAGAGAAACGAGCAAGATCCGAGAGAGAGTAAACGTTAGTTGTGATTAGATTTTTGTTATTCGAGTCCTACACGAGATCTAGAGTTCCTAAACTAGCTAACCAAGATCGATCGGGCACAAAAGGTATGTTCTTGACCTTTAAAGTTTACGTAGTATTGAACGTTTTTACCATAAAGGTCCAAACTTTACATCATTCCGGGCAAAGTTTTTCCCAAACAAGGCCATGGGAATGATCACGGGACTTGTTAACGTCATATCCAAGAATTTCTCGATGAAACGAGGGTGATTCTGGTGATTACGAATGAACAGAGGCGAATGCTGAATAACTTCGCCTGCAAGCCAACTTCGCCTTCAAGCAAGTTCGTTTGCAAGCAAGTTCGCCAGCCAAGGTCGCCCCTGACAATTTCGCCACAATAAGTTCGCTGTCAAGGTTAACTTCGCCTAAGGCCAAGTTCGCCAAACTGTAACTTTGCCTGGTGATAAGTTCGCCCATGATAACTTCGCCTAAGGCTAAGTTCGCTGAAGCTCAACTTCGCCTGGCATATGTTCGCCTAGGGTTAACTTCGCCGAACACTAATTTCGCCTATGCTTAAGTTCGCTAACGATAAGTTCGCTTAATGTTAAGTTCGCTTATTGTTAAGTTCGCTTAATGATAAGTTCGCAGGAGTTATTTACATGTATCAATTAACTATTACCACTCATAGTATTTCTATCTTTATATAACCCACAACGAACGGGGGTCCGGGAGCAGCGCCCCTGGCAACGGGGTTCTAGGGGCGGCAGCCCCTAGTGGGGTCCAAGGGGCAGCCGCCCCTGGCTGGGGTTAAGCTGCCAGGTCAGCTTGGAAAAATTTTATTTTCATTAACCGTCTTAACACATTTCTCACTAGGATTTTAATTCATTTCCTAATTCGTTAACTCATTCCTCATAACGAATTAAGTCTGATTCGCTACCCGATTCGTTACCGAACTTAACTTAAGCGAACTTAGGGTTCAGCGAACTTAAGGCTCGGCGAACTTAGAGTCCAGCGAACATAGGGTTCAGCAAACTTAGAGTCCAGCGAACTTAGCTTGGCGAACTTGACTATCAGCGAACTTGACCTTTAGGCGAACTTATCTTCAAGCGAACTTAACTTGGCGAAGTTGGCTTGTAAGCGAAGTTTAGCTACAGCGAACTTATGCAGCGAAGTTATACAGTAGCGAAGTTCGTGGTCTGATGCTCACGGGTTCGTTTCGTCGTACATTTCACAACTTCAATACTCATTTTATGATTAGGCCTTAGCCCTAAACGTTCCCTTGACCGTTTTTGGTCCAATCTTGACCCGTTTGTAACATAAATCTCGAACCTTTATAGTGAACGTTTAGAGAATGGATCTAGGATTTCATTTTAAGCGATCCATTTAGGTTTGCGGGTCCATTAGGTTCATTTTATCATCAAGTTTACAACTTTACATTCCGTTTACACCCGATCTAATCGCGTTCTAAGTTTCAAGACTAAACGTTAATAAAAACGTAAACTTTAAGATCAAAACGTACCTTTTTTTTATGTTTCTAGGTTACGGTTTGCTTGGTATACGATCTTGTACTTGTTATCTTGCTTGTATGATTGAAGATCCTAAGCTACGATGCTCGATTGTGTAATCGGAGGGTGGCCGGCGGCTAGGGAAGGAATGGTTGGCTTAAGTGTGTGTGTTTTTGAGTGTGTAGGCAAATATGGAAAGATGAAATGAGGATTAGGGTTTAATGATGGTTTAAGGAGGTATTTATACCCCTTAAAGCCCATGGACCTAAGGCCCATTACCCCTTTAATCCACATTAATTAATCCAAGTCCATGACTTTTCTTTATTCAATACTAATTAACTATTTAACACACGACAATTTAACGCAGCTCTCTTTATTTAATTATTAGAATATTTAGGATGTTACATCATATATTATTTTTTAGTATATCCATACTTTATAGGATTTTTATAACAAATATTAGTTGAGATTAGTTTTTAATTTATTGAAATGTTATAACTCGTTTAAGAAATATATGGGTTTGATGAGACCCATACCCGTGAATTCGGGTCAGATGCATGAGAAACTTTCATTTAAAAATCAAGCAAATCTGGTGAATCCAAAAAAAGGTAGCGACCACATCGCGACACGTAGGATTTATATATATATATATATATATATATATATATATTTAATTATAAAATTTTTACCAGGTACTTAACATTTATTTAACAGGTAAATTCGTGTCTACCTGTTTAGTACACGAAACATGTTAAGGTATTACCTGTTACCTGTTAAAGTCGTGTAGGTACGTATCGTGTATTCGTGTCTCGTTTATAAATTGTCAGTCCTAGTGTTAATTGTGAGAATCGAGTAGAGTAATTATGTAATTACATCGTAGAATAGTCTCTATGATGTAATTACATAATACTCTACTTGTATATTTAATTACTCTACTTGATTCTCAAAACGAACATGTTAATTTTATTTGAACGTTAACTCCCCCCCCTCTCTCTTTCTCCCTATATATATATATATATATAACAAAATAAGTATTTGGCATATAAGAGCAGCTATGACAACATTTGAAGAGTACTTTTGACCAAAAAAAACATTATAAGTATAGTAGTGTTTCTTTGTTCATAAGGTTTTAAGACATAAAGATGGATCTGCTGCATCTTCTGCTTCAATAGGGTTTACACTTTAATAAAACATCGTTATTGCCCTGTTGACAAAGGAAATATTTAACATGTTAGTATATGTGAAGTATGAAAACAGAAAAGTCAATGTGATTAACAAAAACATATGATATTGTATGTTCGTTATAAATTAAATTACCCATAGCAAAATGTTTTGAGATCAGTTTTAAATAAAATTGTCAATTTAGGGATAAAGATGAGGGGTTTATCATGTATTTTTTTTAAAAAATTAACAAAAGATAATTAAAGTTAAAAGGGTAAAACAACATAAATATTTTAAATTAAATTGATCGCGTAACCGGCGACGATACGCGAGTGACGCTACATTAAACGCGTAAACGACCATGGTACATGTGTAACCGGCATCGTACGTGTAACATATGCTAGTTTATGTGCAACACGACATCGAACGCACCAACGTCAGTACACTTGTAACTCGATGACGATACGCACGTAAACCGAAATTGGACGTAACGTGTAAAAAGCCAGTACACAGTATGTAAGCCCACCCAACCTGACCTGACCTGACCCCTTGCCGGTCCCAAGTTGCAATCACGTATTTTATAAATTAAAAAAGTATAGCAATACCATACTCAAAATAAAAAGAATGAAATAATTGTTTTTATGGTGTAATTGTTTAAAAAAAATATTAACGTGTGAAAAATAAGGTCGTTAAAAGTCGTGTGTGTTTGGTTTAGAATAAAGTGGTAAATCTGCAACTATTTAATAAGTTTACACACAACTTAATGACCATTATTATAATTATTTTTCAAATTAAATTGTTTAACTTTAACTATACATGATCATGTGAGCAAAGACCATATTATCTTAAGATTTTCAAAATTGATGCATTAGTAATTGTACTATTTTTTAAAATTCAAAAGATCTTTGTCATTTGACTCATTTGTATTATATAATCAAAACTAAACAAATATTTATAATACGGTTCCTTTATTAAAACAATAAAATAAAAATATTTTCTCCATGTATTAAAAAAAACAGAAATTACTAACAGTTCATCACACCCTAATGCTCCAAACAACAATTTCACATTTGGTAGTTTTTCAAATACTCTAGCATTTTTCGTACCCTCTTCGCACGAGAACTTGTGAGTTGTTGCTGATCTAATGCCGCATAAATTTCTTTTATTGATCGCGTCCTCTGACGTGACTCCTCCTCTCTCTCAATTTCCATCCTGTTATCCTCCATTCTACACTTTCTTTGAAATAACTAATACACAACATCAAATCTTTTGCAAAATATTTACTGAAAACCCAAGAATTATATACATTTACATGATGTCACTAGCTCGAGACCCATATACTACACAGGTAATTAATTAAATACAATGTTTATGATTTTCTTTACGAACATAAATATTAGGAGAATACCGAAGACCATCAAATATTACTAAAAAAATAATTTAAACTCATGATTACAATACAAAATAATCACGTAGTATTTATGTTTATATCATATAGTACTTAAATACGACTTACGTTACACAAAATATATGCAATTAATTAATATTGACGGGGGTAGCTAGGGGTTGGGGCGGTGTGTGAAATAATGTGACCGCTTTAAACAATCACTTTTTTAGAGTCTTCGAATTCTAAAAAGTAACAAATTATATGTAGCTAATTTTAGTTTTAAGATTGTTTGATGATGATCTGTAGCACTCATACATATTTAATTTAATATAAAACTTTTTTCCTTTGCATTCACATAAGATTAAAATGCTTAAAAACATGAAAAGTTATGCTTAGAAAACTTGTTTGATTGCGCAATGAGTCGAACACAAATACACAAAGGGGGTTTAATGAAATAAACGATGAAAATTAGAAGAAAAAAACTCGTTAATCGATCAATTTTGAGACCAAATCAGCCTCATAATCGCTAGTCGGAGGTGTAGTGATGGAGTGAAGACTAACGATTAATCGGGATTATATATAATAATCAAAAAGTTGCCAGAAGTTAGCCAAAATTACTAGAGTCGGCGGAATTTGTCCAGAAACCGCCGTAAATTGCCGGAAACGGCTGGATTAAGGCTCGTTTATGTCCGACTGGGTCCGGCTAATGATTTTCCGGTCGATTACCCAAAAATTAGTCAGTCACCGGCTGACTAGCGATTATTCGCCGACTAGTCCTGATCTTTACAATACTGCATATAAATAAGGGAATCGCTGACTATCGGAGTTAATCCGGTTAAAAAATCATTCATATAAATTCATAACCATATATGTAATCAAATATATTTCGTAAATATCAAAAAATGTGTTACGAAGTTTTTTTCCAAATGGAAAAGAGAAATCAAGCTTACTTGTTTCAATGCGTAAACTGGAAAGTAACGATATAAGATTCAGAAAAGTTATATAAACTGGTATTTTCTCTAGAGATCTTTCACTTGGTTTTATAGTGCAATGACAATGAGCATTACATACATACATACATACATAGAGGAAGTGTATTTTAAGACTTGATGAGTTGTAAGATCTTAAAGAACTAATGTGGACCACATAATCAACTAAATGAGTAACGCTTTATCGCTGGGATTAAATCTGATAAAAAATTAAGTAGGCGAGAGAAAATAATCTTTTAAAGATGGGTAATGATTTCGTTGTAATGTAAACGTTCGTTACTCCTATGCTAAAAGTCGATTCGGTGTGGAAAAAATGTACAATTTTTTTGTACATGTAACCTAAATATAACATATATGTAAAAACAAAATTGTTAAATTTAGTTCTTTCGAGTTTTTAAAACTCAAATTGCTAGGTTCTTTTAAGAACCAATCCCAGCTGCGAGAGTAACACAAAAAACATTCGCCAAAAGAATTTAAATAAAAAATAAAAAAAAACCTCATTTTCAGTTGTTACATATGTAACGGCTTATGTAAAAATGCATGTAAAATATGTGACATGCAATAACAGAATATTTGTCGATTAAAAAAACAAAGTTCTTTCAAAGATTTTTCTTATTTTCTATTTTTACATATACTCTTAAAAGTGTATAAAAGCTCTTTCAAATTTAATAAATAAAAAAATATGCTTTTTTTATTGTTCTTAAGGTTCTACATCTCATATGAGTTTTCAAAATATACTAACCCTGTATTTATTTTAATTCATTCACCATGTAGAACCAATAAATTAAATCTTGACTTCATTTACATAAAGTCGTAATTAATAGTTGAGATTTAATTTTCACTTTTTGATGTAATATATATGGTTGGTTCATGGGTCAAGTTATTCTATGATGAACAAAAATGAGGTTGCTGAGAAAGATTTGTATAAAAAAAACATAAAAAATAAAGAAATTTTAATTAAAATAATCATAAGTTAAAATTTAATAAAAAAAACTAAAAAAGAACAAACACAAAAATGTTTCACTGTCTTCCTCGTTCTAAACAAATAAAAAAGTTGAGGAAAAAAGATAATTGTGTCTTTTTTTCTTGACATTGTTTTTTTTTTCTTAATATTGTGTTACATTACTCAATATTGTGTTATCTTTTGCGCTATATTATGTTTTTTTATTTATAATTGTGTTTTGGTTTATTTTGACATTGTGTCTTTTCGTCGTTTTTTTAACGGGAATGACGGTGGAAATATTTTAGTTTTTTAAAATTTTTCGTTTTTTATTTATATTTAGAGTTATGATTTTTTTTTTAATTTTTTAAGATGCATTTTTTCCTCACGGTTCTTATTTTTATCTCCATTTAATTTTTCCCATTGGTTCATAACCTTTAAAGTTAAATTATTAGTCTTTTTCATATATAATCAATAATTCCACCTAATTAACCCCCCCCCCCCCCCCCACCACACACACACACTCTTCTAAGTTTAATTAAATTTGAATTTTCATTTTTTTAAAAATTATATCATTATATACAACTTTTTTTTAACTAGTTAGCAGTATTATTTATAAAAATAAAATAAAAAACGTACTTGAGACGTCTCTTATTACATATATGTAATATAAACGATTAACTATATATACACACGCATAATATATGAACATATATGATATTGTTCATCCAAAACACGACACAACTAAATATTAGTGTGTTCATCTAACATATTATAATTGGGACACAAAACACGACACAACTAAATATTAGTGTGTTCATCTAACATATTATAATTGGGACACAACACACGACACAACCAAATATTAGTGTGTTCATCTAACTTAACCTAGAAATTTGACACCCAAAAAGTTCCAAAAACCATGTATTGCATATATTTAATTTGACAATTACATATAGGTTTGTTTGGATCCAGGGTGTCCCAATTATAATATGTTCTTGGGTTTTTAATAACAAGATTAGACGAACACACTAATATCTAGTTTTTTTTTTTTTTTCTGGATAAACAATATCATATATGTTTATAGTAGGGTAGGATTTGGTTTATTTCAGAAGTATTCTTATTACGAGAAGTGCAAGAAGTCAATTAAACCAATTACAAAAATTTCTTTTATTTTTTAGTTTATATATAGACAGGGGTATACTAGTAAAAAGTTATTTGATTTATATATGGCAAGTAATAATTCAAAAGAAGTTACATATTAATTTATATTAACTTAGCTCTTTTTTATTATTTAACCTTTAATATGTATGAAGTGACAATTTGATTACATAAGTTGAATTGAGAATACAGGATAGATCAAAATTAATTTGATATAGGTTTTAAATTATGTTTTTTTTCCCAC
This sequence comes from Bidens hawaiensis, assembly GCF_021521415.1. NCBI lineage: Eukaryota > Viridiplantae > Streptophyta > Magnoliopsida > Asterales > Asteraceae > Bidens > Bidens hawaiensis. The sequence goes on from NW_027491690.1 coordinate 399,948, forward strand.
CTATCAAACAGAATATACTCATCACAAAAAAATTACACAATTAAAAAAAACCTACATAGCATATGAAACTCATACGTACGCCATACACTTTATGAATGTAGGTAGGTACATACGAATATACGTATGTCCGCACGTAGGGACGTACATATGTAGGGATGCATGTATGTCTGCAGTAGGGACGTAGATATGTACTTACCTACGTATGAATGTGTGTATGTACATATGTAGAGACGTACACACGTAAGGACGTAGGTACATATGTGTACGTACGTACCTACAATTCATAGGGATACAAGAGGTTTTTACCAAATTCGCCACTGTACTCTTGAAAATAACAAGATATTCATCATCCATCAAATTGGATGAAAAACATTAGTAAACCTTCAAAATGACACTAAAATACTAAATGAATTTCAAAAGAGTGATTTAAGTGTGGCTTTAATTGAAAATTTAATTGACTAGTTATGAGGTCCACGTTTTGTTTTTAGTGAGGTACACAAAAATTACTAATACACCCTTTTAGTATTAAAGTTCATTAAAATGGTGAAACTAAAATTACAATAATGCCATTTTAAGTAATGACCATTGATTAACAAAATCAATGGACGGATTCACTTCTCAAACTTCTCGCTGTAATATTGCTTCTTGCATGAACCATCCCCTAGTAGGGTATGCCTATATGTAATAAAAAAACGCCTAAAATATATCTTTTAAATTTTAATATAGTATGACCAAGTTAGTTATTATTAATAATAAATGCCAAATTTAATAGTACGGTATTTTAAATGAAATTACATCAAAATAATGAGATGTGTTGTGAAACAAGCCTAATAGCCAAACATGTAAGAAAGAGATGTAGGAAGAAAGATGGAGATTTCATTAATATAATGTGTATTACAAAGAGGTATAAAGAGATTATATATAGGATAGGAAAACTTGGAGAAGAATCTAATCTATATTAGGAGTTGATAACCATAATAATATTAATATACTTATAACACTCCCCCTTGGTTATCAACTTAATACGCTTGGAGATGTTGCCTCATTAAAAACCTTGCTAGGAAAACCCAATGGGACAAAACCATAGCTAAGGGAAAAAGAGTGCAACGCGTATTGTCTCCCCCTGATTTATATATTCATTAAAATGGTAAATATCGATATTCTGTGAAAGTTGCTCAAAACTTTTGTAGTCAATAATTTGTGTCGTCGTCCCTTGACATTTGAATCCTCAAGTTGAATAATGTTGTATTATCTTCACGTGAAAATTTCTATTTCTTCATATGGTAAGCACTATGATCCTGTTGCGTTTCTCTGCATCAGCAAGACTAACCAAACTTGTTTTGATGGGTTAGTAAAATACAGTGTTTTTGAAACCCGGACCGGACCGGCCGGTCGGACCGGGACCCGCTATGAACACCGGTCCGGTTCACGCATTTAGCCCGTTTTCTAAAAATCCGGCCGGTTCGGGCGGTTTGAGGTTGGCCCGGACCCGGTGAACCACCGGGCGAACCGGTAAAGTGTGTAAAATCTAACATTATAATCAACGTTGCAAATATTTGACATGTACCGGCGACGAATCCGGATGCAATTTGACATATACCAGCGACGATTCCGGCTGCAATTGCATCTGACGAGTCTAAAAATAAGCGGGATTGCGAATAAGAAAAAGACTTAGGGGTGCAAAGGAGATGGAGATGAATATGGTGAGACGATTCACTCATTAAAATTACCTAAGGTGTGAGATGAGATGAAAATTGGTTGAAGTTGGATTTGTGAAGAAGAGAACGGCGCTTTCTAGATCTAGGTTAAAGCCAATTTACATAATTAGCTTTTATAACCTTTATTTTAGGTGTATATTTCAACCCTTTTTATTTATTTATAGTTTAAAAAATTACAGTTTACACGTTTCTCTCTTGATATCCAAGTTTCTTAAGCTGATCGATGTGCCCCTTCATCTTAAGAACATGTGCACTGACGGGAGACCTTTCTGTCATCTTGCAACTAATTAGTTGTTTCATGGTATCGAACCGTTCCTGACGGGCTTGTTTCTAGAACATGCCCTTGAGTTGTTCCAGCATCTCATAGGCACCATAGTCTTCTAAGCCCTTAGCGAGCTCAGAAGTCATGGTGGCTAGCATAATACATGAGACATCGGCCGAGTTATCCCTATGCTTGTCAAGAGCTTTTCGAGCAGCGGCTGTATTGTTTTCAGGCTCGGCTGGAATAGGTCCATCGAAAACATACATGCGTTTTGCCATGGTGAGAACAAGTCTCAAATTGCGGTGCCATTCGATGAAGTTGGTACCATTCAGTTTATCCTTCTCAAGGATAGACTTAAGGGCGTAGGGTGAGTTTTCATTTGATGACATCTGATTAAAAAGCAAAAGTAAATTTAATTAGTATTTTCGACGTTGTAATCCTATTATTAATGACCCATTAACATTAATAAAATAGGGATTTGAGAATCTGGCTTCCAGTTAAGTTAGTAATGGCAGCTGTAGCACACAACATTATTAAGTGGTTAGGCAGATTGACAACGATTGCCAATTGTGAATAGAGCACAACTCTCGGTTATGAGGCCTATTAAGACAACAATTGCCTAAGTAGATAAGCTTAGCCTCATCTATGCCCACCTTAGTCTTCAGACAGTTGTAGCACGTAACTGAAGAGTAAAGTAATAGTTGCCCTAGTACAGACACGTGTGAAAGGGTCGGATGTGTCAACGAAACCCTTTCACCTTGAAGGGATAGGCTAGAAAACAAGTGCGGTGCTGTAGCTCCAAACACTCGAAATTTCGCAGTATGCCTCAAGTGTGGCTTATAGTAGGATGACATTAACTATTGATTTTAAAATTGGGATTAATTTAAGAATTTACCAAATAGAGTAAAAGTCCAGTTTTACTTTATTAATCGGGACAACTAGATGAACCCTTTCATCTCTCAGGACACTTAGTTTTAAATAACCTATTAAAACTAAGTTTGTCGCGATATGACTAACCAATTTTAAGTTAATAGTTAAAGTATTAAGTTATAAGGTTTTGGAAAATCAAATTTAGTTTAATTTTGCAAAAGCTTAATTGGTTAATTAAAATTTATTTTAATATATAGTTGGTATTAGGTTGGTGGTATTATAACCTATTATAATCAAGCAAGCAACCACAATAGCAAACAGGAATATGTAAATCTTAAATAACCAAAAGGTGATTGGTTTTGCTAGAGCCTATTAGCAAGACCAATCGGGTCAAAAGGGGTCAATACACAAAAACAACCACATGGATGGACTCTTGGTGCATCCCGTCATCTTTGCTAACTCCCACTGACTTCAAGAACTCCGTGAGCTCGTCCTTGGTTTTTCCTTCGGGTTTTCATCATTACAATAATTACTAATACAAGTAATGAAAAACTAAACCCTAGCTATTACAATTTTGAACCATCAAGGTGGCCAAAAACCATAAAATAAAACCGAAGAATAAAATACAACTTTGAACCATCCATATGGCCAAAATCAAACAACCAGTCACACAAGGTCGGGCCAGATTTACATATTCAACAAAAATAAAATTGAGCAATATTTTGGTCAAATAAAATAAATAAAAATTGACCAAACCAAAATTGCTCAAAAACATATTTAGATCAAAAACTTCAACTAGCTTGAAGTTTATGATGTAGATCCGGTGAAAAGACCGAATTCGACTCGTATGTTGTAACCAAGGCTCCGATACCACTGTTGGGTTCCAGTGGTGATCAGTCAACGGTTTAACTTTTAAACCCGGTTTAATTATAAATAGATTTCATAATTATTAATCATATTAATAATGAATACGCAGCGGAATATAAAACGAGTAATCACCATTTAACGGAACCGTACAGGATCCGGTTACATACGTTACGAGTACGATTCGAAACAACTAAATTAAATATAAATCTAAACCGACAATATTTAAGTTTACCTCGGTTAATGATTAACCGGTTGAGATACCGAGGTACAACGAACGATGCTAGGTGACGAACCGAACAAACGGAGTGTGAAAGTGGCGCGAGAGGCAACAACGTCTTCTGTAAGCGGGCAGCAGCGGAGGACGTCGCGGATTACGCGGCGTCGTACGATGGTGGCCGGTTGCTTGTTGCGGCGGTGGATTTCTTTGAAAAACCAAAACGTGAAAAAAAAACTGCTCCCACTTTCTTGCAATAATGGTGGCTGCACCTTCTTGTTCCCACCGTGTATTATTATTAGGTTTAGGTTATTATTATATATCATATATATAATAATAATCATAATCTAATAAGTAATAAATCCAAATCGGGCCTCCAAAGTCCAACTCGTTTAAAGCCCGAACAAGATTATTTACATAGTAAATAAATAATATAATTTATAACAGTTATAAGTTATAATTATGTCACACCTATATTCGTCATTTACCTGTTAAACAATTTAAGCGGATTATAGTTCGTTGGCCAAGGTGTAACTCTCACGGGTCACAACCCGGTTGGCCACGTTGACTTATCCGAACCGGTCCATAATTCCAACAGTAGAGACATTGTTAGACATCCCTTAATGTGCTAAAAGGATTAAATTTGTCCATGGTAAAATGTCTCAGCATTTTCTAGATGCACTTTGATGGATTTATAAACATATAATTACACATATACTCAAACTATAAGTCGAGCAATAATCACATCATGTCAAAGACTTTTAAAAAGAACTTTCTCGTTAAAAGCTCATAAGTTTCTATCGATGATGTTTACATCATCACTGTATGATTATAATGAACTTTTAAGAGTGAAATTTTGATAAAAGTATGGCTTATTATATCCAACTTATCTCCCTCTTTATCAAAATATCTCTTGATTTGTATCAAGCTCAATTCGAATGATTTAATCCATACTTAATAAGCATAAATCCATGCATTTACCAATTCATCATGGACTTCTTTTTAACTTGACAAATTATGCATACACATTCACTTTTCCAGGATTTTTGCTTCATAAACTTCTCATTAACACATCATTTTGTATCACATATCAAAAAATCCATATTTTACAATTTCTTTGTTTATTGAGATATTGTACTCATCATGTACATTATCTTCTATGTGTATGCTTATTGGTGCACAAGAATTCAATCATTAAGATGTATCACTTAACCTTTCAAGTATTCAGCTACCATAGGAAACTCTTCATGAGTTCCATTTATGCTCAACATATTCAATAATCGTAACATATTCAAATATAATTCTATACACAACAACCACTGTTTTCTCGAGAACTTGCTTTACATGATTTGTTAATTCAAATCCTTCAAAAACTTTCTTGTAAATTTTCAGTATCAACTGAATCATAATATTTATTAGACGCGTATCAATTCTCTCTTTGTATTACCAGACTATTTAGGTATTAGAAAGTCATTGTTTCCACCATTGGAGAATGCGTCTCCTAATAATCACTCATAGGTCTTTGCAAAATCCTGGTGCCATCAATTTTGCCTTATATAATTTGACTGAATTTTCATAACTCACATACAAGACCCGTTTGTATCTAACACATTTTACAACTTTAGTTGTATGGACTGCTGGTCCAAAAACTTTCCTTATTTAGATAATTCAACTCCGTCATGTTTGCGTCTTTCCACTTTGGCCAATCATTTTTCATAGGCAGATTTAGCTTGATCCTCCTAATCATTTCAAGCGCTAAATTTATGTATAAATAAAATTATAACGACGTCGACTTTATTTCGAGTCCATATATCTTTGTAGACATGATACAATATAATTTATTGAGAGCTCTTTGTTTTCAGGTACCTAAGGTTCTTTAAGAACCATCATGTCTAATCTCTTTCAAGAGACCTTTTACTGCACCTCGACTTGACCATCTTTATTACTTGCTCCAATTTTCGAGGAAATTTTAACTTTGAAACCGATCAATCTACCACGCTACAAGCATGCATTAGAATTATTATCAATTTGCGTTTGTCCTTCCGGGACATTCATTAACTGGAGCATTAGCAGTTTGTAATTCATTCGTTGATCTTTATTCATGAATTATCCTTTGAACTTTTAGTTCATATAATTTAGTTTGAGGATCAATGATAATTCATTCCAACTAAATTTGTTTTCCAACTGCTTTAAATCTCCCCCTAATGTTGGGAATGTTGATTCACTAAAGTGAAAACTAATGAGCCATAAGCAAATATCTCATTAGTGGCTCTAAGTATTTAATCATATATAATATTTAATACCGACATATATTCCCAACTTCCTTTGTGTTCTCATCTTTGTGTCTTGTAGTGGATTAATTTCAGTATATAACACATACAAAATATTAGATGATAAATATTTGGTTACTGACAAAAAACCAATTGCAATGGGGAGGAAGTATCATAACTTGTTGGCTTGATGTGAATTAGTTTAAAGACAGTAAAATCATACGTACTCAAATACAAACATGAACCTTTGCTCTCGTGATGATTTCCTTTGCAACGAATTATAGACGTTGAGTAATCGTCTTTAACAATACAATTTATGTAAGAACATAATATGTTATGAAGTTCAACACTTATTCCAATGATCATTATTAACTTGGGAATCAAAATTCATTATTATAACCGAATGTAAATATACCAATCTAGAATAATATGCTTGCAATCTTATTAGCTAAGCCATAGATCATGCAAACATGAAGTTGCGATCTTGATAATCATTTAGACGATGCATCGATTTTCAAAACACTAAATGGTATCATGTTAGGATATGTGTATCATTTTCTCAATTTCATAACTTATCTAGGGGTTCACACCCTCCTTCAGTTGGTAAATAAATGATTTCCCTTGAGAGCAATATGCATGTATAAGTATTATGAAGAATCACTTGGTTCCTCAATATATTTCACATCATTGATTCGGTGTTGTCTAACCGGTCATGCCATTAGATAATCATGATCCATAAACTTTAAGTTTATAATCGTATATGTAATATGCTTCTTTAATGCAAGACTATAAATATGAAAGAACATTGTATTATCGTTTCAAACGATCATGTGATTTCACTTTAGTATTTTCATATTTTGTTCTCATATATAATAATCTCTTTGCCACTTCTGGTGGTCGATCTCATTATTATAATCATCGTTACAAATTCTCAATTATATCAATGATTGCATTGATCAATACATTGTCACATGCACTTCAAGGAATGGTATAAAACCAAACCAAACCAAACCATTTCCATGGTTTATTCATAATTTTCTCCATCATGGATACTAAATCACTTCAAACGTTTCATACGTTATAATGATATGCTACTTCAGGAGCATATTTGAGGCGTGACAAACGAAAATGGTATTATTCATGCTTTTCCTTATAATTAATCTTCTCTTTATATAACAAGTATTGAGAAAGTAATTACATGAATGAGTCATGTAAGATTTATCATGCTAATATTTTATAACCTTCAATAATGAGATTTGATGAGTGTGACACTTCGAGTGTCATATCTAAGCACGTTTATACTCGTTCATGACAGTGATAATAAATATTAACTTTAATTTGGCTGTGCATATAAATAAACAATATATCAAATTACACATGAATACATGATGCACTAATATATCACTATATAAAACGAGTTATAATAAAGTTTATGAAAATTTTGTTCCTTAGATTTTATTGATAGATGCAAGGGGCAAATAAGAGAGACAAATCAAGAACTTACAAATTAATTTAAAAAAAACATATACACAAGTCTCGTGATAATAGAGCATACATATACATACGTGCTACATCCTTTAGAAATTTAAAAAAAACATATTTATTGGTTGCTTGAAAAAGAGTTTTAATCATAGAATTAAATCGGACCCATAAACAGGATTAGAAACAGTTGATCAAATTTTCCAAAAATAATTATTTAGACACCAAATCTAAGTTTTAATCAAATATTCACAGTTAATACCTAAATAAAATTATATAAGTTTAAGATTTAAATTTATCAAAAATCATCTTCAAAAAATAAAGTCATTAAATCTCTATTTTTGTTGATCTTTTATCAATTTATAAAATCTTCTGCAAATAAATATATTCATCTTAAGGATTCGACCTATTTGATTAATATAAATCTATGATGAACATATATATATATATATATATGTTTTACTAAAGTCAAATTTATATACAAAGAAAACTTTTTTTTTAAATCAACCACAATAATATATGTATTATTTAATGTGCTTTGAGTGTACTACATAACTATATGACTAACTAATAAATTGTAAACACATAAGTAGAAAACGATAGTCAGTTTAAAAGTAGAAAACGATATTCGACAAAAAAAAACTAATTTATGTGATCACATACTCAACTAATAAGATTCAAGAGTAAAAACGTTTATATGATCACCATAGTCAATAAAAGGGCTAATTTACACTATTTGTCCATAGCCTTTGAACAACAAAAATATTAACGTGAAACTTTTGTAAAATACGAAATCAATTTTCCGTAGCTAATGGAAGAAAAAACGAATACTATGTAAAAAGATATTACCATATAACTATCATATAATTCAATTGAAGAGATATTACCACATAATTGAATAACTATTTTAACATATTAAAATCACAAATCTATACTAACAAATCCAGAAAGTAATATCATATGCAAGTCTTACGAAAAGTTATATCATAATAATTTATTTAACAAAACCTTCAAATTTGCATATACACCATTTCTTTTTGCATTCAGAAAATTAAGAAAAAATAACAAAAGACAACTTTAGTCATCTTCTCTTTCGATTTACTCTCAAATTATATTTAGAGAATTAAAGTTGTTTTTAATTTTATTTGAGTACTTTATTTAAATTTATATTAGGTGTTGGCACTAAAAGAATAATCAATGACACATCAAAAATCAAAATCATTGCTATACTATAATTCATAAATATTGTTATGAAATAATTAATATAAATCTCGGTTCAATAAAAAAAATTGTATGAACTGTAATATAAATATTATTTTAAGAGAGAGTAAAGAAAATAGTAAATCTCTAACATAACCCGAAGTTTGTGTTTGAGATAATAATAAAAAACAATGAAAATTAACTTACCTTAGGATAATCCAATCTCACTCCAAAAGCATTCGTGCTGATAACGTGTTGTGAAACAAGCCTAATAGCCAAACATTTGAGAAAGAGATGTAGGGAGAAAGATGGAGATTTCATTAATATAATGTGTATTACAAAGAGGTATAAAGAGATTATATGTAGGATAGGAAAACTTGGAGAAGAAGCTAATCTATATTAGGAGTTGATAACCATAATAATATTAATATACTTATAACAAGATGAAATTTAATTAGGCAAAACAGTTTTAGTTGTTAACCCATATTTTGACTTGACTCCGGATGGGATGGTTCGGGTTTTAAGTTGTGGCATCATGTAGAAGATGTTGAAATAGACTATTATCTTCTTCTATGTTTGGTTGAAAGTGTGACTTGAATGTATGAGATTTTGGAGAAAAATTTAATGTTTTAGTGCATGTTGTGATTTTGTGTTTATTTATATAATTTTATTTTGTTTTTCCGTTTTCTAAATAGCATTGGAGTGGAGGCTCAAACCCACCTCGTCGGACTTGTTTGCCGCTACTCGTTTGTGCACTGCCACATCGGATGGATGACAGTCACGACGACCCACAACCGATAACATACATTGTCTATAGAGAAATAAACAAAAACACAAATCTCACATAAATAGCATAAACCATCACCCATATATAATGTTAAAACACACTCACAATCACAAGACTAGCAAGCACACCACTCATAAATTTTTATTCGAGTTCTTAAGAAAGACACAAGATTGTAGCCGCGGTTTTTTCCTCAACAAGCATCGCCATGTCCCAACAATGCAAGAAGCATTTTCTCATAATCACCAGACGTGTCCCCTGCAACGGCGCGATCCAGAGGCACACTGTTCCTTCTTTTGTATTCTTCTGCAATACACTGCAAGTCCACCTCAGCACGAGTGACGACAACGCGTGTCAGAGCCCTTTCGTCTGTCCCAAGTTTATTGATCGCCAACCGAAGAACTTTCTCATAATATTTCTCGGGAACAGTCAAGCACTTGATGGTTGACCTTAAAAGTTTTAGATATTCATTTTCTGGATCAGCTTTTAAATCCTACGAAGTTAATGAGTAGGTTGAGATACTTCTGGGTCAAGATGTTAACTCGATAACTAACCAAACTGTTCGCACCAATAAAGAGTGAGTAAAGATGGTAAGCCCAATGTTTTCTGTGACCGAACTATATATTCCATCAGACTGTAGTTGAAACCGAAAAAACCAAGCCCAATTAATAGGCTTTCGTTTTATTTTTCAATTTTAAGTCATTTATAAAAAATTGATAAATAGTGTTACCCAAATACCAAGATTTATAATAATCAATTAGCTATCAGCAAACAATAAGTTTTAGGCCCAAAAATTCAGCCCGAATAGTAAAATCCGACACCAAATGGTTTTCAAATGCCTTTCGGTTTTGAGCCAAACTCGCCCAAACCAACCCATGCACAATCCTAACAGCTGATTCACAATCCTTTAGAAGTGACCGCAGACACCTTTTTTCTAGTTTTTCCGAAATACAACAATATTATAAATCGTAAATGAATTAACTTTCAACCCGTTCGACTTCATAAGTTGATTCTCAGATTATTAGTTTGGGATAATACCTTGTTAATGGCGTTTCCAAATTGATTGTTGTAATGATTGAGGGTTGCATTGAGCTGAGATTTGCTCCTGGTTGTAAGAATCCTGATCAGCTCATCATCAGTATAAGCCTTGTCACAGATCTTCTCATGGAATATTTTAGCCTCGGATTTTGCTAATGTCATGTTTACTTCATCACCCTCATACCGAATAGCAGTTACAAGAGGAACTAAAAGCTACAATGTCAAAAACAAAAACAAACACATAAAAATGCTGTTTGAAGTTTTTCAAGATATAAGCTAAGCCTTTGAATAAAAAGTATTTGTAAGGATCATTTTGAGACTCATGATACCTATAACAAAAGACCATTCTAAAGGCATAACTGATTCTAACAGATTTAGAATTTTTTTATCTACTTTCGTCGCATATCCGGCCCAATGCCCATCAGGTAATTACCCTTCACGTATACTCATTAGTTTGTTAAAAATTACCTGTTGTGATTTCCAAATACATTTTTTACTGTTTTAATTATTATATCTTTATTACCCAAGGAAATTGCAACTCTAATAAGCTAAAAGTTAGTGAATTCGTAAATTATTCTATCTACCAAGAACAAAAGAAAATGAAAACAAAACTAAAACATTTTACAACATGGTCCGTGTCAACTATATATGTTTCAGGTAATCAGGTTTAGAAATGAAATCGACACCGTAGCGACAAATACTGATAGCAAAACGAGCGAAAGTAATAAACCAAATACTACATCGTTTACCGATTCGGTATCAGTCGGCACCGGTAACGTTATAAAAACCAAAACCGAACTTGACTTATATCGAAACCTGAAAAAAAAACCTGGTACCAGTACCAATTGTGCGATCAGTACCATGGTAATGACACTTGGTACAAAACTATCTGATCCTAATCAGGTTGGGTAATGGGTTGAATATTCGGGTTTCTGTTTTCAGTTTTCCTAGCCAGGCCTAACTCTAGTCTTTGGACAGCCCACTATACATCAAACGGGTGGTTCCAGGTTTAACAGGTCCGGTTATCAAAACCATATGTATATCGCAATCCAAATAAACTATCCGTAATTAGGTACACGATTAAACATGAAACCCACATATATACCTTTCTGAAATCCCCAGATGTGTGATGTGCAATATCTTCCTCCATAGATTTCTTATATTTAGCATGATACGCCTTCCTGACCGAAATCAAATGATCCGAAGACCTAATGCATGCAACTTCCATGATCACCCAATTGCTTGCAGTAAGTTTCTTTGTTGCTTCGTTAACTAAATACGCATCACGCTCAGCTGGCTCCAGTGTCCACAACAACACTGCATGCTGTTATTAATAAAAAGTATAATACATAAGGTTGTGTGGCTAACATATTATAATAAAAAAATAAAAAAATAAAACTGAAGTAACCTGAAAATCACTTGAAAGCTCAGAGTCCAGATCTTTGAGAAGGTCTTCACCGTATGTTTCATGATATGTCGCTCGAATCTTCTTGCGTTGATCTCCGTTTCTGTGGGCGAGAATCTGAATGATCAGATCCTCGTTCGTTCCCCAACCTACACATAGTTAAAAAATTCAAAACTTGGCAATTGCATTTTAAGCCTTAGCATGTGATATAAATTTATTGTTACAACTTGACAATTACACTCTTGATGTATGTGTGTAGAATTACATATAATAATCTGGTGTTCTTTTCATGATGCATAAGATATTCACCATTATTTAATTGAAAATTATGTAGATTATAGATCTTGCTCAGGCTTGACCTTTATTTAAAACTATGAGTGGCAATCATGTTAAGAAAAAAAAAAATTATATTTGTCTATTTGGGTTTACTTCAAAACTTCAAATGGTCAATTTGGATCATGTTAAATCAAGACTGACTTATTATAAAACTTGTTAACTTTGAAACGGTCCAAATTGGTTATCACCACTCATGATCAACTTTTGTCTCATCAACCAGTCAGTCATTTTCACGGCACCACCGTTGATGCCACCACCACCGCCAATACTGGCACCGCCTATACCGCCGCTTCAAATCCCAGGGACAAGATGGGCGACCACTCTTCCAGGGGCCTGGAATTTTTATAATTTATATGTTTTTATATAATTTATTATTTTTTTTATGTATATTCTTAAAAAAAAACTAGTATATTTTTAAGGCTCATTTTCTTTAATTGCTCCGGGCTCTCGAACCGCCATCTCCATTACCGTCACCACCACCACCGACACCGTTCGTGTAAATTGATATACAAAGCGATTTGAGCAAATGTTAAAATATAATAATCAGTTTGATTCTGGATGCATCAGATCATAACTTGTACAAAATTTGAATCCGATCAAACACAAAAGCAAATTCACCGTCACAAAAACATCCGATTCATAATACACGAATAAATTCAATGATCAACAACAAAATCAAGACGATCGGAGGCTAAAAAAAGCATAGATCTGGAACTATTAAACAACAAACAAAATATGAAATGCATGTAAGAGGAAGATCGAAATAATAATAATAATAAGTAACCTGCAAAGGCTTTGTGGAGTTGCTCAGAGTCCTGTGAAGGAGAAGGAACACTTGATGGGAGCTTCAGTGTCGCCATTGCAATTCTTCTACCTTTGGGTTTTCGGTTACAAATTATCAACCCAAATAATAATGGCAATAAATAGCATATATCATCACATGACACGCTTCTTGCATTTTTCTTCTTTCATTATTTTTCTATTTTAATAATTAACGTTTCTTTGGATTCTTTAATTTGGCCTGCATTACCCAATTTATTAATAATAATTTATTTAATCTAATAACTAGTATACATATATATTCAAATTCCCATTTGTTGTGTTGGATTTTACGGTAAAGACCCAATTTTAATTCTTACTTGTGTTAATATTGATTTTTCAATGAATACTCAAGTTTCATCCTTACCTGTGATACTTTGTGTCGATATTAACAATGAAGATTTTTTTACCAATAAAATCCACTTTTATTGTTTCTTCTAGGGTCATTTATTTTCTTTATAGAAAATCACTTAACTTTTATATTTTAATTTAATGTTTTTTTATAGATATTAAATATATTTAAAATTAATCTGTGGTTCAAAAAAATATATTTAAAATAAATGACATAAATGAAGAATAAATTTTCTTTTACTGTCTGTTTGCGGACATGATCACGCGGTTCTTGTATATATTTTCTATCATTTCAATATTCTATTTTCTTCATGAATTTGGCACAAAACAATTAAAAGTTATAATATATAGCTTTTTAATGGATTTTCTCTGGCATAATTTAAGTAAAATAAGTAACTTTGTTTAGTGATAGAGAAGTTCTTACGTAGAAAAACATTATTAATTTATTTAGCAATCCATTTATTATGTGATGAACTTTATGTTGTTCGTTTTTGTTGTCTTTACATAATCATTCAAAATTATTTACTTGTTATTACTTTTTTTTCCGGAATATTGTAAGTTGTAATGTTATTTCGACTTTAAGTTGGATAATACTTGTTTAAGGATATTGTTAAATCGTATTATATGCTCATATTTTTTACACTTTAATTTGGATATAGTCATTTACTTTTAGCTAATTATTTGTATTTTATTTATTTTGGTTTGTTTGTGTTCATGTATGTTCTTTTGTGTTTGTTATCCTTATTTATTTTTATTTAAAATATTAACGAATAAACGTGAAAATGTTTAGTTTCTTAGTGTACAAAACTTAATATGTTTATTTAAGGCATTGTTTATTCATACACTCCTTTTACATATACTTTCTCTTACAACGTTCATTTTAAAACCTTAAGTGCTTATGTACACTAATTTATCTAAACTTAAATAAAGTGAAAAACTAACTAATTAATATGACTTGGGCCTCCTTGTTTAATGACATGTATGTAATAGTTAAGGTTTGAAATCTTTAAGGTCTTCAGTTTAAAACCTAACTCAAAAAGGATTTTCACAGTGATAGAATCTCTTTGATGAAGTTTCTAGACGAGTAACTTCTTAAACCTCAAAATCAAATGAATAGTTAAATATCTCGTCTCAGAAAAATTTATCGAGAATGGTTTCATGTTAATATAAAGAAATACGACTTCTTTGAAATATATAACATTATCTTTTTGGTAGGTATAGGATAAGAGAATCAAATATCCTTCGGGCACGTCGATAACCTGCCTGACAATACCTCTATTATTATTATTATTATATTTAATTTTTTAAAAGCTCGGTTTCAGATCTGGACATTATTTTCAATTTTTTAAATAAATAATAATTCTAATAAGACGTTAAAAACGTGGAGAGGTTATCAAGCGTTACGTCAGTATGGACATCACTACGGAGGGACCATCACAATTCACAAGCATCAATCTAAGACCATGTGTAGTCATAAAGTTCCACTATCAGAGTTATGCGTTACGTGACACCTAGTCAGAGTTATGGTTTTGTACAAAAACAGGCTGTAGTCATAACTCTCTACTACCAGAGTTATGCGCCACGTGGCGCCCAGTCATTATTAATTTTATTTGTTTTTTTTAAATACTAAATCATTTAAATTAATTAACATAAAATTAAAAATTACATTAAACTTTCAAATAAAAAATACATTAAACTAAATTAAAAAAAATACATCAAATTAAAATAAAAAAACATAAATAATACTAATAAAACTAAAACTCATTTATATTTTTCTAAAATTTTCGCTCGTCGATTGGCTTTTAGAGATTGGACTATCGGGTCGTCTTCGGATAGCTTGTTTGATAAAATCTCGATGTCTTTGTCCATCTCATTCCTTCGAAGTATGTCGACGGCGTCCAAATTTACTTGAAGTCGTTGGGTTCCAAGTTGGTGTAAATCTTGGAGTCGAGAGTTCATTAATTGGAATTGGCTTTCCAATTCGGGATTCGAACCTGTTGCCGACGATGAACCGGCCCCTTTCCCCTTTCCTTTGCCTTTGGTTCTTCTACCCCCGGCCGAGGCATGTCGGTAGTATTCACGGGGTCATTATCGCTTAAGTAGAAGTTTCGAGCGTCGGAACGAGGCGTGTCTGGATCAACCGAAGATGATGTTTTAGACTTTTTTTTACGCTGACCACCTTCGGCTTCGGCATCCAGCACCATGCCCCATTTTGGGTGATGCCTCAATAGGTCTTTCCAAATGCCAAAGTAGTTGAAGGTCCCGCCGACCTTATGTTGAAACTCAACCAACGCGTTATCCATGACTTCCGCGTCCGAGACACCGCTACTCCTAGTTCGATTCATCCGAGAGAAAACCGTATGGAAAGCCATGCATTTGGTGTTTATGTCGCCCCATTTCGACAGTAACGAATCTTTTTCTCGACGCGAGTTCCTGTCAAGGTTGTGAAACCTCTCTATAATTTTGTGCCAAAATACCCCTGTTTTTTAATAGTTCGCTAAAAAAATAAAAACATTACAAGTTTAATGTTTGTTATAAGAAATTTAAAAAAATATATATGCATTTTAAAAACCTACCGCATTTGGCATCTTCCGATATTTGGCACCAAGCACGAGCACATAGTACGCACTCGTCGATACTCCACGCTATCACCGTCTTTTTAACCCGAGGTTCACCGACGGACTTCTTTGCGTGTTTTTTCGAACGTCCGCGTTGGCTTGAACCACCCTCGGGTTGTGTCTCAGGCACGAATTCGACCTCGGGTTGGGTCTCCGGGGCGGGTTGGGAACCCGAACCCGCAAAAATGTTTGTCATTGGGTTTTGGAAACCGGGCAACGCATTTGGCATAGAGCTTTGTAGAAGTGCAAAGTACGCGGCCATTTGCGGGTCATACATTTGCGGGACGGATACGGTTGGCGTCGGGGCGGTAGATTGGTTCGGTTGTGGATTTTGGTTGGCTTGACGGGCATATTGACCGAAACCGAGAATATTTTGGTTGTTGTTTGGAAACATGATGGTAGAAATATTAGTGTAAAAGATATAAATATTTGTGTAAATTGGTAGATTGGAAGGAATGTGTTAAAAAATATGAGTTTGGTTTGTTTATATAGTATAAATATAATTAATTAATTTTTTTTAAAAAAAACCCCAACGGCTCCAAGTCAACGGCTCCAAGACCAACGGTATTTTTTTTGGATGTGTGTGCCATTCTCGCGTTGTATCTAAAACGCATAAAAAAAATTTCAACATAACGCGGGGGGGGGGGGGGGGGTGTACCCCCCGCGTTTTCACCCACAACGCAGCCATTACACATGGTCTAAATGTACTCTCGTAAGCTTTTACATCATTTTTTTAGATATCTTTACAAACATTAATTCTCTCTCCGGTTGTAAAAACAACTGGGGTTGTAAACAAACTAAACATTCGACGAACTGTTCATAAAATGCTTGACAGAAATTCGTTTGTGTTTGTTTGTTTAATAAATAAATGAACATAAACAAGACGAACTAAATGTTAGAATAAGAACAAAGACCATGTTTGTTCAATTTTGCCTATAAACGTTTGATAATGTGTTCTTTTATGTTTGTTAATGTATATGTTAATATTTGCTAATTAAAATTTTTTAATATTCATCTAATTAATGACTTTTCTAATATTTTCATATAGATTTAAACAAAATTATTAATAATAAAATAAATATATGTATGAGCATTATATAATTACTTTGTATTATGTTAACACGCACACATTGACACCAACACAAACTTGGTACTCGGGCCAAACTGTTGATACTAAACACTCTTGATTAGTTGATTAATCAAATCAAATAGCACGCCAACACAAACTTGGTACCGGGACCGAATTGTTGATGCCGATCATTCTCGGTTAGCCAAATCAAATAAAACATTGTTTGAGTTCATTTTTGCCCGTGAACTGCTCACAAACAAGTTCACTTCGTTAATGAATTAACTGCACGAACAAAATTTTTAAAAAAAAATTATGTCCGATTAGGCGTTCATGAACCTTCATTTGTCCAATCAAAACTTAAATAACTATACATGAAAAATACCTTTCTCGATTATGTTTGGCTCATTTACTATCCTACGGACAATTTTATAAATATATTATATCACTTTTCACATTATATAATAGTATTTATCAATGTCGATTCAATACACAAATAGACTGTTAACTTCTTAGGCTATGCGTAGTGGGCGTGGGTTATGATCAAACAAATTAAACCATTTTCACCATATCATACACAAACCCAAACATAAAAATACCAATCTTTCATACTTCTTCAAACTCAATGAGTTCCCCGGATTCCACGAATTCTGCCGAGAATTGGGATCAATTAATCAACGAGAGTCGAAGAATTCATCAGATTCATCGACAAGTGGCGGAAGAGCATTTAGAGGTCACGAACGCGGTTTGGGCCGTCGCCAATAACATGGTGTCCGGCTCTAATCCGTGTACGGCACCACGTAGACGGTCATATATCCATCGGGATCGTACGCAAGCGAACGCTCGTTTGATGAATGACTACTTCAGCGACACACCTACATTTAATGAAGCTATATTTCGACGTCGTTTTCGGATGTCCAAGCGTTTATTTATGCGCATCGTTGGAGATATGGAGCGGGAGTATGAGTATTTTCAACAGAAACCCGACGCAAGAGAATATTTTGGATTCTCTGCCATCCAAAAGTGCACTTCGGCTCTACGCATCCTCGCATACGGCAACACGACCGATATCAATGACAAGTATTTAAAGATGGCTGACAAAACAACGAGAGATGCGTTGGAGAATTTTTGCATCGGTAAAATTTAAATTGTTTGTATTAACTATTGTTTTTAATATAAATATTTTTTAATAATTTATTTGTGTAGGGATAATACAATTATGCTCTCGTCGTTATCTGTGGATTCCTACTTCAAACGACCTGACTCGCATATATGATGTACACGAAAGCAAACATTCTTTTCCAGGCATGATCGGGAGTATAGATTGCATGCATTGGGAGTGGGCCAACTGTCCAACCGCATGGCGAGACACTCGTGGTGACCATGGAGTGCCAACGGTTAGTCTTTAAGCCATTTGTTCACACGACTTCTGGATTTGGTCAGCCTACTTCGGCTCAGTCGGGTCTAACAACGACATAAACGTTCTCAATGCGTCACCCGTGTTAGAGTATTACATCAGCCGTAGCATACCGGTCTTACCGTTTTATGCCAACGATACCTTCTATCGTCACAGATACTATTTAGGAGATGGGATATATCCAGAGTACTCGATCATCGTCAAGACGTTCAAGACCCTATTGAAGAAAAACGAGATTATTTTAAGAAGAAGCAAGAGTCCGCGAGAAAGGATATCGAGAGGTGTTTCGGGGTTCTAAAAAACCCTTGTCGTGTAAGGACGTTGGCAAAAATGAGCGATGCCATGTATACGTGTATCATATTGCATAATATGATTTTAGAAGACGAGGGAAAAGCAATATGTCAACACTATAAACCAGGAAGCGTTCCAGAACTGTTCCCCGAACCAACCCAAGACCAACGAACGTATAACATTCACCAGCTCACATCAAGTGATATACATAACCAACTGAAGGCGGATTTGGTTCAACACGTGTGGGATAATCGTCCCGTTGAGGACGAAGAGGAGGACGGAGAGGCAGACGAAGACGAGGAGGAGGACGACGACGAAGACAAGGACGAAGATGAAGACGAATTGATAGTTTGTGTATTTTTATTTTTATTATTTGTGTTTTTTTTTAGTTTTATGTATTTTTTTGTATTTCTTTTTAATTTTAATGCATTTTTATTTAATTATTTAAATAAATTGGTTTTATTTGATTAGTTTAATTATAAAAAGAAAATAATAAAAAAAAGGTACTGTGGGCCTAACTTGTAGCCCCTACACCATTACACCTCAAAACCAATTTCACACCCTTTGCTGACTGGGCGTCACATGTCACAATTCGCCTCCAATTGTAGCCCCTCCACTATACATAGCCTTACTTCTTAGTTGTTTTTGTAAAGGGTATAGAAAGTTAAAAACATTCATACTACTTTTAACTCACCTTCGTCCATTATGAAATTATAAACATTTAATCTTCTTAAACAAAAATAAGAAAATGCGTATACATCTTAATACCATTATGCTACAAGCCCTTCGATAATACAGAAAAATAACTTAGATTACAATCTTAGTGACCAAATAATAAATTAAAAGGTGACCTATTTTGAGTTTTCATCCTATAATACAGATTATAATTTGGTGACCAAATATGGACCTATATATAAATTGTAATTGTTTATTAACCAGATGTTCTGGATATTGTAGTGGGTGCCATTACCCTTTAGGCTAAACGTAGTGGGCGAATTTGGGGCGAAATTAGAGTGGAACACCGCCCCCTGATCGAAATTGGGGCGGGGACTATTTGTCGCCTGAAAAGGTTTGAAGAATATTAATATTTTATTAATATGTGTGTGGTATACATATACATATACATATATATATTATTATTATATTACTATTGTAGCCCTACACCATTACACCCCAAAAACAAATTCTCACCCCTTGCTGACTGGGCGCCACACGGCGCAAAACACCCCAATTTGTAGCCATTCCACTACGCATAGCCTTATAGCATATTTATTTCATATCCGGTGTACACACGCGCATTGAGCTAAGGGGAAGCTCGTACATCGGTGCATTGGGCACCACTATATCATCTAGTTTCGGAGGAAATCCACACGGCCATGGAAATCAAATAATATGCCCCACAATAATTAAACAAATCCAAACAAAAAACGCAAAGAGAAAATAATAAATCAAAACTCAAAATAATTCAAACTTGGTTGCATCCAAAGTAAACCATAATAATAATCTTGACACCTACATGGGCTTTCACATCATCATCATATACTAAAAGCTCTTGGTGGTGGCCTATGACTATAATTTGAATAAGCCTTTTGTGCACTCTCACCTTTCATCTTAATATCCTCATACATCTTCAACGAACACTCCGAAAACTTGGTCAACGCATCCAATACTTTGGTCAAACTCGAATGCATTGACTGCAACTTCAGCCCCTCATCCTCCTGATCTTCGGTCAAACCCGTGTTGCCTTCATCGACCGAATGCTCATTAAGATGAGACAAAAACGCTTCAATGGAGTCGCTCACTTGCTGAGCTGGCAAACCTTGGATCCCGGCTGACCAATCCCGACAAATAACGAGTATAGGCGGGCCCACAGATCTTCGAGGCGAAAAGGCTCGTTTTTTGGACCGTTCTTTCGGTTGAATGATGCAGTTTTGGAGCCAGCTGTTGACTGATTCGACGTATACGGTTTGACTGTTGACCATGTCAGTAAAGCTTAAACCGAAGTGTTCGATCTTCTGTTGAAGCTCGTCTATAATCGGTTTCTTTGGTTCTTGTTGTTGACTTTTTGACTTCTTCAAGTAGTAAGCTAGTGAGATGGTTATGTATTGTGCGTGATGGCACTCGAGCATCGCTTTCCACATCCGGTTTAATCTGCAGGCGTTTCAAAAGTTGAAAATGATTATTATGTAACAAACAAACGTGATTCGTAAAGCATCACTCATAGCAAAGCTATTGGTAGAGTATATGATAAGAGTTTAAATGAGCCGAGTCGCTCGCTAAAAGCTCAAAGCGAGCCAAGTTTAAACAAGCCCAGTCTTTAAAATAAGCTTGCTTGATAAACGAGCCCGAGCTTCACTTATCGATCTCGAGCCCACTCAACTCAGATTGACTAGCTTACAAACAAGCTGATTCTGAGCGAGTCACAAGCCGGAAGTTTTTTTTAATAACCCTACCCGGATCCAAAAACAAACCCCCCTTTTTTACATGTACATTATATTAACCCAAATTAATTATTATGTGATATTCAATAATTATAATCAAATTATGAGCTTCATAAACAATTGTTACCCTTGAATAAGTTCTAAAATCTGCGGTTGCAACTCTTCATCCCTCATTTTCTCAATCCGTTTTGATATGGAATCAACGGTGTGCAATGCAACGATGATTCTTGAATGAAGATCTTTCACTATAGCGCGTGTTTTATCAATCACATGACTCTTCAGATCCTTTGCAAATTGGTGTCTAAGTTGGTCACACTTTCTGTCATACACTTTCCTGATTGATTCACTGGCCTGCAAAAGAGAAGTGTCGATTAAAAAAATATACTTTTATTTCTAGTTTTAAACGAGTTGATGAGTCAGCAAGTTTAATTAAAAGGGTTAACCAGGTCAACCCAGACTGTCAACTAAGGGTGAACCTGAACACAACACGCTTATTCGCGTGTTGACCCGAAAGTTTTTTATTGTTTTCAAATATTAATACTTTAAAGGCGGTGTTTGAATGCCTTCGGGCTCCTCGGTCTCAGGATTTTCTAACGGCCATCCCCATTGAAGGATTAGGCCAACGTATGTTGGGTTTGGAGTATCGGGCTATCCTTAAGTACCGGTTAATGATCCCTATGTTCCCGACGGATGAACCTTGCCCAATTTGTCGCAAGGTCTGTTTGGATTCTTTTGGTGACCATGCGGTGCATTGCAAAGAATTGCCTGGCTTTAAATACAGACATGATCTGGTTAGGGATGTTCTGTGTGATGTTCTTAAACGGGCAGGGATTTCTGCTAAAAAGGAGGCCCCTGTTAACTTTCTCACGGATCCTCTTGAAGGGAGGTCTACTTTACGACCAGCTGATATTCTTGTGTTCTGGTGGGCAGGGGGGAAACACGCCTGTGTGGATCTTACAGGAGTGTCTCCTCTTGTTGGGCTCAGGGACCGTGGGTTTGTTGTGGGTCAGGCTGCGTTGAAGGCTGAATCGGGCAAAGTTGTTAAACACGAGAAAGCTTGTTTAGATAATCAACATGTCTTTCTACCATTTGCCTTTGATACATTTGGTTTTCTGGCTCCAGAGGCTGTGAAATTTTTTAGTAGGGTTCAGCGCGTCGTACACGGAACCTTTTCAGCTTCTAGGTCCCAAAGTTTCGTTTTTAGCAGGATTGGCTTTGCTATTCAAAAGGGGGTTACGGCGCAGCTTGTTGCCCGTTTGCCTGCCACTTTATTGTAATCGTTTTATAGTAAATTATATAAAACTTCGTTTAGCGTGTTAGTTACATTTTAACAATAAAAAAATACAAATTTATATTAAAAAATGACCTGTTTTGTTAATATACTAAATAAATATATCTATAATATTTAATACTGTAAATTTGTATGTAAGATTATAATATTTTTTTAATAATAATAATAATAATAATAATACATATTGTGTTGTATATAAAATATAACTATAAATATACATAAGCATAATTATGAATAGATAAATAAAAGATTATATATGAGGTAAAGTTGTAAGGCTAGGAAGGGAGAGACTATTCGATTGTTCTTATAAACCAGATGACGTAATAATTATTTTAAAGAATAAAAGTATAAAAATTAGGCCTGTAAACGAACCAAACGAACATAAACAGGGCATGTTCGTTCGTTTAACTTTAACGGAACAACCAGTTGAACACGAACAGTTAGCCGGAGTTTTTAGTTCATGCTCGTTGGTAAATGAAAGTGTTCATGTTCATTTATGTTTTTTCATGAATATTATAAACAAATGAGTATAAACAAACATAACTGAGAAAACACCAATTAAAATTGATGTGAATATCAATCTGTTGGGTCTAAAAATTAATAAAACTAGACTAACTTGTAATGAGCCTTACATTTTAAATTAATACATAAACGAACAAAAGTTAATCAACACACATAAACGAACATGCACTAACTAAATGAACATACGAGACATGCTTACGTTTGTTTGTTCAACGAAATGAACAAAAAGTTATGTCTGTTTCCGTGTCCGTTTGTTTAATAAATAAACCAATGAGACATGTGTTCATATTCGTTCGTTAAACTAAATGAGCAAAAATGACTACCTTAACTTCATCATAGAGTTTCCTTTCCCACGCATACAATCTATCAAGAGTTGAAGAATGACTTCCAGCGATCATGCAACACTCTTCAAAGAAATCACTTCCACTATCATCATTATTAGCATCTTTTGATGTTGGCGCTAGAGGGTTTCTTGAAGACGATGAATGTAATGATGTAGATCGTTTCCATGTAATGATATTCGCCACATCTAAAACTCAACAACACACAAAACATTAAGTTGATAGAAAATTTCATAAATGGTCCCTGTAGTTTGACCATATTGAAAGTTTGGTCCCCAGATTTTAAAAACAGCAAACATAGTCCAACCATTTTATGTTCATTTATTTAATAAACAAACATTAGCAAAAGTTACAAAACTTTGAAAACAGCCTAAGACAAAATATTTGAAGTTTATTGTTATATTCTTCATGTTTAAAGTTTTTGTATCTTTTAAGCTTTTTTATTTTTCCTATATTTTCTTTAAACTAATTACCCACATCATTCGTTTTTATAAGCAGTCAGGCAATCTCTCTCTTACTAACATTACATTTTTACCTCGTATTAATATTTTTCCATAGCCTTAATCTTTTATTCTTTCCATGTAAAAATGGTATCTGTTGTCTTTAATTTTCTTAGCCTACAACATAATTTTTATCTTTTCCTATTGGTATAACGTCATGATCGTAGGAGTGTAAACGAGCCGAGCCCGAGCTCGCCTCATTTGCAATTTAATTATTTTACTTATCTATTTATAATCACTTTGATGTATGTTTATAATTCTAATGTTTTATATATAACATAATATGTATTATTCAGTTATAATTTCAAACAAAAATATACAATATTAACAATAGGCTATTCACAAGTATGCATGTTAACGAATTGAACGAACACGAATGGGGCATGCTCAAGTTTGCTTACATGCAAGAATTAGATAAGGAATACAACATCAAGGATAACAAAATTTATGATACTTAGTTACGTACCATGTGAAATGAGTGTAGTTTTCCCTTTACGACAATTCCCACACAACAAATTCGACGCATTCGAGCTACCTACATTAAACATTTACAAATAGCTACTAACATTTAAGACCATATTAACACGAAACAAAACATAATCCAATTCAAAAATCAAATCATATCATTTCATACCTTTAGACTCAGAGCACCCAACCCTAGTTTTATCCACCTCAAGCATCTTCGAAACCTCTTTCCCCGATTCACACGCGCTAAAAAACCTCCCCTCGATCTCCTTAATACTAGAAAGAAAATCTTTCGCCCGATGCGTTATAAACTCAGTCGGATCTTCCTCTGCCTCAGTCAACCCCTCAGTCAAACAACAACTATCCTTATTCGACTCCGTCTGCGAAACTCTACACACCAACGCCCCAGCTCCAGACTCATTGTCCTCAAACTCAACCGCTTTCGCTTCACTATTCGAAGCAACCGAGTTCACATCATCATGATTAACTTGCTCGGTATCCTTAACACTAAACTGTTTCTGAACACTCATATTATTAAAATTAACATGAAACCCATCATGACCCACAAACCGAAAGCTCTCGGGTTCATCCGCCGGGTCAAAATAGTCCCATGAAGAACCCGATTCGGGCGGGGGCGGGGGCGGAGGCATTGTAAACGGCGTCGTGTCAATATCATCTACAGAAACCCTAGAACTAATATCAATAACAGATGGATTAAGACTAACGGTTACGGCATTGGTGGCACTAGACCTCATGTAACTTACTGTTGACACCGGCGGCTGATCTCCGGCACCGGCGGAGGCGTGCGGCGGCGACGGCGAGTCTAGTAAGAGTTCAGATTCTGCGAATCTGCGTAATGCGATTCCGATTTCACGAAGCGATTGTGTGTAAGCAAGATGAGCTGCTGAGAAATCGTAGCGTGAATCGATTGCTTGTTTGATGAATATTTTTCTTTGTTTGCATAATTTTAAAGCTTCGCATTTATCGGTTTTTGACTGTGAAATACCCATTCTCTTGAAATGTAGGTAATAAACGATAAACGCTAAAACCCAGAAAAAAGATTGGGTTTTTGTGAAAACTAAAGCAAACCCAGTTCGTGAAATCAGTAATTTGGTCCGAAAATGTGGGTAATAAAGCCTAAAACCCAGCAAAAAGATTGGGGGTTTTTGGAGAATAAAAGGAAACCCAGTTCGTGAAATTAGGAAATTGGTCGGAATGAGGTGGGATTTGGAGAGTGAAGAAGCAGGGGAATGTGCATCGTGTGATGAATGGATTGAAGGGTTTTAGTGATTGTGGCTACTCAAGATGTTAATGATGATAAAAGGGTATAAAGGAAAAAGTGAGAATATGCAAACGGTAGAATAATGGTAATAGATACACAGAGAAGAGAGGAGCATTGGGGTTTGGAATGAATAGTAATGTCAAAAAAAACATTCTGAGTGAGAGAGCACCTATTAAATTTAAATTTGTTTAGCCTGTAAACGAACCGAACGTTCGGTGAACTGTTCGTGAATTGATTGGCGGAAAGTTTGTTTATGTTCGTTTATTTAATAAACGAGCGAACATGAACAAAAAATTTGTGTTTGTTTAATTAAACGACCGAACATAAACACCTGTTCCGTTCGTTCATTTATGTTCATGAACGTTCGTTTATGCTCATTTATTTATGTTCATAATAGTCTGTTTAAATATGTTTGTTTATGTGTTAATAAAAATAATTCAATATTATGTGTTTAAATATGTTTCTTACTACATACATATTGTTCAAACTTATGAATTGCTCACCAACCGTTGTGTTCACAAACTTTATTTTATGAAATGTTACAGGTTTGCATCTAGGTTGATTATGGAGTTTCGGTGGATAAAACGTCACAAATACCGTTAGGATATTAGCATAAATGAACAATATTTGATTTGATATATTTTGTTATATTTTATTGTATTTGACTTATGAATATTTGGTTATGTGACATTTTCAATGTTGTGAAATGAAATGAGTTTGTTAAATATTGTCGCTTTAAATAGTGTCATGCGCTTATGGGCAATCGTTACACCCCGGCATGTTCCGTCGCCTTTGGTCGGGGTGTGACAGACAAAGTCTAAAAGATGACTAAACTCAAGACGACGCTACGTGAAATAACTAGCAAGGATTAAATGAAACATGACCTAGAAATAAGAATTATGGAAATTCTTGGGGTCTATTTGTACACAAGGTATGTACTAACTATTTCAAGAATATGCAACGAGAAAATATTGATGCCTCTCAAGAACCCCATCGACTATCGTCATCAAAATACTTGGAAATAATATAATTATCGTTTCAAACGATTATTTCAAAGCAAAGAATAATTAATTAGATTGTGTCATTACGAGATGAACAATCTCAAGAAAGATTAGAAAGAAGTATACTCGAAATGCGACAGACTTAATTAAACACTCTATAAACAAATCAATAAGAATGTCACACTCTTGTAACAAACATTTTATCGTTAACATATAAGTAAGAATTTCATTCATACTAAAATCTATTCTGTTCACAGAATGTCGAACCCAAACAATCCAGAGAATAATGATGAAGCTTCAACTCAAAGAAGCAACAAGGACATGTCAAAACATGAATAGGAGATTCCTGCACAGTATCTTGTTCAAATACAAGAAATGATTCATAACGCAATGATTCCTTTCGTCGATGCAATGAAAGAAGGGTCACACAAACATAAAATAAAACATTCAAATAAATCATCAAGAACTCATTCGTATAAGAAACCTTCTCATCATGAAGAAAGTGTTCATAGTTCAAACGCTGAAAACAAATTAAATCGCAAATTCAAGAAACAACTAGTAATTCAAGGCAGTAGTTTCAAGAACTTCAAGGAATTTGGACCAAAGGAATTCTATGGCGATAAAGGTGCCATATCAGCCGTACGATGGCTTGAAGAAATCGAGTCCGTTGTTATCATCAGTAAATGTATCGAGATCGAAAAGATTCAATACTCCTCTCACTACTTTAGAGGTGAAGCTTTGGAATGGTGGAATACCCTGATCATGTCAAAGGGTAGAGAAACGATGTACCAATTGAAGTAGGAAGAATTCAAAGAACTGGTGTTACGAAAGTTCTCTCCCATGCATGAACTCGATCTTATTCAAACTAAGTTTTTGAAACTCTAGGTGGAAGGCACTAATCTCAGAGAATACAATACTAAGTTTCATGAGTATTGTAGATTGGTACCACATCTGGTAATACCCGAATCCAACAAAGTAACCCGCTACATTTGGGGTTTACCTCGGGAAATTAGAGATATGGTAAGATCTCATTTGCCTCAAACCGCTGATTCAGCCATAGAATTAGCCGGTTATCTTATGAACGGTCTTATCATAAATCAAGAAGAGGATAAGAATGACAAAGAAAAGAGAGAAGAAATCGAGGAAAAGAAAACAAAGAAAGGCAAAGAAAAGGAGGAAGGGTCTTTTAAATATACAAGACCAATCTGCCAAAGTTGTGGCAAAAGACATCATGGGAAATGTTTAAAACCAACTAACTTTCCCAAAAATACTCCATTAATCACATGCAACTTTTGCAAGAAACTCGGTCATTCGGAAGACGATTGCAAAAGAAAAACAGCTGTATGTTTTAGCTGTGGAGAAAACGGACACTTCAACTCAGAATGTCCAAATAAGACTAACAACGCAAATGGAAGTGGTGCTAAGAAAGGAAAGGCTAATATGTTAAACATTCAAGATGCATCCAACCAAGAATAGAAGTAGACAAGAGTATGCCAACGAAAGTCAAGATCTAAAGGCATTAGAAATAACTAATAGTTTAGTTAGCTCTTGTAAAGTGTTTGTAATCTCGTTTAAACGAGATATTTTGTAATCATATAAGGTTCCCTAATGTATATAAAGAAAAATATTAGCATACAGATCGTGTCTTTACATAAGAATGCTAATACCTATGAAAAGAGATAGTTAAATTTAGACTATGTCATACTTCATCATCTATAGAAAGATGAATTAAAGATGAAACGAATAAATTAAACTAAGACATAAGAACATGTCTACTCAAAGAAAATCAGTTACCTGAACATTTAAAGTTCAAGAGTATAATTGATAAAAATAAACGGAAGGAATCTGTCAAGATCAAGAAGTAAAGGAGTATTATTACTCAAATACGAATATCTTGAAAGGTATCAAGATGAGTAAGTTAAAAGGATTCGATAGACTGGACCCAAGAATCAATCTTGGTAACATCAGTAAATGTTTAGAATACAAAAGGTAAGGTAAATAGTTAAACACAACTGGCCACTGTGCTTAGCAATTTACAATTACTTATGATATTCTCAATTATTGACTGAATATGTCACCCAAAGATACAAGTTAACAACAAATCATAAATTGCAAACCATGCAAACGGTTCAAGTTAACTCAAGCAGCAGATTAGAAAGAGTCTGATTGTAAATCGATAAGCAAGAATCACTCACAACGAATCTCGAGGACGAGATTCATTCCAAGGTGGGGAGGATGTAACATCCCAAAAAAAATTGATTCAAATATGACAAGCTAATAAAAGTAAAGGGATTAAAAATAAAAAAATTGATTTATTAACCCATCGCAATACGCGACGGGCATAACCAAGGAGACATCTCGATACGCGATAGGAACGTCACAGAAACCCAAAAAGGGCGGTGTCGCGATACGCTACGGCTCAAGACATTAAGCCATCGCGATACGCGATGACTAGGATAATAGTACACGTGTCAACACGTGGTAGAGGGTGTCTTAGAAAAAGACACGTGTCCGCCACGTGTCAACACGTGGCAGAGGGTGCTTAAGAAAGTGACACGTGTCCGCCACGTGGCGACACGTGACACTCTCTGAGTAACATGTGTCATCGCGATACGCGATGACCAATAGAAATGTTCCATCGCGTACCGCGATGAGACCGGTTTTCAGCTATAAATAGGAGCCTTCATGGCTCATTCCATTCACACCACCCACTCTCTCTCTCTAGAAATACTTTCTCTCTCTACCTCGATTTCCGTGCCACCGACCCGACAATCGTAACCTCGTAATCCGCACCATATACCGACGACACCTCGAAGTTCGTACTGACAATCCCGACGACCGGCGCACCTCGTTTTGCGTGCCGACCTCGTAACGCGTGACGACCTCGTAAACCGTGCCGACCCGAGACGACTCGACGTCCCGCCTCGAAGTACGTACATGACCCGGCGACCCCGAACGTTGCCTCGATTTGCGTGTAGAGGAGTTGTTGATCAAGATTCTCATTATACATGCAAGCGTCGAAGTGCTGCCCGAGAATCTAGATAATAATAAGCCGAACAAGGTAATAGTTCTGTCCGAATAAAATATCAATAAAATAATAAAGGCTTAGACCCTAGTCGAGGGTATAGCCTAGACTTGATCAAAGTATAACAATTAAATAAAATTTCTTTATAAATAAGAAATACAAAATAGTATTAACAAAGATTATATTAAAAATATAGTTTCTTTATGATTAAGAAACTTAAGCTTTTACATATGAAGGATATAGTTGAAATGTTTAATGAAAAGTAAAGTTTATGAATAAAGGTTATAGTTAAGATAGTGTTTCTTTATTTTTAAGAAACATAAGACTTAACATACAAAGGTTTTAGATAAATGACGTTTCTTATTGAAAAAGAAACGTATCATAGACATTTCTTCTTAAAGAAGAAACATGGCACATGATTAGCAAATAAAGAGAAAGGATTCATGTCCAAAGTATTTTATACAAACAAATGATCAATCAAGGTTTAAGTTATCAAAACCAGACTAAAGGTCTGTAGCCGGATTAAGAGACGATCCGGGTATTTATATAAACCTATTTTATTATAGGTAAATCATTCATTCATTCACAAAGGTTTTCAAACGAGATCACCACATCATTCACAACAGACAGTCACAGGTGAATACGTTAAACCTTTTTCAATCAGTCAAGATAAACGGGTTATTTATCTTAAACAAAGACAGTCAAATAAAGATTTATGGGATTACGTGATCCCTATTAAAATACAAGATAGAAAATAAAAACAACTCAGACCGAGTACACATGTGTCTGGATCCAAACATAATCAATCTAGTCTATCAGTCAAGGCTACGTGGCCGCAGACTAGAGGTCATAATAAAAGTTCTCCAAAGGGTGTCAATTCCCGGAGAACCGTAATTGTGTGTGTATGGCAGTGACACAATCCCATAAATAATTGACGTTTCTGCTGAAATTGTTTCATGAAAACTATCTTGTCAGTCAAAGAAAGATTTATAAAATGTTTTTAGAGTCAACGATTCACCAGCATATCGCTGACTTATTTCCCCCCAAATATTACAGGAAATAAAGTTAGCACAGGTAGCATGGAATTATAGCCAACTCATGGAGATAGATGCTCGCAAGGTAGAGATGACTCAATATTTTAAATTATTAAAATATTGCAAACAATATTTAAACAAAGTTTTATAAATAAAACAAAGGTTTGAAAATCAAACTCTTGAATATTTATTATTCGAGAAGCTTTATATTAAATCAAAAATTTTGTTATACTTTACAAATAAACTAATGTTTCAAAACATAAATTAATATTTTATTATAAACTAAAGACTTCCGCTAAAACTCTGATATATTTTCAAAACATGTACCAACTATTGGTCACACGTCTAGGCCCTAAGTGCGTGTGTGACAGGTTGGTATCAGAGCCATCGATCTTAGCGAATTAGGTATTTAATCATACCTAGGCTTCGATCAGAAATAAGTTTATAATAATCATTAGTATCCAAATAAGTATATCAAAGAAATAATTGAATGATTAAAAATTAAATACGAATAAAATATAACAAGTACGGATAAGATAGGAAAACACGCTCTTAAAATAACCTCGTACAGATGTCCGATCGTCAATCTAGCGAAGAATTCGTTAAGCTTCGATCCGGAAAAGGGAAAGGCTATATAGGAACATCTTTTCGCCCAATTCCTATATCTGGTGACGAAAGTTCATACCATACAGCAATGGAGGAAGATTTAGATTCGTTTGATTCTAACATCCCGCTAGCCCAGATTATTCCAAATCAACACACGTATGGAGATGTATCAAGTAGATCCAAGAAATCAATCATGGCAAAAGGAATAGAAATAATGACTTATCCAAAAGAAAATCCTCAGGGACAAGAATATTATTCAACAATGCAAGATCCTTACTTTGCTCACACTAAAGAAATGGATGCTGAGGAAATGCGAAAAGAAAAAGAGGAAGGAGAAAGCATGAAGGGCAACAAGATCAAGAAGTTGATTATTAGATGGAAGAAATAAAAGTCTTAGTAGTTATAAACAATGCAAGTATAATAAATACCGTGTAATCTTGTAATAACATAAATAGAAGATATATTTAAATTTCCTCGAAATTAGTAATGTATCTTTTAAAAGAATTATGTCAAGAAAGATTACACAAACTCTCAAGAACCCCATCTGGAAGTAAGAGAATAATAGCTAACAAATAAAGGAAAGGTCCAGGGGGACAAAGTCTAAAAGATGACTAAACTCAAGACGACGCTACGTGAAATAACTAGCAAGGATTAAATGAAACATGACCTAGAAATAAGAATTATGGAAATTCTTGAGGTCTATTTGTACACAAGGTATGTACTAACTATTTCAAGAATATGCAACGAGAAAATATTGATGCCTCTCAAGA
Organism: Bidens hawaiensis; assembly: GCF_021521415.1. NCBI lineage: Eukaryota > Viridiplantae > Streptophyta > Magnoliopsida > Asterales > Asteraceae > Bidens > Bidens hawaiensis. Next base: position 432,231 of record NW_027491690.1, read on the forward strand.
ACCCCATCGACTATCGTCATTAAAATACTTGGAAATAATATACTTATCGTTTCAAACGATTATTTCAAAGCAAAGAATAATTAATTAGATTGTGTCATTACGAGATGAACAATCTCAAGAAAGATTAGAAAGAAGTATACTCGAAATGCGACAGACTTAATTAAACACTCTATAAACAAATCAATAAGAATGTCACACTCTTGTAACAAACATTTTATCGTTAACATATAAGTAAGAATTTCATTCATACTAAAATCTATTTTGTTCACAGAATGTCGAACCCAAACAATCCAGAGAATAATGATGAAGCTTCAACTCAAAGAAGCAACAAGGACATGTCAAAACATGAATAGGAGATTCCTGCACAGTATCTTGTTCAAATACAAGAAATGATTCATAACGCAATGACTCCTTTCGTCAATGCAATGAAAGAAGGGTCACACAAACATAAAATAAAACATTCAAATAAATCATCAAGAACTCATCCGTATAAGAAACCTTCTCATCATAAAGAAAGTGTTCATAGTTCAAACGCTGAAAACAAATTATTTGAATCTAGTACAACAAAGTGAGATCTGAACATGTGCTAGACATTGGTATTCATTGTGACCGAGCCATGCGGCACTTGCTTCATTTATTACAAGAATGAATTATTATCAATATATCTTGCAATCTTATATAAGGGACGAGCTTGAATATCCCATTGCAAAACAATTGGTTCAATTCATTGAGCACACTTTAAGGACATCTCTAATAGTTCCAAACCAGAAAATTAAAATAAATTAAGTAAATGACACCGCCCCACAAAAAAAAAGTGTAATGATTTTCACATTATAAAAATTAAACGAATAAAAAATATATTAAGAATGGGTGTTGTGTAATAATCTGATTGTTTTAGAAATTAAATAAACAAAAGAAATAAACACTCTCCCGCTTCACGGCCATATTTATCCTTAAGCATGCGCTACTAACGCATTAAAAACGCCCCCTACCTAAGACTATCTCCAATGCATGTTTAAGCCGCATGCCCTTACTAGCCCTTCAATGCCCTTAGTACTATTGGAGAAGTATGTTGTATGCCCTTAGGGTGTTTAAAGCAACCAAGCCCTTCCACAAGGGCCTTGGTTTTGTTGCTTCTTGTATATAAGTCAACCCAATTAAGTAAAAAAAAATGTTTATTTAAATGTTGTGTGTAATGTTTAGGTAAGGTGAAAAATAAGAATGGTATGGATATTTGTAATTTTGTAAGGTTGGAGATGAAGTGAGTGATTTTAAGGATTTGTAAGGATATGATGTGTGATAGATGATGTGGCACCTAAGGGCTCTTAAGGGCGCTCATAGCATTGTGGATAGTCTAATGGCGTGTAGGTTGTTTTTCACCCAACATGGGCCGTGGGGTGGGGCGTCTATGACTTACACAATGAGCATTCAACTTGTTATCCTTAATCAAACCATAACAATACTTGCACCATTTTGATCTTGACCTCAATACTCAACAAGTTAGAAATCTTAGTCGAAAATCTTCAATGGACTCTCTTTGTATGTTGCTTATCCAAAATAGCTAACGGTTGGCGTGAGAATCTCAGTGCCTGAGGCAAGTTATTAGTGTGTTATTTTTGTATTGTGTTTTCAATTAGCCATTTAGCTAGGTTAAGCTAGATAGCTTTTCTTATTTATTGACTTGCTTTTATAGTTGTAATATATGTTTATTATCATCTATTTACATGATATTAGAGCCTTATTCGATCCATGCTTATTGATTTGCTTCGAGCTGGTATTGGGCAGAGCCTCCAACGATTTTTTTTTCTAGTGAGTATTTTATTCATCTTCGTTAGGGTTTGTTTTCTTTTCGTTTTAACTTCTACTAATTGGTACTTTTGGATTGTTATTGAACCCGTTCGTATTTTGTGCTTGATAATATGCTTTGTTTCGATTATTGGCAATATGGATGGATAAGGTGATTCGCTTCAATCAGTCAGTACCCAACTTCATGGTAAAAAATATCCCTACTATGTTAGCTCAATTGTTGTTTGGTCCGAGTATATGGCTCGATCCAAGAATTAGAAGGGAATATATTAATGGGTTACTTAATGATCAACAACAGCAAGATTACGGTGATTACCCACCAAACTACCGACATGCCTTCATCAACAGATTCTTGTCGGACTAATCTTACTGACGGGTTTCGACCAAGTGTCTTTGATAATACTCATTTGTTTAGTACATAGTGTTATTTTTATGAATGATTCTTAGGAATATTAATAATAACAAAAAAATATATTCTTCTCTTTTAGAACGTAGGAATAGAGATTGTAAGTAGGAAAGCACACATTTTGTTAATCAAACAAGAGAAATAAAAGAACAATATAATGATTTTACCGTTATGATCAATGGGACAATATAACATGCACTAAACTGTGTTATTATTCTTAAGCAAATGAGACATTTTACCAAGATGTTTAAAACCAATAACTATAAGAAGAAATCAAACTAGATGTCCTCGGCAAAGTAAGATTTGATGAGCTCGGTACAACCGGCCAAGGGGGTTGTCTTCATGAAACCCATTGCATTCGCATAACGAACATTTTGGTTCATGCCATTGTTGCGGGTAAGGATGACTGTGGCACGGTTACGACCAATGTTAGGCTCAGCACATTCAGAGTCTGGGCTGCTCACAATGGTGGTCTCACACTTCTGATCGCCATGATCGCTATTAATTTCCATATGATAGGTTCCGGTCGCGTCAGTCACTGCTTCCATGGTGTACCTTAGGTTTAGTGAATCTCTGTCTCTACACTCTACCTTAACCTTGGCACCTAAATATCACAAAATATAAAGTTACACAAAATATTTTCTAGTACAATTTACTACAATCAAGAAAACAAGTTATTAATGAAGTTAAGGAAAATGTGAAGATATATACCAGCCAAGTATTTGGTGACAGATGTTTCGAACCCGCATCGGCAAGTGTCACAGTAGACACGACCTTTGAGTTGGAATGGACTATTGGTGATCGTGTCAGCGGTTAAAAGTGCGGGAAGAAGGCATAGAGCAAAGATGATCAACATTTTGGCCATTGGTGATCAATGTAAATAAAAGATGAAAGTATGAATGACTTGTGTTGATGGAGTTGGGATTGGCGGGACTAAATAGTGCTGGATATTTTAATATAGTACAGCAAAGTGAGATCTAATCACGTGCTAGACAATGGTATTCAATGAGACCGAGTCTTGCGGCACTTGCTTCATTTATTACAAGAATGAATTATCAATGTAACTTGTAGAAAGTCGGTATATTGTTCTTGTTATAAACTATTAAGTTATTTTGGTTATCAAAAAAAGTTGTCTCGGTTTATATTCACCGTGTACTTCTTTTCAAATGCCTATAAAACGTCTCGCTATGTGATATTAGATTTTCACTCACTTTAAACTAACGTTGTAAAACTAGGTCCACAAGGCCGACTCCCCGAGTACTCGATACAAAACATGGCGCTAAGACGAGTTTCTTTAATTTCGGCTAGTACTAAGAATCGTTCAAAGGTGATCAACGTCATTCAGAATCGCATCTAATCGGTCAATCTGGGTTGATTTTGATTGATTTAAAAAATAAAACACAATTCGTATTTCTATAATATCTAAAAATTAATTTTCTTTCCGGGTACTTCGAGTACACCCAACTTCCCAGTCGGCCGCTTAGGGTCCGCATATCGAATTTTGCAACCTTGCTTTAAACATCTTAGGATTAAATATAAATAACTTTTAACGTGTTAGAAAAGAGGAACTTAGGATCGATCTATTAACTATTTTTGTCATTTCAAGTTTTAGATGATTTAATTGTGTTGATTTATTTTGGTTAATAAAAAAAGAAAAGGTTTTATAGTAAAGAGCTTAACGTGCGTACATTTGGTACTCAAAAGTCAGCATTAAATCAAAGTGGGCATATGCAGCATGTGCAATAGCATGCTTAATGGAGCAACAAGTGTGTAAGCCATAGAAGCCGGATCTAAGTAATAAATTCACATTTCTGAATAGCATATCGACACATTTGGGTTTGAAATCACATCATCAAGTCGGTGGTTTGATCACTTAAAAGGTTTTTAGTGGTTGATCATTTGTATGTCATTGTTGTAATCCTGAAAAAATAAAATATTACCGAAAACATCGATGTAAAGTGGAAGCAATAAGATATACTGAGAAAAAAATATCATATAGAATGATTTAACTAGAGGGCCATTTATTTAGGTGATTCTAATTTGGCAAGTATGCAAAAATTACAAAATAACAAATGGGTTGGTAAGTCAAGGAGAAGAGAATTCCAATTCCATTAACAAGAACACATTATAGATTTTTCACGCATTTCATTCCATTTCTAGTTCAATAACTTTTTTAAAAAAAAATTCACAAATTAACCGCCCCATCTTAGGTAGAGATGGTCAAAAAAACCGGTCCGGGAACCGGTTTGCCGGTTTAAACCGGAAACCGGTTTTTACGAAAACCGGTTTTTTAAAAACCGGTTTGACCGGTTTACAAACCGCCGGTTCGTATTTCGGTTACAAGTTTTAGAGCCAAAACCGGTTAACAAACCGGTTAATGGAAAAACCGGTTTTTTTTAAAACCGGTTATTATAAAAAAAACCGGTTATTAACCGGTTATTTTAAAAAAAACCGGTTAACCGGTTATTAACCGGTTCTAACCGGTTTCTAAACCGGTCCTAACCGGTTAGACCGGTTAGGGTTTTGACATACAAAACCGGTTATTAACCGGTCCGGTTATTAACCGGACCGGTTTTTTTTCGGGCCAAAAAAAACCGGTCCGGTTAATAACCGAACCGGTTTTTTTAAAAAAACCGATTTGTGCACCTCTAATCTTAGGTCATATGTTCATTAGTTGATCTCGGTTCATTTTGGAAAAGGCCACAAATGTTTCCATGCGCATTGGACCCCTATTGATTAGGTACTTGAGTTGTCTAGTTGAGTTGAACCAGACAAGAACCTAAAGTATTGTACAAACCCAAGAATAGTGTTACACACATTAACCCAAACACGGTGTGTGTATTCGTTAGTTGGACGAACTAGCTAGTAAAATAAAATATTTCACTTATTTTCATATCAATATTTTTAAAGGGATTTTCTAACATGTGCCCTAAGGGCACATATAAGAAACATTAATTAAGTAAATATTTTATATTAACTACATTTATCTTTTAATAACTACCATATTTAAAATTATATTTTTCCTTGTAAATCTCACCTCTATTGTTTACCACTAAATATTATATTTTAAATTCTCTCTAAAATTATTATTTCATCTCTCATCATTTTTATATTCATATACATGTAAAGAATATTCAAATATGAAAGTGACTTTTTTTATACACTCAAACGAACATCGACTTTTTAATATTAAAATATAAATGATTAAAAACCGAACGAAGAAGTAATTTCATTATCATATGATAAAAAAAAAAGAAGATGCATTTTCAACATATATAATGAAATATGGGGTTGCAATCTACTTCACCGTGCATATCAAGTTTTCATTATAATTTATAAATGTTAAAAATGCATCTTCTTTTTTTATCATATAATAATGAAATTACTTTTTATTTTGGTTTTTAAACTTTTATATTTTAATATTATAAAGTCAATGTTAGTTTGAGTGTAAAAAAAATCACTTTCATATTTAAATATTCTTTATATATAAATGAATATGAAAATGATGGGAGAGGAAATAATAATTTTAGAGAGAATTTGAAATATAATATTTAGTGGCAATCAATGGAGGTAAGATTTAAAAGGAAAAATATAATTTTAAATATGATAGTTATTAAAAGATAAATATAGTTAATATAAAATATTTCCTTATTTAATGTTTCTTATACGTGCCCTTATGGCACATATTAGAAAATCTCATTTTTAAATTCTAAGGTACATGCTATTTTTGGATTTTTATTAAAGCAATTATATCCATATACCAATTTGTTTTAAACTTTTAAAATTTTGATGTAAATATGCGTAGCTATTATTAATAGAGGGTTCAAAAAGGGTCTATTGCCTAGTAATGTTGATGATGCTTTACATTTCGAAGTGATGATCGCTCAAATCAGGGATGACAAAAAAACTAACTTGTTCAAAGAAAACGAAACTTGATACACAAAAACCGAGAAGTAAATAAATTGGTTAAACAGGTCAACCCACATGAACCGGATGTTTACGCATATATGATCGTTAAGTTAACATGTAGGCGAATGTGACCTGATCAAATGACTCAAATGTGTAGAGAATTAACAAAGATCCATAAATATAAGTGTATATGTTTAAAGGTAGGGGAATATAAGCAGTAAAGCGGCAAGCGGTAACAACGATAACTCGATAACCTCACCTTACCTTACCTTTAGATACCGGAAAAACCACACCGAAACCGGAAACACATCTCTAACTAGAGTCGCAACAAAGAAAAAAAAGAGTGACATACCCCACCCCCATCTCCGGAGCTAGATGGTAAACAACCTAAAAATGATTTTATAAAAAAAAATTGATATTTTTAAACAGACAAAACAGGTTAGCAGCACTGTTTTGAAACCCGGCCCGGCCCGGCCGGTCGGACCGATCTGACCGGGACCCGGTCTCAGAACCGGGCCGGGCGAGGCATTTGACCCGGGCCGGGTGGCGGTCGGCCCGGACCCGGTGACCCGACGGGTCGACCGGTAAAACCCATTTTTTATTAAATCTAAAATGAAATGTGTTTGGTGGGATTCAAACTTAGGTCATTTTCTAGATAGAAGCTTTGATAATTACTCATGATCAACCAACCAAGCTTCATTGATGTCTTTATTAATCAAATATATATTAAAAAAACAATGTATAAAACATAAATAAACATTAAAGTTTGTGATTATTATTATTTTTTGTTATTATTAATTTTTATATGTATATGAATAATATATATAAATATATATATATATTTAAATTATTTATGACGTTATCCGTGTCAAACACTGGTCCGTCCTCTCGGGTCGATCCGACCTTTTGATCTCCTTCCATACTTCTCAAGCAGCAGCTAGTTCAGGACTCCATTTGGTAGCCTCACGGGTAATGAAAGACGTCCGGGTCGACGCCCGGGCCGGGTCTGAAAACATTGGTTAGCAGTCCATGTAACATGATCTGAAGTTTCACCAGTTTGGAAAACGTAATAAATTTCCTAGTTTCATCCATCCATGGGGTAAAAAACAATGAGTCAATAAAAAAGAAAGTCAACGGGTACATGTTATGTCAAATCTTTAGCAGAATCTGTTTGGAATACATTTCCCTGCCACTGTTTTCTCTCTCTTCATTTCATCATCAATATCTTCTTCTGCCATTGTCTTGGGCTCTCTGACCACCAAATTCTCACTTGTATCAGTAACAACTCATATTCCATAACGTAAACTCAAATCAATTAAGCTTCAAACAGTCAAAGTATTATGATCTACCTATATATATTGTTAACAATAGTACCAACATGCTTTGGCAAAGTTTGGATGAAAATGGGAAGGCCGATATCAATACGCATGAAGAAAATTTAAAAATGGAGGGGGTCGAGCTCAAAATTTCCGGACAAAAACGTCTAATTTACATTACATATAAAATCTTTTAGACGAGAACAAATAAAATTACACTGTTGAGCAAAATAAGAGAGGGGGGGGCGGAGGTGGGGTGTTCCATTAAGCTTCGTTTTGCAAGGGCGAAAGCTTTATGGTGGTCCAGTGTGGGCCCCCTTTTTTTGCTCAGCAATGCAAAGTTATATATAAAATATTATAGTGTAAATTTACCTGTTTTTATCGAAAATTTTGACCCATCAAAGCTTTTTATAAGTTCATTACTAAACTAATAATCTATTTTTGTTAGATTTTTTAGTAACATAAAATGAATCAAACAGCTAAAACAAACAATAGCAAGCATAAGTTAAACATAATAAAACTTGTGACAAACCTTTCTTCTGTGTAGGAAGATGACTTATTCAACATGGGCTCAACTTGAACTCTTTCTTCATTCATCGCCTCCACAATGCTACCACTAAAATACTCCCTCTCCTCCGCCTGCGTCTTCCCGAACCTCGGATTCTCAGACATGCAACATATCTCATCTTCCACAGCCACCGCAGCCGCCACCTTCTTGCACAACACCCCTTTATGCAACATTTGGTGGCTGATTAATATTAATATTATTATTATTATCAGACTTATTCCCTTTAAACCCTATAGAGCCACCACATGCCATTATATGAAGCAGCACTGAGTTACGACCCAGTGTTAGGTATGGATCGCCGTCCTCAAACCGCTTGGAGGTGCAGTTGACTGAGACGGTGGAGGTGATGGTGGTGATAATATTCGGATACCCTTTGAACATCGCGATGGGGTGTTTGCGTAGTTTATTCGTTTTTCTTCGTAGTCTAGTTCCTCTTCGTTGAATTCGGTGTGTCGTTTTGATACCATTGGCTTGCGTTTTGGGACGTCTGCTTGAGCCTCGTCTGCATGCAAGTGTTTATCTAAGAAACATAGGTAAAAAGATGTTATTAGGAGATTAAAAACTCTTAAAGTTGAAAGATTATGTGTACTGAGCGTTATGCCTATCTCAAAGTGTCAGGGAACACCGCCCCATGGACATTTTGGTGAAGGCGTCGCCCCCCCCCCCCCCTCCCCCCATCCTCCTCAACAAATCATTTTTTCCACAATAAAATCCAACCAATCAAATATTTATATTATTTATATTAAAAAATTAATTTATAAATGCATAATGATTGTAAGGGATTTTATATCATTACACGAATAAAGCCTTATTGTTAGTAGTGGTGCAAACAAGCCGAGCCGAGCCCGAACTCGAGCTCGGCTCGTTTAACTTACACAGAGCTTGTGCTCGGCTTGTGAATAGTTTATGTTATTATTTTTTTTATATAATTATAATTATTTTATATATTTTTTCTATTATAATTTTATGTATAAAAGAATATATATTATTTAGTTATTTTTATTTATTTTTTCATTACATTATATTTATTAATTAAGAATTATTAAATATATATTTTAAAAAAATATATATAAATGGTAGGCTTGTTCAGGCTCGCGAGCCGGCTCGAGCTCGATAAGTAAAGCTCGGGCTCGGGCTCATTTACTAAACGAGCTTATTTTTAGGCTTGAGCTCGGGCTCGATAAAGCTCGGCTCGAACGAGCTTTTTAACGAGCCGATCTCGAGTAGCTCGCGAGCAGCTCGGCTCATTTGCACCCCTAACTGTTAACTAGGACGCCGCCTATCGAAAACATGTCCAAGGGTGAAGATTTAGTGATTTACCATTACACATGGTCTAATCATTAAATAAAAGATTAAAACTTGATTTATAATATTACTTAAATATTTTCTTCTATAATAAGTAAATAGAAATGCTATTAATGAATTTATAAAAACCTATACTTATAGAACATAAACAGAAGTACCAAGCACGCATTTGATCTCGTGATATCGAGACGTTAGATAAGACTTTTTTATTAATATAAAGAGTTGGGGGTTCCCATGTGAAGAGGTAGGTCCCCGCAAAGCCCAGTTGGACCCGCAAAACTCACCTTGAAGAGGTACATCTGCGCAAAAGACCAACTGGATCCGCAGGACCCACCATGCTCAGAGAGATGCAGACCTTACACGCAGTAAGCCAGCTGTTCCCGCAGGAAAGCCTCCCTTGTTACAGTACCTTGCCTGTCCCCGCAGCTGTGGGTACAAGCCAAGAAGGAAGGCCACCCGCACTAACAGTAAGGCTACACGCATAAGGCACTAACTCTTATACTTCAGCAATGTCACCTGAAGAAGGAATGAGCAGGCGGGAATATTGCCGCCTAAAAGAGCCAGTCCGTACGCTTCTAGAAGATCTTTTGTACTATACCTACCAAGGTATGGACAAATAGACAAGATCTGACAAAAGAAACCCATGAACCAATCACAGGGTGACAGCTCACGGACAATAGTACGAGGAGGAGCACGCTCCAGTACAAAATGTCACTATCAGCCGCTGCCTACCCACCAACTCCCATCGTGGCACGAACGTAGCCCATAGTTGGTGGAAAAGGAATATTATATACAGCTGGCCGTACCTGCTTGGAAACCTACCTTCGGCTATAAATACTCCAACACCTTGGAACGGTATCATCATCTTCTCTCTAGCTATTTCTCTCTATATACACTTATATTCAGAGTAACCTAGTCTGATTCTCACGCCGGAGGGTGGTCACAAGGAGGAACCCCCCCCCCCCCTTCTCAGTGACGAGCTTACGGTGTCTGTTTTGCAGGTTGAGAAGAATAACCGTATTTGCCGGACCTAACCCTCGTGGGAAACATCTACTTAACCCTAAGATTATCCTTAATCTGTCGGGGTCACTTAGTGTTTCTTCATTGGCGCCATCCGTGCATTAAGCTAGAACTTAATTCTTCTCTTAGTTTTTTCAAACTTCTGGAAAGATGGTTAACGTTACTCCGACGCCAAAGCCACTGGGTAACCAAGAAACTCTGGTAAACACAACCCCAGCTACTGGGGGGAACACCGGTGAATACACGATTGTTACGAACACTACCCCGGTTACCCAAGCCGGGGCAAGTGCAGTAAACAACCCTCTCCTGGGATTCATTGATACCCAGTTGGGGAAACAACAGACAAGATTTCCCCGACAAACACCAGAACAAGTTAAAGCTTGGGCGGAAGCACGTCAGAAAGAATTCCAAGCCGAGTTGGACGAACGTTTACGTTCACTCCAACAGGCCAATGACGAATTCGGAAGCACTCGACAACAGCTCAACATGAGCAATGATTGCGAGTATGTGGATGATGAAGATTGGGAAGAATCTGACAGTGACGCAAACCCACGTCATAAGGCGAAAGGGAAGCGTAAAGAAGCAGACTTCCACTCGAGAAGAAATTTCGGAGAAACTTTCAAACCAAAGAACACGGGGGGAAACCCACGTGACTTCTCCAAAACTTTCAGACCAACTGTTGCGAATGCGGGAACGTCCAAATTTGCAAGAGACATTGCGGAAGCAATCGCTCCAAAGAGTGCCAAACAGATGTCCAACACAGGCACTTACGATGGCATATCTGACCCGGACGATCACCTGAATAGATTTATAGCGGGGGAAACCGTCAGTAATTGGACGGAACCCACGTGGTGTTACATGTTCCAAATGACGCTCGTCGGGGCAGCCAGAGCGTGGTTTGATCATCTACCGGTCCACCACATCTATGATTGGGCAGACTTCCAGCACAAGTTCAGCCAACACTTCAGTCAACAAAGAAAATATACTGAAGAGCAGTGGACGATCCTCAACTGCGTCCGAGAGGAAGACGAATCTTTGCTAGACTTCATCACTCGCTTCAACTCAAAGAAGCTAAGTCTAGGCACCATTAGCGAAGATCTTGTTCGCGCCGCTTTCATCCAGGGCGCTGAGTACCCAGAGCTCATCCGCACGTTAACGGGTAAAGATGGCATGCCATCCACGTGGGATGCCATCATGACGGCAGCTAAACGCTTTGCCGAAACGGAGAAGCAACTGGGTAGAAATCTTCCCCAGAGCACAAACCTCTACACGCAGAGAACAAGAGAAAATAACGTTTGTACCGCCCGACAAAACAAAAGGAGGAAGCTTGGTATTTGGCAGTCAAGGGTAAACTTTGACACCTCATCCAGCTCTCGCCCTCTCTTAGGCGGAAGGGACAACATGCAGTCGTCAAACCGGAATCCCAGATGGACGCCACTCACCAAAAGCGTCACCGAGATATTTGCCACCGAGAAACTCCCATGGCCAAAGGCTCCATTAATCCGACAGCATCATAACGCTGATCAGAGCAAATCCTGTGACTTCCACGGGACAAAAGGCCACACGACGGAGGAATGCACATCCTTGAAGGATGTCGTCAAAACATTCGTCAATGATGAGAAACTCACACACCTCGTGGCGTCAATCAGGAACGGAGGGAGGAAAGACAATCGGTACAAGGGCAATGGACGGAAGCCCGTTGACATCAGCATTCATATGGTTCACGGCAACATCAGAGATAGAAAACGACGAACAACAGAGCCAAGTGCGTAGAAGGAAGCAGAAGTGCGTTTCCCGCGTGTGCCAGGGGGGCCCAACAAAGAAGGCCCCATAATCATCAAAAGCCAGCTGGGGCACTACATCACCTCCCGCACCCTTGCTGATAATGGCGCTTCATCAACGGTCATGTATAGGCAGTTCTTCGACAAGCTAGACGACGAAGACAAAGAAAGCCTAGAAACAGTTTACACCTCGATGGAAGGGTTCGACGGCAGCACAAACACCCCATTGGGAATCCTATCTTTCCCCGTCATTCTCACGGGCGGGAAGTACTCCCACACAGAAGACGTGGACTTCGTTGTAATGAGGAAGCCACACCACACATACGACATTCTCTTCGGGAGAGATGGGATGGCAAGATTTAATGTCGTGGTGTCTTCGGTCCATGGTATGATGGGATGGCCAACAGCCGAGGGCGTCGCTATGATCACAGGCATTCCCCAGGTATGCATCGCATCTGTCTCATCTAAACCCAAACCAAAAATGGCTAAACCAACCACCTCTGAGCCAGAAGAATGGGCCTTCAATGGCAAATACCCTGACCAGGCTGTTACCATTGGCCCAACGATCACTAATCCCACACGCACCTTACTCAAACGCTTGTTGCAAAAAAATGCCGACATCTTTGCGTGGACACCAGCTGACATGACTGGTGAACCTCGAAGTAAGGCTGAGCATAGGCTCAAGTGTGACCCGGCGTTTGCGCCGGTCATACAAAAGCGTCGCGTAATGGGTGCTGAGCAGGCTAACGCGTGTAGAACCCAAGTCAAGGAACTCCTTTACGCAGGCATCGTACGCTTTAGTAAATATCAAACATGGGTTGCAAATCCCGTCATGGTACCAAAATCCAACAAACAATGGCGCATGTGCATAGATTTCAAAGACCTAAACAAAGCATGCCCTAAGGATTGTTACCCGTTACCCGAAATTGACCTTAAGGTAGATTCATTAGCACCGTTTCGCCTTAAATGCTTCCTTGATGCGTATAAAGGGTACCATCAAATCCACATGGCTGTTGACGATCAGGATAAAACCGCATTTCGGACGCCCGATGGCACATTTTGTTACCAAATGATGCCATTCGGACTAAAGAACGCCGGATCCACATACCAACGCCTGACGGACAAAGAGTTTCACACCCAAATTGGGAGGAACTTGGAAGTTTACATGGATGACTTGGTCATCAAAAGCCTCGAGCCGAGGCGATGTTGAAAGACATCGAAGAAACTTTAAACACGCTCAAAAAGATAAACATGAAACTCAACCCGAGCAAGTGTTCCTTTGGGATGGAAGATGGGAAGTTCTTAGGAGTCATCGTTACCAAAGATGGCTTCAGAGCAAATCCTGACAAGGTTGAAGCCATTATGAAAATGGAATCACCTACTACCATCAAACAGGCTCAGACACTGAATGGACGACTAGTCGCACTCAACCGCTTTTTGGCAAACCATGCGGATAGGTCGTTTCCATTCGTGTCAACATTGAGAAATTGTTTGAAGAAAACGCACTTCCGCTGGACACCAGAAGCGGAAGCAGCTTTTCAAGAGATTCGGTCACGCTTGGTCGAACTCCCAACACTCACAGCACCAGAAGTGGGGTAGGAATTAATTCTCTACCTCTCCGCCACAGACAGAGCAACCGGGGCAGTTCTACTAGTAGAACGAAAGGGCATCCAGATGCCCATCTACTATGTAAGCCGTGTCTTAACAGACGTGGAAACCCGGTACTCCACCTTGGAAAAATTAGTCTTAGCGCTTGTACAGGCTTCACGCAGGCTAAGACGATATTTCCAAGGCCACCCAATCACCATTCTCACCAACTTCAAACTTGCAAACGTTCTTGGCAAACCCGAGTTGTCAGGGCGCCTAGCCAAATGGGCAATTGAGTTGGGAGAATACGCGATAAAGTACAAGCCAAGACCAGCCATAAAAGGCCAAGTCTTGGCCGACTATATTGCAGAAGTCCCCGCTTCGCGGGAAAAAGAGTGCCAGGAAGAGGCTCAACCCTCTCCAGCACAAGACATTAACGATATCTGGCGACTCTATACTGATGGAGCAGCCAACAACGAAGATTCAGGCGCAGGGTTGAAACTAACTAACCCAGCAGGCCAAGAGTACACTTACGCTATTCGGCTGGATTTCCCAAGTACGAATAACGAAGCGGAGTACGAAGCATTCTTGGCCGGATTAAGAATTGCGCGTAAGATGGGAGTGAGAAACTCGGAAGCCCACGTGGATTCCATGCTAGTAGCCAACCAGATAAACGGGACGTACACGGCCGTGAACGACACAATGGCCCTGTACCTCGCACAAGCAAAAACCCTTATGCAAGATTTCAACGATTGCAAAGTTGTGCACATCAAGCGAAGCGAAAACAAATCTGCGGATGCGTTAAGCAAGCTTGCATCCTAGCCTTCACCCACTTGGGAAAGGACATCCGCGTTGAACTTCTTGGAGCACCATCAGTCCCAAAAAAGGAAATTTGTGTCATCCAAACCGGCACGGAAACATGGATGACGCCAATAATAAATTACCTTGCGACGGGTGTATTACCAGAGTCAAAGACACAGGCAAGAAAGATACGCTGTAAATCACTGAACTATCAACTTGTTGATGACATACTTTACAGACGTAATTTTCTTGGCCCACTCCTCAGATGCGTTGACGATCAAGATGCCGACTACTTCCTAAGGGAAGTACACGAAGGCATCTGTGGAGTACACGCAGGTCCACGCGCAGTTGTAGCTAAGCTAAACAACGCGGGATACTTTTGGCCGGGGATGCACACAGATGCGCTGGCCTACATCAGAAAATGTAGGTCCTGCCAGCTCTACGCACCCAACACGCATCGCCCGAAGAACGAACTTGTTCCAGTCACTTCTTCATGGCCATTCCAGAAGTGGGCCATTGATGTTACAGGCCCATTTCCCACAGCAGCAGGGAACGTTTGTAAAATCTAAACACTTATTTTTTGAAAGATGAATTTTTTAATCCCTTGTTGGAAGTGGGTTTTGAACCCATAACCTCTCCAAATCTTAGTGTAGTAGAAGTTTTGCCTCTACCATTGACCACAACCCCAATGGCAAAAAAATGATAACACTATAAATAATGAATTGTTAAAAGAGTATATAAAAAAGTACTTTTAACATATTTACGTGATTATAAAGAAGTTTTATTAAGTATATGAATAAAACATTAACTTTTCCCGTTTCTATATAGTTAACAAGGGGGATCAGCCCAGATTTAGTTCGAGAAATTGGTTTGTCATCTTGTGTGGATTGACATGGGGTTTCGTTTGTAATCGGGTGGGTGGGATAAGAATATTACTCTTTCCTTGGTGTTTTGGTGGTTGTAAGTTGTAACATGTGTGTTGTTGCTTGCTAGCTTGTTTATTAATAAAATTTTGTTGATGGTTAAAAAAGTATAATCTGAAAAGAAATTTTAAAAAATTATGACTTCAGACAAAGTGTTGTTTGTTCAGTGGCAGGTCTGTCCATAGAAGTCCAACAAGGTATCCAAAAAAAAGTATAATTCGGACCCATCTGTTCAAATATTAATAATTTATTGCAATAGTTATAAGTATATTTGAAGAAATTATTATAGTAAAAAGGAAAAGAAATTTACTGGGACAGTAGAGTAGTTAATAAAAAGCCTGTGACATTTGAAAATGAGTTTGCTTCTGCCAGAATTGAATTGAATTTAACTTGATAGAAAAAGTAGATGTCAGTGGCTTGTATTTACTTTCCTATCAAAATTTACTAACACAAACGGACAAGAGACTAGCAAGTAACAACAAACGAGGACGTTATTATATCTTTGAGATTTCTCATTACCTATTACCTATATATACATTACTCGTTTCTTTTATATAAATACTCAAGCAAATATTATTATAGTAAACTTGTATATCGATGTGAAGCTAATAACTACTTAAAACACAAACTTAAAATATTCATACTATTTTATAAAGTCACCTAAAGAAATTCCACCTCATTATTTTAAGAATAAAAAGTATAATTTTAAAAAACAAAAGAATTTATTTATTTAGTATATACAAAAGTCATGAAGAAGGAACAAGTAGCTGGTGAGTGGAATACAAGTTGAGATGCTTTGAGCACATACTCGTGACCTTCTGATGGCAAAATAACATCGTTCTCCCCCAAGTCATTCCACACATATCCACTTTTGTACATCCTAATTGTATACAAACACACCATGTCATTTACCATGTGTTTATCATTAAACCATGAGTCAAAGCGTTAGTAAATATTGTAAATTAAAATCAAACCATCTCAAATCAAAACCGAACCAAATCAAACAATTACGAGCGGTTTGAATGTAAAGAAACACATCATTTCACATGTTCACTCCTACCTTATTTTGCAAGTTTTTTCATTAAAACTTAGTTTATTTCCAAATTTTTTTAGTTTTCACACGTAAACCTGTTTGGATTTGAATAGTACTTTATTCAGTTCGGTTTTCAGTTAGGACCGAATAAAATTACTAACTGAATAAATCAAACCGAACCTGTAATTAAACA
Organism: Bidens hawaiensis; assembly: GCF_021521415.1. Taxonomy (NCBI): domain Eukaryota; kingdom Viridiplantae; phylum Streptophyta; class Magnoliopsida; order Asterales; family Asteraceae; genus Bidens; species Bidens hawaiensis. The sequence continues at coordinate 448,879 of NW_027491690.1, forward strand.
CCCTACAAACAAATAAACTAACGGATGAACGTGAAAGATATGTATATAGAATGTAAAAAAATGTTTGACCTTTTACAAGACCAAGAATAAAGTGATGGCATTCCTCTGCCTCTCAAAACACCGAGTCTCTCCAACACATCTGCATAATAATAAGGTTAAGTAAAACACAATAATAATTTAAATGTGAACTAGTAAAAAGAATATTGTAAAGCATATATATATATATATATATATATATAATGAAGTTGAAGAACCTTTGAGCCGAAGCTGGTGGTGAACCAAATGTGTAACCTCTACGATATGAGGGTGCTCAAGCTCACCATTTTTGGAAACATAGTAAACAACTTGGACCTTTTTGAAGGTGGGTTTGACCATCGTGGTTGACTTTGTTGGAATTACTTTGACCCTTCTTCCTTCATCCATTTGGTGATGGAAGCAAACTTCAAAAATAGTTTGGTATATATTATTATATTGTATATATATATATGGGGAGAGAGAGAGAGAGAGAGAGATGAGGGTGACTGGTGATGTTGAACTTTGAGTGAATGTGTAATGACTAAGGTAAGGTAAGGTAAATGGCATTATGAAACGTATATTAGGCTGAGGGGTGTGGGGCTTCAGCGGGGGCGCGAGAGCCCCTCCGCTCGCGACCCCAGGCGCGAGCACCACACCACCGAGGCGCGAGAGGGGCGCGAGCACGGCTTTCAAAGCAGGCGCAAGCCTGTTCGCGTGAAGGAAGAGGCGTAAAGGGACATGGGAATGCGTGAAAGAGCCGTTGGGATGAGAAATGAGCCGTTGGGCTCTTTAATTTTATTAAAAAAAAATCTGTTTTTCCTATATATAAACCTAAACCAATTACCACACCCAAAATCACATACCACACCCAAAATCACATAAAACAATTACCACAACTTCAAAAAAAACCCAAAATCAACCCATCTTCCAAACCTTTTTTTAAAAACATGGCTGGAAATTGGTACCCAAACCTAGATTCAGGTTATAGTTACGACGATTTATGGTCGTCACCAGACCAATCGATGTTTTTTTCGGGGTCGCAAGAAACATCCGGCTTTCAACCATCCAACATACAACCGTCTCCTAACTTTGTTGTTCCGGAGACACAAGAATCACACGGTGATGCTACGGGAGCAAGGAGACGCGTCCACCGGAAAAAACAACTTGCAACGGACGGGCCGGGACCGGCTTCGACTCCGAGGATGAAACGGAAAACCACTCCGTGGTCATCGGATGAGAAGGAAGCCTTGTGTCGGGCTTGGATAGTCATTTCTGAGGATCGGCGTTGCGGTAATTGTTTTAACATTTTTAAAAATGATTTTTAATAAAAAAGTTAAATAAAAAAGTTAACTGGAAATCTAATTTAATTATTCATTTTGCAGCCGACTACCAAAAAAGCAAGGTTTTTTGGACAAAGGTTAGGGAGACGTTCTATACGCTCGTTGGGAGTACAGAGCGAAACGCCGATATGATTTCGGGTCGGTGGTCCGAAATCAGAAAATTTGTCGGCTTGTTTACTAATCTTTTCAACAGGAACGCCGGTCGTATGAGACCAAGTGGCAGTGATGATTTGGCGGTTTACAATTTCACTGTCGAAGAGTGGAAGCAGGAGTGTTTGCGGAGGTATGGGACGGTGAAGACGTGGGACGATGTAAAGTTGTGGGAGAGGTTGAAAAGGTGTTCCAAGTGGGTTGAGCTGGTGGCGCCGGACCATGATGCGGAAGTAGGGCCGAAACGGACTAAAACTAGTTCGTCTGGAGCGTATAGCACTTCTGCCGCGTCGGATTGCCGCGTTGGATTCGACCTAAACATTGCGGGGGAGGAAACGTCTTCACCGCCGAGGAGGCGGCCATTGGGACGGGACGCCAAGGGGAAAAAACCGGCTGAGGGGGGAGCCTAAACATCGTCGATCTTGTTGAATCCCTCAATAAATTCAACAAAACCATGGAGGTGGTCTCTAATGACAAAAAGGAAAAAAGTCGAATGAGAGATTTGGACTTCCTTACAAGAGACTTCAGTAACCTAAATTCGGTCGATCAAATGCTGATGGAAAAGCAAAAGGAACGTATCCGAAAGAGGTTGATCGAAGAAGACCAAGCCGAAGAATAAGAATAATGTTTTTTTAGTACTTTAATTTTTTTTATTTTTAGATATTAATGTGTTTTTTTTAATGTGTGTTTTTTTTAATAATTTATGAGTTTTTTTAATAATCGTTTTTTGAATATATTTATAAAAAAATAAAAAAAAAATCCGCTGGAGCCCCTGCTGGAGCCCCTCCACACCAGGGCCAGGGGCTCCAGCGGGGGCTCCAACACCCACCTTATCCAGTTTCTCTCTCTGCCACACGTCACAATATTATTGGCTGGAGCCCCCACTCGCGCCCCCGTTGGAGCCCCCAACACCCCCTCAGCCTTATAGGTTGAAATTACAAGAGGGTAACCTAACCAGTACGGATTAAGATAGATCATATATGGTCAGGTAGCCATGCTTTATTGATATATACAGATACAGATGCGATTTGTCCATTTTTATTTAATATTAGATTTCAGAAAGCATATTGATAGAAAAGGAAAGTAAATGATATATGATTTGTTTTTGTTTTTATTGTGTCTTTCTATTAGACCACAAATATAATTAGTGATAGTTAGACTTGATTTGAGGCTATTGTATTTGTATCCTCAAGCAAACCAAAGATAACAAACAAGACCAGGTTCTTGTCTTTGACTAGTTCATCAATATTAGCTAAAGCAGGTGTTTGCTTTTGGGCACGACTTAGATAAGAAATGTCTGTTTCATTATTTTCCATTCGAAGCCTAAGAAGTTGTCTTAACCGTGTGTTCCCTTGATGCAGTGTGTGAATTGCATAGGCTTGAGCAAGGGAGTCTCATATGTCACATGTAGTTATGCCTTGAACATGTGTGAATGATGTCTTAGAGACGGTTGAGATAATAATCATTCGAACGCGCGCGTGCATGTTAGTTTTTATCAACAGAAGTTGAAACAGGACATGTGATAGAGCCATCAATATAACTAGACAAATTGTTTGTGATCAAGAAAGGCTCAATCATATCCTTTCAATAACCGTAGATGGTTGGTGAAAAATTAAAAGTGAATTCATGGTAAAACCTCATAATAGGTGATAAACTACTACGATTTATGAAGACAATGGTAATGCATCAAAAGTGGAATATATAGTTCAAGAAGTATATTAAATGAATATGAAATCTCTGCAAAGATATACAGATTATTACGACATGGAACTAAAATAAATCATGTTTAAATAAATTACTTACATATGCTAATAGAAACAAAAGTAATCGATGAGATAGATTGCTTGCATAAAGTTGTCTAGGAGTACATGCACAAAAACGACTACCAAAATGACAAGATGCCATAAAATCCTAATTAGATTTGCTTGTCAGCCTGTCAGGTATAACGTTACTCACTAGTAGTATGAATTGCCAATGGCATTCGGTGGCCACTGGGAAAGGCAAGGCCCTTAAAATACTAAGGGGTTGGGAGTTCAAGTCTTTCTGATAATATAAATTAGTGGTTAAAAAAAGTGTAGCATGAACTGTTGGGTTTCAACGGTGGTTCGAGACAAAACGGATAAACTATTTCAACCCGTTTTATATAATATTTCGTTTCGATAGTTATTAATCAAGTTAATAAGAAACCGAACTCAAAAACGCAGCGGATATTAAACTAAATAATACGAACCATAAACGGAAACCCGAACCCGGATCCGATTACAACAATACGAGTACGAATAAACGAGTAAATAACCAAGCATAGGGTGTTATTCGATATACCTCGGTTAACTAGAACCGGGAAGACACACCGAGGAGTAAACGAGAACGCTAGATGATGACACAAGAACAACCAGCTGCTCCGGCAACCCTAATGGCGGCGGCGGCGGCTGAACAGCGGCAGCAGTGGCAGCTGCACAGCGTACGGCGGCGGCGGTTGTGAACGGCGGCGACGGCGGTCTCCAATGGGTATGAGGACAGCAACAATGGACGGCAATCAATAACCAAATGACTCCCTTAGCAGCGCAACCCCAGCAACAATCCTTAACCTTGTTCGCCGGAAAGTAAAGCTCGCCGGAGATGGTGACCCAGTTCGCCGGAAAAACGAATTTGCGGTTTAAACAGCACTGGAGCTCGTGAGAGGCTGCGGTGGTGTATGTAATTACCGATAGGAGATGTGGGGTTGGCTGGATGATGTCCACGGCGGCCGAAATAGCTCGCCGGAAAAACGGGGTGGCCGGATTTCGACGCCGGAACTTAAGTGGGCAGCTAGGGTTTTGATATTTTCAATTCGTTTTTATAAATAGATAAATAGTATGTATTTATAGGTTACATTTTTGGGTTTAAAAATTAAACCAATTTGGGCTTAAGCCTTTTAACGAATATCCAGTCCGCGTAATCGATTGTGTCGGGCCTAATTAATTAATATTTAAAGTATGCCATAATCTCGTTACCCCCGGTGTAACTCTATCCGGGTCACGTTGACTTGACCCGAAACGTCCATTAAATCCAACAGTCTCCCACTTGGACGTATTTGGGTCAAGTATCACAACGCTGACAGTCAGAGGCGTTCTAGCTACACATAGCTGTCCCCAACCGAATATGACATTTTAAATCCATAACCAAAGTATCTTGGAATACCATATTGCAAGACAATGAATTTATAGTAATCGTTGTCATCTATCCTTTCTGTGTAAGACATTAAATGAACTATGAGACATGGATCATATCATTCTCATATGGCGTTCAATTATTGTAATTCTCGATATATAGTCAAAGTGGTCCAATCAAACACACAGTTAGTTTGGGTGAGGCCTCACACTTTACCAGTTTGAATCAACGAGGGCGCCAATATGTCTAACTGTTACATTTAAATGTAAGAGTACAGAATCTCATCTTGACTACATACAACTCCCACTGAACTCCAGAATATTCTTAACCAATGCCTTTATGGCTGGCAGTTACGCAACAGCGGTTGACATGATCAAAGAGTATTCCTCGGTAAACGAAAGTTCTAATATGTATCTAAGGTCATAGGATACTAAATGAGCATACTATTATCAAAACATCTTATGATCAAGATCCATGAAGATGATTTGATGCGAGTTACATCCAACGTCATTCATAATGAGGTTTGTGAGTTTGGAAGTCAACTGCTTGAGTCCAAAGTCAGAATAGTCTTAATTCAGAATCGCTCCTACGAGTCTGATCGACTACGGATAATTTAGAATACAATATTCATGGATTAAGCGTATTAAAATGAACACAGTTTTATTATTCAACGTTTGCATTTAACCATTAAATCAAAAGTGAACATAAAAGTACAACTGATTAATCGTTCGTACATCCAAACACTAAATCAAAATAAATCACTAGCAAGTCTAAGCCCGATAGCATCTCTATGCTGATCATGTTTGTCCTGAGTCATTGGCTTAGTGAACGGGTCAGCTAGATTTTGATCTGTGTCTACTTTGCTTATCACGATGTCACCTCGTTCCAATATTTCCCGAATAAGATGGAACTTCCTTAGAATGTGTTTGGTTCTGTGATGAGACCTTGGCTCTTTGGCTTGAGCAATAGCACCTGTGTTATCACAGAATATCTCGATTGGTTTGTGAATACTCGGAACCACATCGAGATCGGTGATGAACTTTTTCATCCAAGCAGCCTCCTTAGCAGCATCAGATGCGGCTATATATTCAGATTCGGTGGTAGAATCCGCCACGACACTCTGCTTGGAGCTCTTCCAATAAATAGCTCCTCCATTGAGAGTGAAAACGAAACCCGACTGAGAGCGAGAATCATCTCGGTCAGTCTGGAAGCTAGCATCAATGTAACACTTTACAGTGAGCTCCTCTTCCACTCCCCCAAACACCAAGAACATGTCTTTGGTCCTATTCAAGTACCTTAGAATGTTCTTCACAGCAGTCCAATGGGCAATGCCAGGACTCTGTTGAAAACGACTGGTCATGCTCAAGGCATACGAGACGTCAGGTCTAGTACATAACATAGCATACATGATAGAGCCAACCGCAGAAGCATATGGAATTGCTTGCATACGTTTCGATTCAATGTCCGTTGCCGGAGATTGCGATTTGCTCAACATGGTTCCCTTAGTCATTGGAACAACTCCTTTCTTGGAGTTTTCCATTGAGAAGCGTGCCATTACTTTGTCTATGTAAGTACTTTGACTTAGCCCTAGAATCCGCTTAGATCTATCTTTATAGATCTTTATTCCCAGAATATAAGCGGCTTCTCCAAGATCTTTCATTGCAAAACAAGATTCCAACCATAGCTTAACTTGTTTAAGCATAAGAATGTCGTTTCCAATGATCAGTATATCATCCACATACAAGATGAGGAATGATATAGTGCTCCCACTAGCCTTTCTGTAAACACAAGGTTCATCTTCGTTTTTGACAAAACCAAACTCTTTGATTTTCTCGTCAAAGTGAAGATTCCAGCTTCGAGATGCCTGCTTAAGTCCATAAATGGACTTGTTCAATTTGCAAACCTTATTAGGATATTTTGGATCGACAAAACCTTCAGGCTGAACCATATAGACATCTTCAGAAAGATGTCCATTAAGGAAAGTGGTTTTGACATCCATTTGCCATATCTCATAATCATAGTATGCAGCAATGACAAGCAATATCCTAATTGACTTAGTCATAGCAACGGGCGAAAAGGTTTCATCATAGTCAACACCTTGAGTTTGAGTAAAACCTTTCGCAACTAGCCGTGCCTTATAGGTTTGCACATTTCCATGCATGTCGGTTTTTCTCTTGAAAATCCATTTGCTCCCTACTGCCCGACTATCGGGGGGTAGCTCAACCAAGTTCCAAACTTGGTTATCATGCATAGATTGCATCTCAGCGTTCATGGCATCTTGCCATTTCTTGGATTCCGGATCCAAGATGGCAGACTTGTAGTTAGTAGGCTCGTCGCCAGATTCGGCTACTAATAAGACTTCGGCACCATCTAGATGACATAAGTATCTAGCATTTGGTACGGGAGTCCTACTACTTCTGCGAACGCTTGTGTTCACGTCTGATGTATCAGCAACAGCAACTTGTTGATCAGACTCTCCAACTTCCTCAGCAGTTGGTTGTGGTTCTTGAATTTCTTCAAGATTGACAATGTTACTTCTAGTTCCTTGACTAAGAAATTCTTCTTCAAGGAAGTAGCCCTTCCTCCTGACAGAAATCGTATTTGTATCAGGATGAAAGAAGTAATAACCGCTCTTGTAGTAGTATCCAACGAAAATAACCTTTTCTCCGCGGGGATCAAGTTTGTCATCAGACTCACTTGTGATATAAACATCACATCCCCATACTCTAAGATAAGACAATTTGGGTTTCTTTCCCTTATGCCATATCTCATATGGTGTTTTGTCTATCTTCTTAGTTGGAGCTAGATTGACAATGCGGGCGGCGGTCATAAGGGCGTAACCCCAAAAGGAGTGAGGCAAGTTAGTTCTACACATCATCGATCGAACCATGTTTAGCAAAGTTCGATTTCTCCTCTCGCTCACGCCATTAAGTTGGGGTGTGCCAGGTGGAGTGAGCTGTGAAACAATTCCATGCTCTTTTAGATGAGTGATGAACTTTGTGCTGAGATACTCTCCACCTCGATCTGATCGAAGTATCTTAATGGTTTTATCAAGTTGTTTTTCCACTTCGCTTTGAAACTCTTTGAACTTTTCAAAAGTTTCGTGCTTGTGTTTCATAAGATACACATAAGCGTATCGACTATAATCGTCGATAAAAGAAACGAAGTATCTTTCATGGTTTCTAGTCATGGTTCTGAAAGGTCCACATACATCAGTATGTATGAGTCCTAACAGATCACTTGCTCGTTCACTTTTATTAGTGAAGGAGTCTTTGGCGAGTTTTCCAGCTAAGCAAGATTCACAAGTGTTGAAAGAGTCCGGTCCTGTGTATTCAAGAATACCTTCGGATTGGAGCCTTTTAACTCTTGCCTTGCTTATGTGGCCAAGTCGGCAATGCCATAGAAAAATATCATTGACACTAGTCTTGATACGTTTTGAAAGATGATATACGTTATTGTCAGGTTGAACATCAATCTCATAAATACCATTTCGAGGTTTAGCCTCAAAATAAAAGATATCATTTAAGTAAGAAGAGATAGCCATGCCATTAAGAACATACTTAAATCCTTGTTCAAATAACAACGAAACTGAACTGATGTTTCTGGTCAAGCCAGGAGCATACAAACAATTATTTAAAGGAAAAACTAGGCCAGATGGACAAGTAAAATGAAATACTCCAGTTGCCAGAACTGGTACTCTCTTCCCATCTCCAACGATGAGTTCCATGCTGCCTTTATTCAGTTTCCTCCACTTCTCAGGCTCCTGCAAGACATTAACGATGTGGTAACCACATCCGGTATCAAATACCCATGTGTTGTTAGAGACAGTGAAAAGTTCAATAACGTATATGAAAATACCTCCAGAAGAGCCTTCACCATTGGCTCTCTTCTTTCTGATCTCAGCAAGGTGCTCGGGGCAGTTTCTCATCCAGTGCCCCATTTGGTTGCATTTGAAGCACTTGCGCTCCTCAAAGGGCGGCGGCTTTTTCTTTGCAACCACCTTGTTAGTGTTGGTGGCAACATGGGCAGCAACAGTAACTTTCTTCTTGCCTTTTCCCTTAAAAATCCGATTATTTGGTTTTGGCTTCTTGACACCAGCAGATCGAATCATCAGAACTTGATTGGTCCTAGAAGGAATGTTCATCTCAGCCGTCTTGAGCATGTTATGAAGCTCCGGCACTGTCTTCACTCAACCATTCATGTTGAAATTCATTACGAACTGGTCGTATGAGTTGGGGAGAGAGTTGAGAATGAAATCCGATGCCATCTCATCGGGCATGGGATAATCAAGTTTCTTGAGTTGATCGATGTGCCCTTTCATCTTTAGAACATGAGCACTGACGGGAGACCCCTCTGCCATCTTGCAACTGATGAGTTGTTTTATGGTGTCGAAACGTTCTTGACGGGCTTGTTTCTGGAACATGCCCTTGAGTTGCTCAAGCATCTCATAGGCACCAAAGTCTTCCAAGCCTTTAGCAAGCTCAGAATTCATGGTGGCTAGCATAATACAGGAGACCTCAGCCGAGTCATCCTTATGCTTGTCAAGAACTTTTCGTGCAGCGGCTGTGTTGTTTTCAGGCTCGGTTGGAACAGGTCCATCGAGAACATACATGCGCTTTGCCATGGTTAGAACAAGTCTTAAGTTGCGGTGCCATTCGATGAAGTTGGTGCCATTCAGTTTATCCTTCTCAAGGATAGTCTTAAGGGCGTAGGGTGAAATTTCGTTTGACGACATCTGATTAATTAAGCAAAAGTAAATTTAATTAGTATTTTCGATGTTGTAGTCCTATTATTAATGACCCAATAACATTAATTAATTAGGAGTATGAGAATCTGGCTTCCAGTTATTAAAGGCAGCTGTAGCACACAACATTAATAAGTGGTTAGGCAGACTGACAACGATTGCCAATTGTGAATAGAGCACAACTCTCGGTTATGAGGCCTATAGAGACAACGATTGTCTGTATGGATACGTTTAGCCTCATCTTTGCCCATTTTAAGTCTCCAGACAGCTTTAGCACGTAACAGGAGAGTAAAATAATAGTTGTCATAGTACCGTGACGTGTGAAAGGGCCGGATGTGTCAACGAAGCGCTTTCACCTTGATGGGATAGGCTAAAAAACAAGTGCGGTGCTGTAGCTCAAAACACTCGAAATTTCGCAGTATGCCTCAAGTGTGACTTGTAGTAGGATTGGCATAAACTATTGATTTTAAATTGGGATAAATTTTAAAATTACCAAATAGAGTAAAAGTCAAATTTTACTGTATTTATTACCGCGACGCATAGATGAAACCCTTTCATCTCTCAGGACACTTAGTTTTAAATAACCTATCAAAACTAAGTTTTTGGCGATATGACTAACTAATTTTAAGTTATAATAACTTATTAATTTTGGAAATCAAAATGCTTTTAATTTGCAAAACAAAATTGGTTAATAAAATGTTTATTTTTCCAATTTATTTGGTATTAGGTCGGTGATATTATAATCCTATTATAAACAAACCAAGCAACCACAAATAGCAAATAAAAATATGTAAATCATTTATGGCCAAAAGTTGATCGATCTCGCTAGAGCCAATTAGAGAGACCGATCGGGTCAAGGGGTTCACAACATAAACAACCACAAGGATGGACTATGCCGTGCATCCCGTCGTCTTGCCCGAACTCCCACTAACTCCAAAATGGTCCTCGAGCTCGTCCTCGGTTATCTTCGCGTCTTCTTAATTACAAATTTATAAATTAACATTAATATGTCCTATTACAAATTTGAACCATCTTTATGGCCAAAAGAAAACCAAAAATTAAATAATAACCCTTTTACAACTTTTGAACCAACCATATGGCCAAAACAAGCTCAAACACCAAACACAACCAATCAATCACATAGGTCGGGGCCGGATTTACATATTCACAATAAACGAATTTCGGGTCGTTTTGACTTGGTCAAATAAAATAAACAAAATTTTGACCAATCCAAAATCACCCGAAAATAATTCTAGATCTATAAACGTTAAACGATTTAAAGTTTAAGATGTAGATCCGGTTTTAAACGAACCGGGATCGACTCGTACGTTGTAACCGCGGCTCTGATACCACTGTTGGGTTTCAACGGTGGTTCGAGACAAAACGGATAAACTATTTCAACCCGTTTTATATAATATTTCGTTTCGATAGTTATTAATCAAGTTAATAAGAAACCGAACTCAAAAACGCAGCGGATATTAAACTAAATAATACGAACCATAAACGGAAACCGAACCCGGATCCGATTACAACAATACGAGTACGAATAAACGAGTAAATAACCATGCATAGGGTGTTATTCGATATACCTCGGTTAACTAGAACCGGGAAGACACACCGAGGAGTAAACGAGAACGCTAGATGATGACACAAGAACAACCAGCTGCTCCGGCAACCCTAATGGCGGCGGCGGCTGAACAGCGGCAGCAGTGGCAGCTGCACAACGTACGACGACGGCGGTTGTGAACGGCGGCGGCGGCGGTCTCCAATGGGTATGAGGACAGCAACAATGGACGACAATCAATAACCAAATGACTCCCTTAGCAGCGCAACCCCAGCAACAATCCTTAACCTTGTTCGCCAGAAAGTAAAGCTCGCCGGAGAAGGTGACCCAGTTCGCTGGAAAAACGAATTTGCGGTTTAAACAGCACTGGAGCTCGTGAGAGGCTGCGGTGGTGTATGTAATTACTGATAGGAGATGTGGGGTTGGCTGGATGATGTCCACGGCGGCCGAAATAGCTCGCCGGAAAAATGGGTGGCCGGATTTCGGCACCGGAACTTAAGTGGGCAGCTAGGGTTTTGATATTTTCAATTCGTTTTTATAAATAGATAAATAGTATGTATTTATAGGTTACATTTTAGGGTTTAACAATTAAACCAATTTGGGCTTAAGCCTTTTAACGAATATCCAGTCCGCGTAATCGATTGTGTCGGGCCTAATTAATTAATATTTAAAGTAGGCCATAATCTCGTTACCTCCGGTGTAACTATCCGGGTCACGTTCGGGTCGGTCAAGTTGACTTGACCCGAAACGTCCATTAAATCCAACATGAACTCCTATAGATGTTAGATAAGTAGGTTATAACTGAGTGTATTTAAATTAAAAAAGAAAATAAAAAAAATGGTTTTAACACAAAAATTCCCAAAGCATATTAGTTGATTATAACGAAGCGAGGGATACGATAACTCTTAGACATTTAATCGGTATCATAATCTTGATTGACTACAAATGAAATTTATATGTTGTTGACGCATATTTATATATGTGCCACTTGAAATTTATATTCACGAGATTTTTGTATGGCTTTAAGAAAATTGGTTGTATGATGTACAATGGACTCGATATATATTCTAAAAAGAAAAGAGATACAAATTGATAAAACCAGCCATGTCTATTTATAAAAATTTTACTCATAAAAGTTCACTATAAATACAGTTTACGGTGAAGAACTAACATCACATAGTGAAACTATCAAACCATTAAAGAAAGAATTTTGAAATTGAAGACTTTGACATGCCAAAGTTATTCATTAGCCCGCGGTTCTAGTATATATGTATTTATTAAAATGTAACTATTGAAAATTCACTATAATTGTAGTTTACAATGAAAATCTAACATAACCAATGAACTTTTGGATTGAGTTTTGAAAGAATAGGACAAAACAAATTTTTTTCTCGACATGCAGTTAGAGTATAAATGTAATTGTATGCTTTGCCATCAATCAAACTACATGCATGAGATCTTATCGCATTTTTAAATGGACAAAGTTTGTTCGCTAAGCACATCCATATATGGTTGTCCATCACTAATTATGCACGGAGTTCCTCAATGTCCCAAGAATAGTGAATTTTAAAAGAAGATGACACAATATAGTTATTTCTCGACATGCAGTTAGAGTATAAATGTAATTGTATACTTTGTCATCAATCAAACTACATGCATGAGATCTTGTCACATGTTTATATGGAAAAAGTTTGTTTGCTAAGCACATCCATGGTTGTCCATCACTAAACATGCACAAAGTTCCAATGTCCCAAGAAGAGGGCGTATGGTAGTTGGTCCAGAAGTGCTATACTTAAGCGTGATGGATGTCCTAATATAATAAAAATGATATTGTATTATTAATACATGTGCACGTGAAATATTGTTTTAACCCAACTCATAGGCAAAAAAAACATAATAAAACAAATATTCTATAATATCTGTAGAACACGAGACTTGTGTCTCCTCTAAAATAAAACAATAAGTTTCATCTAGTTGGGTATGCTTCTGGGCATATATCAAATTCACATCAAACATGATCTGTCCGGTAAATTTTCATACACAAAGAGTCAAAGACACAACACTTTCTAATAGATCAACAAACAAACCACGACAACAATGTTATCAAATCGTAACAAAGTTACAATAATATATGATACGAGTCAAGAATGCATGCGACTAAAGACCAATGAGCATACACTATAAGCATGTGGTTTTGAAAAAATTAAAGGACATAAAGGTTACCTATGAAGACAATGAGGCTTCCATAGTTTAGATTAGAGAATGCTTAATCAAGGATCAAATCAAATACTTATCATAGAGCATGTGGTTTGTCTTGTTGTGTGTTTTTCATAAGGTTTATAATGAAAGAACATAACCGATCCAGTAGTATCAGTTTACTCTATAGGTCATAAAATACCAACTTAAAATAATGTTTTAGTATGTTGTTAATATTGTACAATGAGCGCTAATATTATATGTGGAGCATTATAAGTAATCATTAATACGAATATAACCACTATTACTCTTACTTAAAATTAAAATCGAGAGTCTTGGGTTTATGGTATATGAATAAAAAAATATGTGAAGGTAAGGTATATGATCAATTAATATTACTTGAATAATTAGTTGAAGAAAATGTAAAGCGTTTTTTTTACAATATGTGAATAACTTACTTTCGGATTTATGATATAAGGGCATTTTTTCATCTTTTGTTCTATTTTGTGGAATATTTAAACTTAAATCATCTTGTTATATTTTTGTATGGTGTTAAACTTCAATCAATATAAAGAAACTTTGATATAAATTTAATGTTGGTTGCTGATGAAGTTGGCAATGATGGAAAACATGCTTTTATTCAACCGGAAAACTATGTTACTTAGTTTAATTGTTATATACGAGTACTTGAATTTGTATGTAGAATTATATTTTTTGTTAGGTAGTTATTCAATTACGATAAAATATTTCATTTGAAAATTGAAAGTTGACCATAAATTCAATCCTATATAACAAAGGGGATTAAACTTGCCATATGATTTGTTGCAACACCGTACCCTAAATTTATTGCATTAAATTAACACATTGTTGTGAATAGGTGTGGCAGTAATGGAGTTACAATACTAGATTTCATGGTTTATGATTGCAACCCACCAACACGTACATTATCTACTGTCCCAACAGATGACCCAATGCAATCGCATTGCTTCCTAACTAATACATCGTAGAAACGACTTCGTACATAATGACTACATTGAAAGAGAAAAAATGTATTATTATAAAGGGTTAAATACACTCAATAGCAACCTAAATTCGATTATTCTCTCCTTGAACATTGTTATTTTCTTTGCTACATTATATCACACAAGATGGCATCATACATAAATATTTATAAAGCAAATTAACGAAAATAAAGCATAGCCTATAAAATGGAATTCTAATGTATTGCATGATTTTATTCTTAGAAAACACTAACACGTAAGAAAACGCATCAACATAAATAACGTTACCGTTGTAGGAGTTTTCACGCTCTAATTTTGACGGTTTTAGATCAAATCATGAGTTAAAACTGTTGGTAATTGTGTCTAACAAATTGTAAACGAAAACCAAAACATTGAAAGTTAAAACCAAACCAAAACAAATGGTTACTAACGATTTAATTTCATATTAGTTTCATGATTTTGTCTTACTGGTTCTTTATAACAAAACATGTATAGAAATAAGAAGATATAATTTTCAAAAAGTTTTAAGAGTTAAGTGCCACAATCATTCTTAAGCAAAACCATGTTAAAACTTTTAAAGGCCGCATTCCTCTATTGTATTGTTAAGCAAAACCAAATACCACAAAATTCAAACTTAAAATAACTAAAAGCCCTAGTAAAATATAAAAGTATACACAGCCAAGTATAAAATATAAAAATATACATTGATAGTCCAAGGATAAAATAAAATTGTACACAACCCAAAGTCTAGAGGTGCACAAATAACCCGAACCCGGAACCGGACCCGAAAAAAAACCCGGAACCGGTTTTTCTAAAACCCGGGTTTTTAATACCCGAACCCGAACCCGACCCGACCTGTAGGGTACGGATAGGATATGACTTTCAATGTTGAAACCCGAACCCGAACCCGTACCCGATCTAAACCCGATAATACCCGAAACCCGGTTCTAGGTATACCCGAAACCCGGTTTAAACTATACCCGAAACCCGGTTCTAGTTATACCCGAAACCCGGGTTTTTTGCATACCCGAACCGGATTTTTTGCATGCTAGGATATTGGTGTCTGTGCACATGTTTTTGTGTGGTTGTCCACAGATCTATAGTCATTCTCCAACGGATCTTTTTTGGAGCACGTATATGATATAAATACTTGTTTAGAGCAACACCTTTTGATATACCAAACAATAACTGAAAACACATAAAATATATGTTTTTTGTATCATTGTTTAGTTGTTTATGTATGTTTGAATGAACTTTGAAGTTTGTATGCAAAAAATGGAGTTAAGATAAAAAAAATGAAGCAGACTCGTTAATAGAAGAAAATTGTAGAAAATGGGTTTTTTTAATACCCGGAAAATAGGGTATTCAAAACCCATAAAACGGGTTTTTTCAATACCCGAAAATAGGGTCTTCAAATAATCGGGTATTGAAGACCCGGTTCAATACCCTACCCGAACCCGATACACAGGGTATGGTTTTTCAAGCCAATACCCTACCCGATTATTGTTAATACCCGATTTTTCAATACCTGATCATACATGAACCCGGTTCCATACCCGAACCCGGTTTTTCATAATACCCAATTTGTGCACCTCTACCGAAGTCCAACAGTCTTGTTCTATTTTTTCTAAGAGGTGCATAAACCGAGTATTTTCATGAACCGGAATTGTATAGGCCCAGGTATGGTCAGTCATTTGACCATATTAGACCAGGTTTTTATCAGGTTTCGGGTAGGGTCAGGTTTTGACCGGGTATTGGTGGAACTGATTCTGATGGTCTGGGTCGAGTCTGGTTCAGGGGAGAAACCCAAAACCCAGTCAGATAGGGTCGGGTCCGGAACCAGTTTTTTTTGTGCACCTCTAATTTTTTTCTACTAGCTTCAAGTGCAAACTATAAAACAAACTGTTCGGTAGGGTGTGAAAATTCCTAAACCGATACAATGAAAAACTTTTAAAACCGACCATCAGACAAAAATTTATGACCATTTTGTTTGATTTCACGATTTCAAAGCTAACAATGAACTCGTATAGGAATGAGGATGTGTGTTCATGCTTATCCTCAATCAAATCAATGTTGTTACATCAAGGAGCCCTCTACAAACAAAAAGTTTAATGTTGACCGAATTATTGTGCTAATGTTGTTAGGTGCTAGTGCAAGTAGTGTTGTCACATCTACCAAAATCTATAAAAAAAAAAGTAAAAACAACAAAAATAATTTCTTAAAATGTCATTTTTCTAGAGATAATCGAGAAATGTCTCCACATTATTTCAAATTCCTTAAACCAAAAAAGTCTACTCCGACAAGATCCCAAACCACACTAAGCACCTCCGGCAAGATTCTCGCTTGCGTCCCACGGAGTTTGTAAAGGACATTTCTTGAAATCTTGCGTCCCGGCAAGATTCCAAACCAAATGGCGGAGGCAGCAAGTATGTAATGGATATTTCGGGAATTAAAATAAAATAGAGACATTTCGGGTTTCTCTCTAGAAAACTTTTGGGTTTCGCATTTACAATATTACAATTT
Source organism: Bidens hawaiensis (assembly GCF_021521415.1). NCBI lineage: Eukaryota > Viridiplantae > Streptophyta > Magnoliopsida > Asterales > Asteraceae > Bidens > Bidens hawaiensis. Next base: position 465,562 of record NW_027491690.1, read on the forward strand.
AGCAATTAAAACTTTTGGACAAACATATATCACCTAAAACATAACTACTATAAGTCTATAATAGATTATTATGATGTAACATGCATTCATGTAGTTTGTTAGGCAGCCAACCTCAATCAATGTCCATCACATGTAATAAGTTAATAACACCACCACAAAACATGAAAACAACCTTTTTATTCTTAATAATAATCCATACTAATTTCTCAATTTACAAGTCAATTTAAACTATAATAATAATAATAATAATAATAATAATAATTCACACATTTTTATTATAAAAATACCAATTTACATAAATCTACGCATATAATTACCATGCAAAGAAGTCAACAACAAAATCAACTCCTCATCACTCCCACCGTACACCTCCCGTCGCCGGCGGTTCTGGTCAACCTGCCGCCGTTGACCATACCTAACCACAACCGCCTCCGGCAAGACCAGCCTCCGGCAAATCGGACACGTGGCATGATCCTGTTCGAGCCACTTGTCAACACAGCCTTTGTGAAACATGTGCCGACATTTTAATCTTCTAACTTCATCACCGTCTTCGATAACCGAGAGACAAACGGAGCATTCTTTGGGTTCTAGTCCGGTGGACTTGTGCCGGCCACATGGGTTTCTTTGTTCGATGAGTTTAAGGTACTGGGCGGTGGTGAGTGGGTGGTTGTCGGCGGTGTAACCGATGGTGTCGGCGATTGATCGGAATAATATGACGAGTTCGAGTAAGAGGACGGTGAAGAATAATAAGAAGAGAGTGTAGATGTGAGCTATGAATCGAGAGAGTGCTCCCATGTTTATTATTATTATTTATGTGTTTTGTGGGATTTGATTTTGGGAGAATATTATTATTATATTGATTGATGTTGATATTGGGGATGGATGGTTTACGTGTTTTCTAGGAAGATATTTTTTGTTTTTGGTTTGTTTTTGGTGTGAGGAGTTTGAGACTTTGAGGTTAGACTAGAGTGCCATGGTCCCAAATTCCGACCACTTATGTTGAATTGTAACTAAAAGGTTTTATAAATAAGGGTTTCAAGAATTATATGGTTACTTTTCTTACAAAAGTACAACATAAATCACATGCAATATTGATGGACTAGGATAATGGTGAATTTAGTGTTATTATATTATTTTAGTTAGAGAAAACTGTTGTTTTTAGATGCTTTAACTGATTTAGTTTAAAATGAAATTTTTGAACGAATGAATTCTCGAATTTTGGCTTTTCTAGCTTTTTGTCCTCTTGATATGACAACGTTCAAGTTAGACCCGTTATTACTTATTAGTTACACATGCCCCCTAACATGAGGGGCAAAAGTGATTAGGGTTGGGCTTTCGGATTTGGCAGCTACGTGACAATTGATGTCAATTGAGTAGAAAGTTATAGTTTAGGATACTAAATATCAGGTAGGGATAGTTTTATACCAAAAAAATAATATGTGGGAGTTAGCTTGCAGTTGCTGATTTAGGTAGATATGTTTTGACTGGTAACACGGGTTTAGTCTCAAGATTTTCTTAAGCCTTTTGGGATCAAGATGACTCGTATTTTATGTTAGATTGCAATGGATGATTGGTACAACCTTTAGTAAAAAATGTTCCACTTTTGTATGAGAAAGTAGTTAACGCTTTTTGTTACATTACTTATGGGATGCATGTGTTTGTTAATGGTGGTCAGGTCTTTAAAGGCGATGATGCTTTATGGATGGTCTCATGGTCCCAAACTTTTATGATTGTTACTCTAAAGCGCGTGATAACAAATACTAATTTATAATTAGACGAAAGAGACCTACGGAAAAACATATAGAAAAAAGGTTAGGAAAAAGAAAAAAAAAAGATTTATTAGCATAACATGAAAAAAGAACTAATTAAAAATGGAAAAATATGAAAATTTGAGCAAGTTTAAGTAAAAGAATGGTAAAATAGCTATTCTATAATTTATTATTAATAAAATATTAAGAGGAGGAGAGGGGGGATATATGCATTTTTCTTTTTGAGTTGGGTGAGTATGCAATTAATTAAGTTTACAAGGGGGTATATGCAATTACAAAGAAGTCTAAATAAAAATAAAAAATCAATATAAGTTAGGAGGTGTTGACAACATGTTTATTTCAACTTATTCTACTTTTTGACACTAATCTCAGCGGTTTTAGGAAGCAGTGCGGCACGTGAGGTCCAAGAGAATCATCCATCGGAATTAAATAGTTGAAATCCTCTATAATTTATTTTCAACAGGATGGTTTGTGGCACATAAAAAATAATTGACTGTGAATAACAATGATTAAACCTTTACTAATATTGTGTTTTGATAATGATCTAAATTAAAATGACATAAAATACTTGTTCATTATATTGAAGATTATATGTCACATATGTCTTTAAGCACTTAATAAATCTTCTTAAATAATAACAACAAGCAAACATACATCAAATATTGTTTAAGTATAGTATTCATATGAAGATAAAGAATGGCAATGCTATTTCAAATGCTCATATGAAGATGACAAGAACTTCATGAGATGGAAATACAACATTAGATAATGTGGTGATTTTAAAATGGATTAATAACTAAAACCAAACCAGCTAACAAGGTTTTAGTATATGAAATTGAATGGAAATACAAATGAGGTTTTGAAATATCTTGTCAAAGATCTAAATTTAAAATGAATAAAAAAAATTAAAGATCATGTTGCTATAAGAATAAAAATGATGGCTTTTGCAAAAATGACAAGAATACATTGTAATATCCACCATACACCCATCGAGAGGGCTAACGTGTCTTTTGAAATGGACTTGGTTGATCTAGTAGCTTTATATTATACTAAAGAACAAGACAAGGGAAAAGGTGCTACAAAAGTGAAGAAAACCAAGCACAATGTTCACAAACACTACAACTTAGGCCAGGCAAACTAGATGTCCACGGTCGATCGAGCCTTTTGAAAACCATTTTGTTGTGTCTAGAAGTAAAGCCTTTTCAAACCAAATTTCTCACACCTTTCCCATAAACATACTACTTAGGATATTTCTCTTTAAGATCTTTCATATCCAACATCAATTTATAGAAAAGAGATCATGATGAAGAAGAAGAAGTAGTTTGGACAACATAACTTATTCAATCTTTTATTATCGAAGGAACATCACTAGTTTTGGACTAGTGATTGTTTGTGAGTACTGTTCATCATTTGTATATGATTTGATAGGGTTGTTAAGAGTTGGGAACAATATCTTGATATAGTGTTTGTTGTGAGAGTTTTATATAATATCTTGACATAGTGTGTTGAAGAAGGTGATCACTAACTTGATATAGTAAAACGACATACCGGTGATCTCTTCCATTCAAGAGAAACCTTTTTAGTGGAGCAACTCCCCTAGGAGAATCGAAAAGAGGACATAAAATGGATTAGTTAACATTCATTTAAACCTTTATAGATTGATTTCTCATTCTTAACCCTTAACTCTTTACTTACTCACACATTCACATGCTTTATTTGTTGAGTTATACAAAGAGTTTATAAACAAGTTTAGCATTCTTATTTAACTAAAAAAAACAATAAAACGCCTAAAAACTTATTCATTCCCAGGTGCTACACTTTTTAACCACAAAACAACACAATCATTCACAAAACATTGTATTATTTCAACTAATTTTTTTAATGGTCTTCAACTATTAAATCAAAGTCTTTAGTTTATTTCCAGTACACGTTTTCTAAACAAAAACTCATACTTGTTCTTAAACATTTTGAATAATCTGATTAAGATTTCTGAAGAATTGAAATACTTAAATCTCCTACATAATACAGAGATATCCAGGGTCTTTCCAAACCACAAAACTTGCTAACACTAAAGTATTTTATGGAACAAAACAAGTGGCAAGTAAGTTTATAACGACATCTAAATTTTGTAGGCTAGAAAAGTATAAGGAGGACGACTTGAGAGCATGGCAGAAGTGGAGACTTTGGAGAAAAGTAGGCACAAATCAAAGTGAAAAAGATAGTTAGATCTTATGGCTCAATCTTTTTATTTCTTGTTTACTTAGATGTTGATGTTATAATATAATCGATCTAATTCAAACGTGACAGGGTGCCACTTGTTTTAGTATGATGTTAAATACTTAAACTTAGAGGTGCACAAATCGGGTTTTTTCTAATACCCGGGTTCGAGGTATGGAATCGGTTTCGGGTATGATCGGGTATTGGAAAATTAGGTATTGAGAGAAATCGGGTAGGATATTGAGGAGAAAAACCCAACCCTATGTACCAGGGTAGGGTATGGTCGGGATCAGGTATTGTAACCGGGTACGACCGGGTATTAACACCCGGTTTTGAATTTGTAATTTTTTTATCCATTTTTTAAATTGTTTAAAATTTAAATTTGCTTTGTAATTTATAAAAATAATTAAACTATATAAGAAAAACCATAAATCCACTTAATTACAAATTATTTACTTAGTAATATGCATTTTACAAAAACATAAACATAAAAGTTGTGAAGTAAACATAAAAATATACTATAAAAACTCATGTATTATTTTGGGTATTAGAAAATTGGTATCAGGTATAACCGGGTATCGGGTATATGGTATGACCAGGTCCGCGTATAAATCGGGTACGGTTCCGGGTACAGGTATTGACTTCAAAATGCATACCCTATCCATACCCTACGGGTACGGTCGGTTCCGGTTTCTGGTATAGAATACCTGGGTATAAAAAAAACCGGTTCCAAGTATTTTTTTCGGATCCGGTTCCAGATATGGGTTTTTTGTGCACCTCTACTTAAACTAACGTATGGAGAATTACATGTTATTCGTGTTTGAAGGGAACCGACGTATGGTTTGTATGGGCCATCGGTAAGGAAATAAAATATTAACAGGCCTACTAACTGAAATCAACTAGGCCCAAGTAGAATGAAAAGGAAAAATCGAAGGAATTAAAAAGGGTGTTTTATTTTTCATTTTTTTTTATTTGAAGGAAAGAAAATATAAAGAAAAGGCATTTATCATCAAGTTTTTTTAACAACGTTTGAAACTAACCTTAAAACTTAAGTGAATACTTTGGGAGAGAATGTCAATCATCAATATTGATTTTAACAATCTTGATCTAACTCATCCAGGTACACCATTAAGTAAAAACACACCATTGTTGGAAAACCACATTGAATCAGGATATTAAATAAAACGAAAACGGGGAATTAAGAAGCAAGTAGCCTTGTCGGTGGAGAATTCTATTTGCAGGCGACTACGGTTTTAAGAAAAAGAATAGAAAATGAATTAAATTAAATACACAAGTAAATTATATTAAGCAAGAGAAATGGAAAAAAAAATAAATAAGGAAATACGCGACTGAACTAATTTAAGTTGTTAAGCAGATGTGTGATTTAATTTAAGCTATTAGAAAGCTAATAGCTTTTTTCAAAATGAATTGTAACTTAGTGATTTCATTATTTTTCTAGTTTGATTAGCTAAACCTTTTTTAAGTATGTCGCTTGACACGACTTGAAAGATGAACTCCCTCTCCATTGTGTTTTCTCTTCTGCTACCCCAGTTACGTGTTAAATGGTTACCAAAAATCCCTTAAGCATTTGTTATGGCCTCCATCTTGATTTCCCAAGTCATGTAATTCGTTGGTGTCAACATTAGACATTGAAATGCACTCCGTCATTTTCCTTTCGGTTGAAAGTTCATGAATGCTACCATGTTTAATCACCCTATTTGCTTCCTTTATTTAAAAACAACCGAACAAAATATGATCTCCTTGATCGTTTTCCTTTGCTAACCAACTTGATAGTAACACAGTCACCCCGATTATCCTTATCAGATTGATTTATAACTCAACCCCAATAGTTCCAAAATAGGTTTATAACAAAAACTGACGAACATACATGCTTATCATGGATCTGATCGCATCAATCCCTCGTTCTCTCAACTAAATCCCCGGTTGTAATCGTTATTCTGAAACCTCAACCTTCGAATTGGTAATCACAAACCCTATATTGGATTTATTAACATATGTGTTATGAAGCTTTTATCAAAATATGAGAACGATTCAGTGGTTCAATCTCCGTGATTGCTCATCTCTTCTACTAGGCCATCATAAAGGGATTTCTCAAATTTCTCTCATTTTCTCTTCTAGTCTATTGGGGTCAATCGGTGTAGTGGTTTCTTTTTCAGGTGACTGAGCTGTTGTTTCCACAATGATGCTAACTAAAGCCACTGTTAAAAACGGAGAACACACCATATTTACAACCACACTGGTTACGACTACTTTATAAAAGATAATCAAAGCGAAATTGACCGAGCTTCCAAATATGATTTTCTAATCAACTATTTGTACTAGCTAGGATAAACGAAACCTAATATGATACCAGTATCTAATAGATAACTCAAACAATAAAAAGATCATCAAAACAATTTAAATAATACTAAAACTTAATGACTTTAAAATATTGAATAATCTTCTCAATGTTATATATCTTTTCGAATTCTTTTTTCTTCCTTTAATTATCTCAAACAATATGAAAGGCTTTTATGGCAAAACATATATCACAAGGCTTTCTAGAGAAAAACAAATTCTCAGTCCAAATAGGTGGTTACTCACATAGTCACATGTCAATTTATGTAGCATTTGCTTTCCGTAACAATGTTTACTTTTCTTATCCTCGTTACAAATGCTTTAAATTCAAACATCAACTAGAAAGCACCATGCGTGATAGTGTCGTCTTGTCTGGTCTTATCCGATCCTAACCACTTGTCAAATGATCCCAACCTCTCCTTGTCTTGAAATATAATTAAGTTCCCGGTCGTTACAAGTCTCATTCTTCTTCCTTTTGTCCAAGTAAGGGTATGACAATTATCTATTATCTTCTCCCTTTAAAAAAACAAATAAAATCCATGTGTATTAAGATATTTACCGGCAAAATCGAATCTGAAGATACATGTTAGTGGGGTCCATGGTCATCTTTGGGAATTCAAGAACTCGTCAAATATGAAATATCTACAAATATCATATTTCGTTTTCACTTGTAAATTTATATCTTACCGTATGATTAAGTGCAAACCATCTAATTGGCTAATTTACCTGGTTGAATATCTATGGTAAAATTTGTTTTTTTTATAACTTCTTATAATTGTATTTCTCTCTTTAATTTTGCCCACAAGCACTTTCTCTTACTCTACTCTTAAAATCACCATACTTTCCTTTTACAATGTTAGAACCCATAACCTCTTGGCTACGGACATGATACACCACTTAACCACCTGTGTGTTTCCCTGGTGACGGGTATGTATATCTCTGCCACTGCAAAGCAGGGGGCTTTGTGACGAACAGGTCCATCAAAAACCCCTTAGTCAAAGTGATATCCTTGCTCAAGACACAAATATATAGCAACATTATTACCATTGACATATATTACACTGGCAATAAATTGAACTACGCGTTTAAGTTGGGTTGACCGCTCGCCAAACGACTCCCTTTCCCATCGTGGTCAATCGACACATACTCTCTCTCAAAAAAAAAAAACGATTCCTCAACAACATCATATATTAACAAATACAAAATAAACAAAATGGGTGATCATACCTTTTGGCGATAATTAAAACTTGGTTTGCTCCCTTTCTCCCCATACACTTAGATAAATATGATATACCAATTAAGAAAAGGGGGGGGGGGGGGGGGGGGGGGGGGGGATATCTTAGATATTTTTTCATTCAACTCATTTAAATTTCCCAATTTATTTCCAGGTGTTATAATTTCACCCTTTACAAAATTCTTTTACGTATGAGATAAACACGGGGCTTTTTGTCCGTCATTTCTTTAGCCAATTCTAGGGTCAAATGATGACCCCTCTACCTTTGTGATGGGGACGGGACCATGAATATGGTTCGTTTCCTTTATCAAGATTTCCGTTTATCCATAATCATGATCGACATGGTTTGATACCGTTTAGTTCCTAGCTTGTCTTTTATCTTAAGGTCTTTTAATGGTATGACTTGCTTTAGATCAATCAAACATTTGCCTCAAGTTAGACATGTTGAATAACATGTCATGAACTCCAGCAAATGACTTGTTGTAAGCTATTTGCTCCAATCTTTACAACTATCTCAAAAGGTCCAACATATATGTGGTTCACCAATGAACCTCACAGCTACCTTCCGAGGAGAAACCTTTAGCATTATCTCGTCCGTGACATAGAATTCTAGCGGTTTCCTCCTTCTATCCCCATAACTATTATGTTTGTCTTGAGTAATCTTCAATTGTTCCTTTATTCGTACCATCTAAGCAGTCGTTTTTTGAAGTAATTTGGATCGAGTCAACTGATCCCCCCCTCTCCACATAAAACGTAGGTATCTTACATTTCCTACCCTAAGAAAACTTCATTATGCACCGCCTGAACGCTCGTCTGATACCTATTGTTGTACGTGAACAATAGTTTATTTTTTATTGTATAACAAATTAAACTGATTAGGCGTGAGAAACTTCCAAATGATTAAAACCTTATTTTAGTAAATACCTTTTAACTAACACCAATTTGATAAATATTTTTACCATCAATACTCTTTAAAAAAAAATCCTCTTTTAACTCTGTTGCTCTTTTTCCTTTAGTAATTATGGTAACGTATGTGGTTGTGGTTCATTAATTACAAAGATTTTGATTACCTTTGAAGTCACTTTGAAAAGATTACATATTTTATGAATTTTATAAGTTTTTTAAACTAATTAGAATTACATTCGTTATTTTAACAACAAGATTTCATAAAATAAATGTTAAAAAAACTTACATTTTCAGCCTAAGTACATGAATAAACATTTATACTTTTGTATACATATATTATATTTCTTTTAACCCCATAATATATGATAACTATGTTATGATTAATTTTCTACTATTATTTAACTTATTGATAATATACTTGACACTAATGTAAATAAGTTGTAAATGTTAAAAGCTAAAAGTTAAAACCTAGTATAAACACATACTTGGGTTTATTGCTTAGTGTAACTTTATGAAATCGATCATATGTTAACGTTGTTATATTGTTGTATCTTGAGAATATAGATCTATAATCCATAGTTGACATTACAAAAGCTATAGTTTAATAAAATTAGAAAGTATGAGATTTATGATATTTAAAAAATTAACAAACTATAATTTGGATATTATACATAAAACTGCCATTAACTTATTTATCGAATTATTAACTTATATACCACTGGTGTACACTGAGTGAAAGTAAGATGCATCATGATACCTTGCATGACACCCAGTACCAAACGGAACACCACCCCCTAACAGTACTCATGAAAAATCAAATCATTCGACAAGTTAGTCCAGATCATCCTTAGCCTCCAAGGACCAAATGGTCGATTTGAATTTGACCATTTATATAATAAAAAAAATATTATTTACTTAAAAACAATCTATAAATACCATATCCATTATGTTTTTCCATAAAACTCTCAAGTTATCTCCCTCAAAATTTAACTCAATCTTTACAATGTATCCATTCCCAACATAAAGGTCCAATCTTAAATCTTATGTATATTTTTTTAATTAATGGAATGTTTTTATATTGGTTTCTACATTTTAAAATTAATTTTGTATTTTTATAAGAGCTTGTCTATTACTTTAGTGGCTCAAAATCCATAATATAATGCATCTCAATAAATTAAATGCTTGGCCAAAAATGTAAATAACCATTCAAGTACATCGGAAGCCAAAGAACAACTAGTATAGAAGCCAGAATCTAGTAAAGGTTAGAATTGCAAAAGCAAATTGAAGATTGGAATTTTATATAATTATGTTTGACTTACACTGGAGCTTCAACTTTTCAAGGACCCTGTATGAAATATATACAAGGTCTAATTATTTTAACATCGTTTGAAACTACCTCCAATATTTATATGTGTCTTCATTAATTGAGATTTCAATCGTCTATATTAAATGTCTAGATTTGACATTAAAGACATAACTCATCCAGAAACACCAAGAGAGAAAAAACCCACCAATGTATGCAAACCCATTTAAATTTTAAGATCATAAAATTCTTAAATCTTAACCATCACTTCCATATCATTATACAAGATGTCCAATTGCAAACACCTCATCTTAGTAAAATGATATTATTTAACAAGAAAACTGTCATTTGCCTCCCTGAAAAATATCGTCACGAGACCCTTCGACCACTGAAAATTATTTTGCGAAGGTTGTACCCTTGTATATCTCGGGTGGGAACCGTTTCCTCCTTCCGTTAGTCAAACTACTGTTGACTACTAATGGTGAGGGTTAAAGTTGTCATTGTACACGTTAAACCTCCCTGATCGATTATAACCCTCAAATTAGGTTATTTTGGGCATCAAAATTCCAATTCTCACCCAAAATATACCCTTGCACCCTCGTAATTTTTCCGATCGGACTACAAGGTCATTGTCGTGAAAGTGATTGGAACTTACAATGGCGGTCAGCTTGTATTCTATTAGGCCCGAAAATGAGTATTGTGACCCACACGACTTGTATGGTAAGGTTTTACCGTTTACTCTGTTTTGGTTTATGCTTCCATGTTGTTAACGGGATGAACGAATGTTGGTTGTTATAGGTGATAATTTGTATGGTATTTTGGGATATGATGGTTTGTATGTTATGTTGTTAACTGGCTGAACGAATGTTGCTTCTATGTTGGTTGTTATTTGGGATATGATGGTTCGTATGGTATTTTTACAGTTTGTGTTTAAGGCATTTTAAACTTGTAGGATGTAGTCTTGAAATGCAAACATTACAATACATTTAATCATGTTAAATTAAAGTAACACATTACATTACAATTCAAATGCAAACAGTACTAGAAACTAAGTACAATGCTACTTCCAATGACAATCATCAATTGACCAATCAGAGTCCCACACTGGATCGTTTTCATATGGATCATGATAGTAATCTTCCTCCGGCTCACTGGTGTAGTCGAAAGCTGCTTTCACAACCTCAGGGTCATAATCATCACCGGGATCCATTTCATGTTCTGCACTCGGTCTAAATAATTCATCTCTTGCAACAAATAAGCCATCAACTCATCTTCTCCCAATTGACACTCATTGTCTTCCAATTGACTTGCTTCATTATCAAACTGCATTACATCCTTCCCAAATTCAACATTCTTAATTTCCTCATTCTCAGTTTCATCATGGCTGCAACATGACTGATAATGTGAAACAAAAATTTAAAGTAAATAGATGAAACAAGAAACTCTAAACATTTAACATTGACTAGAATAACAACAAAGATTACATTATCCCATACTACAAATACAATATGAACAACTAATCAATAAAGACAAACATACACAAAGAACAACAACCAACTAATTCATAGCAACATCTTCAAGCTTGTTATTTATTATTCATTCTTGCATACTCATCTTTTTTGTTCATCATCTTCACCATTGCTTGGATTACCTTTTCACAACTAGAGCATGTGGGATCATCAGCCCATTTAGCCACCCACAACTCCCCTTCTGTAATGGACTTAATATATCAACAACCTAACCAACTATAACATCAATATCACATTTCACATAATCAATTACCCCTAAAATTGACCTAAGCCAAATTAAAGGAATCAACATCGATTAACATACAAGAACCCTAATTCGTGAGTAATTAAACACTTACACAACACAAGAATCGACAACCCGGGTTTGCATCGGTCCTGGATATCCGGTAACATGTCCCTGCACCACATGGGCATATCACATAAGAGTCGTCTGCACGGGAAGGCTTGGAAGGTGACCCCGAGGAGAATTAACTAGACTTGGATTGAGACATCCGATGTTAATCAATGATTGTTGTGAGAACGTTGCTATTCGATGGATGAAGAAGACGATCGCCGGAGATATACAATCGATGCGATGGAATAATACGGGGAAAGAGGGTTGGTTATAACAATGATACAAGGTTAATATAGTAAATTCGTCAAATTTTAACGGCTCAACGGTAGTGTGACTAATAGGAGGAAAAAAACCCCGCCCGAGATATACAAGGGCACAACCTTCGCAAAATAATTTTCAGTGGTCGAAGGTCTCGCGACGATATTTTCCAAGAAGGCAAATGACAATTTTCTCTTATTTAACACCAATGGTTTTCAAGTCGGTGTGGGATCATTCCTCCACTAAACTCCTTTTAAGTCAATCCACCCGTGCTCCGGATATTCGATGAACCTTATTATTTACGAATACTTAATACTATTTTTCAATATGTTTACGGTTAAAAGCTTAAGTGCTACTAATGATATTTAGTTGGTGTGTTTTACATATTTAAAGCTTTGGTATACTTAAGTATAAAGTAAGTTTTTGATGCCTTTGAAAATTAACCAACGTTTTAATGATAAAATACATTTTAAAAATCACAACTACTGAACTACAGCTTAGACTTATAGCATCCCTTATAGCATCCATAACGTATAAACTCACAAAACTCTACAATAGCATGTTAAATCATATTTAAAATATCTTTAAAAAACCTTTTATTTTTCTAGAAGAGCACCAATAACGTTGGACGTCCACAAACCGCCACATTAGTGCAACATTGTCATCGGATTCCATATTTTTCTCAAATTAACCCTTATCTTCTTCTTGGGGGTCTTTGGGATACAAGAAATTTTTTATAAGCGTGGCTCATCCAGGATAGTTTCCATATGCTAGATAGTATCATCTGTCGTGTAACTTGTCATTCACTATAAAATTACATGGTGGTGCACTACCGTCTAACACTTCGTTGAAAATTGATAATTGTTTTGGGACAATGATGTTGTTCGATTATGCGACTCCAAAATAGGTATACCAAATCCACTGGTCATGCGAAGCAACCACCTCAAACCATTATGGTGGGACGACCTTGGTCACCTTTTAAATATTGTGCTTTTCATGAAACATGGCAGTTTTCCATGCCAAACGAATACAATCAATACTTTCCAGCATTTCGGAAAACCCGTGATGCGTTAAATGTGTCTCCAGTAATCATTGGATGTCACTTTTGTTATATTGTCTATTATGCTTTATAATATAGTTCGATAACTATCCCTCTAAATGTTTTATCAGTCTAGATAGGTGCACTTTCACCGATCTGTATGTATTCATCCGTTTGGTCAATTGGCATGTCGCACTCTTAACTGGCGGATGGTTCATGTGCATATTTACATGGGTGAAAGACTTTATCTACCTATAGCATCGACTCATTGTTAAAAGTATGGATAAATTCTAAGGAATTATCTAACGAACTATGCATGATGCATACGAAACCAACGTCTAAAAGTACATATCAAAGTAATTGGCTTCTTCGTGACCTCTCTTTATTTCTTTGCAATTTTTAGATGTTTGTCTAGAAGTTGGTAGACAATGGATTGAGAGAAAGGATTGTACGAGAGTTGGTCATGATTTTAGTGTAGAAAATTCTTTAGTAATTAAAGTCTTCTAACACTTTTTATCTAAAATAATATATAATAAAAAATTAAGATGCCGGCAAGTATTTAATTTAATAAAAGTAAAAAGGGAGTTTAACGATGTCAAGTTTCCCACTCTAAAAGGATGTTTGGTTTCGTTATGCAAACACCTTATAACATTTAAACAAGTTACACTCAAACTAATAAGTTATATAAGTGTAATTTATTAACTTTTTCCTCTCACATTAAAAACAATATCAGATACCTTATTTTTAATTTAAAAAAAATAACTTTTCCCTCTCACGTCGAAAACAATACCGGAAACCTTATTTTTAATTAAAAAAAATAATAAAAACAATACCAGATACCTTATTTTTAATTAAAAAATTTAATAAGTTATAAATTAATAAAAATAAGTCATCTCTAACACCCCTAAATAAAAGGTTGTGTTGGATTTTGGAAAGATAAGCCATAGTTTTTATTACTTTTCTTTAAAGGTAGTCTTTCAATACTTGCAGTATTATCTACGCTCTAAAGTGCATGTGCACATGTGCATATCATTTTCTTTTAGTCACATTCGGTCCAACCATAGATTTCAAGCCGAAACGGTTAAACTTACTCAAGATCTTGTTTTATCATCACATTTAATTCGAGAAATAGCTGTTAAATTCCCGTATCTAGATGAAGAAACACTAACCGGACCCCAGACAGGTTACTGGTAACCTGGGGGTTGGATAGCTGTTTCCCACGAGGGGTTAGACCCTTGGAAGATAGTTCTTCTGATAACCTGCAAAACAGACACCGTAAGCTCGTCACTGAGAAGGGGGGGTTCCTCCTTGTGACCACCCTCCGGCGTGAGAATCAGTCTATATTGCTCTTTGAATATAAAAGTATGTGAATACTATTAGAGCAGTTATCAAGTAAGTTATACGAGATAGTAGATGATCTTACCATTCCAAGATATTGGAGTATTTATAGCCGAAGGTAGGTTTTCTAGAAGGTACAGCCGGCTGAATAGTATTCCTGTTCAACCAACAGTGGATTACGCACAGGCCATACTGGTTGGTGGGTAGGTTACAGCCAACAGTAATAAAGTCGGCTGCACTATTCCACCAACTGTAGACCATGCACGTCCTACTGACTGTGGATTGTACGCAGGCCATGCTGGTTGGTGAATAGGTTACGGCCAATAGTAATACTATTCCACCAACTGTAGGCTGCGCCTGCTCCACAGTGAGAGTTGGTGAGTAGGCAGCGGCTAATAGTGACAAACAGTACTAGAGGGTGCTCCTCCTCGCACTGTTGTCGGTGAGCTGTCACCCTGTGATTGGCTCATGGGCTGTTCTGGTCAGATCGTCTGTCCTATCCATACCTTGGTAGGTATGGTACAAAAGATCTTTCAGAATCAGACTGGCTCATTTGGGCGGGATTGTTCCCGCCTTGCTCATGCCTTCACGTGACTGCTGAAGTAGCTAATCTTGTACGTGTAGCCTTGCTGTCTGCGGGTAGCCTTCCCTGATGGCTTGTATCCGCAACTGCGGGAACAGGCGGGGTACTTCACCATTGAGAGGCTTTCCCTGCGTGTACAGCTTGCGTACTGCGCGTAAGATTCTATGAGCATGGTGGGTCCTGCGGGAGCAGATGGCCTTTGCGCAGACAACCCTGTTCCAGGTGAGTCTTGCGGGACCAACTGGTCTCTGCTGGGACCTACCTCTTCAAGTCCCCCCAGTCCAATGTTCTTCTCATGCGTGTTTAATAAAGTGAGGTGAACTTTTGGACTTAAGCAAAGGGTTTTGAAAAGGGTTTTGTAAGGTTTTCCATGGGAAGTCCTTGTCACTTGCAGAAATGCCCGAGTTTCCTGCTTGGTCTCTGGGTATGATGCGGGTAGGTCTGTAACCTCCTCGCAAGTCAGGAGCGTTGAGTCCCAGTTGTATGTATTTTCCATGAGGTTTTGGTAGTTTTGAACATAGTGATCAATTATGTTAAGACCACCAATTCCATCTTAGAGCTTCAAACAACGTAGTTCTCGACGTTCCCGCTATGCGGGGATGTTACTTCCGTTTCCGCAAGCATTGCCCAGAAGATCCTTCTTGGTTTCAATTCCCAGCGGAGCGCTAGGTATGTGAAGGGTTTTGCCTTAACACTGTACCTGCGCTCGTCTTACGGTTACTTTACTTCCAAGGTATTCCTGGCGTCAATTCCCTGCGGGTGCTAGGTATGTGAAGGGTTTTGCCTTTACACTGTACCCGCACCCGTCTTATAGTTACTTGGTTGCCGGGGTACTTGGCTTCAATTCCCTGCGGGTGCTAGGTATGTGAAGGGTTCTGCCTTAACACTGTACCCGCAGCCGTCTTACGGTTACTTGTTTACCAAGGTTTTCTTGGCTTCAATTCCCTGCGGGTGCTAGGTATGTGAAGGGTTTTTCCTTAACACTGTACCCGCAGCCGTCTTACGGTTACTTGTTTGCCAAGGGGTAAGGGATATTTTCCCGCTTACTTTTTAATATTTTCGAATTTTGAATTTTGAAATTCGAAGAATTGGTGAAAAGATAAGAACAGTCCAAACCTCTGAAACGTCGTGCGACAGTTTCTTCTGACTGTGTCAGGACGTGCAGGAAGTTATGGTGACGTGACAGAACATGGTCATTCCAGTCGTTTTTTCAGGCGCGTGGACGTGATTTTTCAGGCGCGTGGCCGCGAAATTACTGGCACACGTCCTTTCAACAGCTGTTGCCAGCCTGCTTTTTGCCACGTGTCATAGTTTCATTGCACCTTTGATTTCTCTCTCCTCCGCATTAAATTCACCGCATTAATTGCGATTACTATATAAAGGGGGAGAGAGTTATCTGTAATTCACACTTTCACCTTTCTTCTTCTTCTTAGTGATTTCCGGCAAATACTCCCCTTTTCAGGCAAGCATTTTCCCGAAATCACTTTCTTCTTTCCACCATGTCTTCTCATGATACTGATGATCAGAAGACTGCTGGCGAGTGCCAGTGTTCTCTTCCTGTCGATCTGTACCAGTATATCGTCAGGAAGTTCATGCTCGAGTCTCTCGAGCCTGAGTTTCCTGAACCCCACCATACTGTGTACGATGCCCCTAGTGGCAAGATCGGGGTTTATGCTGCATTCTTTGTCTACGGAAACCTTAGGTTTCCGTTGACAAAGTTTGTGTACCGTGTCCTGGAGAGGCACGGTGTGCACCTGACAGAGGTGCACCCCATGGCCATTGCCAAGGTCCGGCACTTTGAGTGGGTGTGCCGGATACTGGGCCTTGAGCCCTTTGTTGACCGTCTGATGACCTTCTACACTTGGAGGTGCATCCAGGGGTGGTACACTCTTACAACCCGTATAAAGGGTTTAAAGATTTGTACCACCGAGCGGAGTCTTCGCTCATGGAGAAGAGAGTTCTTCTTCATATCCGCTCGCGCCGTCCCCATCGCCATGAAGTTTAAGAATGGCCAGGCGCTTCCGAACCTTCCCGCCCTTAACTACGAGGAGGCGGAATGGTTTTCGAAGATATCCCGGGTCCAGTCCCCGGTTTTCCGTTTTCCGGAGTCGGCGATGGTGATGCTGGGGATGAGCCGGGTGTGGAAGGCGGCGAATGCGGATAAGGTTCCGATCGTCCTTGAATATGGTTCGAACTCTACCCCTTATGGTATGTCTTGTTTCTTTTTTGCTGACTACGATTTTTTCTTTCTTGTTGATTTCAGAGGGTAACGATCTTCAGTCGCTCCTGAATCCGCGGGAGGAAGATGGTCCTGCGCGGATGGGTACTCGTGCTCTGGACGAGAACGAGTTGCCCATCCTCGAGCAGACTGCGGGTCGGTTTGTGGAGGTTTACCCGCCAGGCCAAGAGATCCTGAGCCACCGTCGGCCAGGTAAGCCTATCTTCTACCCTGAACCTCTCAAAGCTGTGCCTGCTGCTGGAGTTCATGACATTTCTTCTTCTGAGGAATCCGCAGAAGGTCCTCCACTGGTGCGGAAGAGAAAGGCTGCCGTCGCGAAGGGCAAGGAGAAGGTGGCCTCTACGGCCGACCCGGTAG
Source organism: Bidens hawaiensis (assembly GCF_021521415.1). Taxonomy (NCBI): domain Eukaryota; kingdom Viridiplantae; phylum Streptophyta; class Magnoliopsida; order Asterales; family Asteraceae; genus Bidens; species Bidens hawaiensis. The sequence continues at coordinate 483,026 of NW_027491690.1, forward strand.
TCCTATCTGACTCGGAGTCAGATAATGCAGAGGTGGCGGGGAAGCCCGGTGGTGAAAAGACCACCGCTCCGGAGGCTACAGGTGTCACCTCCGAGGAGGCAGCGGCAACGACGGTTACCGGTGGCAAGAGGCCGGCTCCATCGGGTTCGCCCCCGCTCGTCCGTGCGTTCAAGCTCAAGAAACCCCGTAAGTACCCCCATAATTCTTGTCTAGATTTGTTGTTTAAAATAAATTTTTCTAACACTTTTGCTTGTGTAGGTGTGGATGTTGACGCATTCCAGGGTGGAGTTGGAGCAAGTATTCCCCCGCCAATGACGGTAGGCTCGGTCAGCCTTCCCGAGGCATCGACCCAGGCGTCTACGCCTGCTTCCGCTGGTTCCAGCTTTCCTGAGGCTGTTCCAGCTGAGAAGGTGTCTCCGCCGGCCGTGAGTGCAATTTTTACAGCATCTTTCACGGAGCCGGCGGTTACTGTTGCTGAGGAGGTGGCGCCAACCATGGCTACCACAGCGGCTGCCACTATACCTGCGCCACCGGCACCGACGGCCGGACCTTCAGGTATGCGCCAGGCTTCCCGCCGATCTATGCCACCTTCCCGTCTGCCTGACCTGTTGGATGGATTTCCTTTAGGTTCAGGTGATGGGTTTGGCGGCTATCGGCCTGTTATTGACCCTACAGGTACGTAGGGTTCTTTTTCCTTTACATATTTTTATCATCTTTTCCTAACTGCCTTTGTTTCTTTTGCAGTGTCGGATTCCAATGAAGTGTATGTTCCAAGATGGAACATACGCCGAGGAACAACCCTTCGCACCCCTGTGGAGTGCGTGGACTGGGCTCGCCACGCTGCTCCTCATGGTGCGTTGGGGGAAGCCATGGCTAGCTACCAAGAGGGTAGGCTAACCAATGAGCTTCGGGTTCTCCAGGCCCGAACGCAGCCCCGCGTCGAGCTGCTTTGTCGTGAAAACGACAAGTTAAAAGCAGCTCGCGCCAAAGATATATCTGAAGCGCGGGCTCTTCGGGAGGAGAACCGGCAGTTGGCCGCTGCCGCAGCCGAGAAGGAGAAGGCATTCAAGGCCCTTGAGGTTGAAGTCCAGGCGCGACTCGAGGCCCGCTCCAAGGCTGCCCAAGCTGTGAATGAACAGCTTCGGCTGGCCAAGGAGACTGCGCGAAACTCAACTGAGAGGGCTGCCAAGGCTGAAGCTGTTGCTGAGCCACTTCGCGAAGAGAATGAGCAGCTTAAATGCAAATTAAAGGCTCTTCAGCATGCTCATGACGCCTTGGCAATGGAAGATGCCAAGAAGCTGCAGGAGATCCTTGACCAGAGGGGGGTGCTTGACCGTACTGAAAGGAAACTCAAAAGCGTCGAAGAAGCTGCCGCCAAGGAAGTTCAACTTGCCAACCTTGATAAAAGCGGAGCCGAACGTGCTTGTAAAGAAAGTCAAGCTACCCTCCAATGGTTGCTTCGAGAAGCGTTGCCTCAGGTATCCTCTTTTTCTTTACGCTTTCTGCTCGTAATTAGAAAATGTTCTAAGTATTCTTTTGTAGGTTGTGCGTCAGGTCCTCTCAGAGACCTCTTACGACGATGCAATGAGCGCAGCCCTCAACGCTTCTCATGAGGATGGGCAGAAGACTGGCTTCCTGCTTGGTCTAGGGTTTGCTGAGAGAGGCTTTCCGCCCTCCAACTTCCCTTTATTCAACGTTAATACTGAAGCTGCTTATGACCAAGCTGTGAATCAGTATGCTGCCTTCCCGCATCCAGTGGTGGAGAAGGTGAATGAAGTCGCTGCTGCTGATGATGGGCTAAACATCCTTAAGGCTTTCCTTGGGCAGCCGCGCTCTGATGGTGCTGGCCCAAGCGGAGGTGGCCCTGAAGCCTGATCCTGAAGATCCCTTCCCGCTGCTAGGATAGACTTAGCTTTGTATAGATTTCTTTTAGGCGGGTAGTTACCCAGCCCTTCTTGTAATTGATTGTGAAATATTAATCTCTTTGCGTATAAGATTGTTATTTCCTTGGGTTCTTTGCTTTATAAACTTATGACTTGCATACTTAGTTTAAATTAGCAATTTCCCAAGTGCTTAGAATAAGAACCTTTGAACGTGGTTGATAATGGGTTAAGGTTTCGCCTCCTCCTTCGTGATTGTGCGGGTAAAACCGTCACTTGCACTTGGTAGGATGGCTAATCTTTACCCTTTATCTGACCTGCGTGTAGGTTTTTCAAAATTTCTAAGGCATTAGGTTAAACCTTTGAACGTGGTTGATAATGGACTAAAGTTTTCGCTCCCTCTTTCGTGATTGTGCGGGTGTAACCGTCACTTGCACTTACTAGGATGGCTTTAACTTTAGACCTATATCTGACCTGCGTGTAGGTTTTTCTTATCCTTTTTTAAGTGTTCATAAGTTAACCTTTTAACGTGGTAGACGGTAAGTTAAGTTTGGCTTCCTTGAATGTGATTGTGCGGGTAAGACCGTCACTTGCACTTCCAAGGATGGCTAAACTTTACCTACATCTGACCTGCGTGTAGGTTTTCCTTAGGAACTTTTTTAACATTTTGGCGTTGTGTTTATGCGGGTATTGCCGCCTTCCACACGCAACTACTTCTTCCCGTAAGGGAAGTTCATAGGTTACAAGCTATCAATACATCGTGAAAGGAGAATCATTTCCATTAGAAGTGGCTCTAGGCCTTTTCTTTACAAGTTGGAATTGATCTACATATAACATTTGCGTAATTGAGCTCCATTCCATGTTCTAGGGATGGGAGTGCCATCGAGCCTTTCGAGCCGGTACGCGCCCTTTCCCAGAACTTCTTTGATGATGTATGGCCCTTCCCAAATCGGGGCCAACTTTCCTGGGCGTTGTTGGTTCGAAGCCTCGTTGTTACGCAGTATGTAGTCTCCTTCCTTGAAGTTGCAGAGTTTTACCCGCGTGTTGTAGTACTTTTGCATTTGTCGTTTGTAGTTTTCTTCACGCACGGCGGCTAAGTCTCTGCGCTCTTCGGTTAGCATAAGGTCTAACCGTCTTTCCGCATCATTGTCTTCTGGTTGGATTAAGACCCTTGGTGAGGGTAAACCGATTTCGACTGGGATCATGGCTTCAGTGCCATAAGTGAGACTGAACGGGGTTTCTCCCGTACTGGTCTTCTTCAGCGTTCTGTTTGCCCAAAGGACGTGTGGAAGTTCGTCCACCCAACCGGATCTATGTTCCAAGAGTCTTTTCTTTATGCCTTCGACGATGCTCTTATTTGCTCTTTCCACCTCACCGTTACCTTGCGGGTGTGCCACTGAGGTAAAGGTGTGGGTGATTTGAAGTTCTTTCAGCCACTGCTGCAGCTTCTTGTCAGCAAAGTTGGTGCCATTGTCGCTTACCAAATTCTGTGGAAGTCCAAAACGACAAATAATAAATTCCCAAATAAATTTTTTGATATGCTTTGCGGTTGTTTGGGCTAAAGGTTTCGCTTCTATCCATTTGGTGAAGTAGTCAATGGCTACCACTAGGAACTGAACATTCCCAGCTGCTGTTGGAAATGGGCCTGTCACGTCGATGGCCCACTTCTGAAATGGCCACGAGGAAGTGACAGGAACAAGATCATTTTTCGGGCGATGCGTGTTGGGTGCGTAAAGCTGGCAAGATCTGCATTTTCTGATGTATGCCAACGCGTCCATATGCATCCCCGGCCAGAAGTATCCCGCGTTGTTTAGCTTGGCTACCACAGCGCGGGGGCCTGCGTGTACTCCACAGATGCCTTCGTGAACCTCCCTCAGGAGGTAGTCAGCATCTTGGTTGTCCACGCATCTTAACAACGGGCCAAGAAAGTTACGTCTGTAAAGGGTGTCATTGACCAGCTGATAATTTAGTGCTTTACAGCGTAGTTTTCTTGCCTGTGACTTCGACTCTGGTAACGTTCCTGCTTCAAGGTATTTTATTATTGGGGTCATCCATGTTTCTGTACCGGTTTGGATGACACAAATTTCCTTGTGCGGGACTGATGGTGTTTCGAGGAGTTCCACGCGGATGTCCTTTCCCAAGTGGGTGAAGGCCAGTGATGCAAGCTTGCTTAACGCATCCGCAGATTTGTTTTCGCTGCGCTTGACGTGTATCACTTTACAATCATTAAAATCGCGCATGATGGCTTTGGCTTGGGCAAGGTACAGGGCCATTGTGTGGTTCACAGCCGTGTACGTCCCGTTTATTTGGTTTGCCACTAGCATGGAATCAACGTGGGCTTCCAAATTTTTGATACCCATCTTTCGCGCAATCCTCAATCCGGCCAGGAATGCTTCATACTCAGCTTCGTTATTCGTACTTGGGAAATCCAGCCGAATAGCATAAGTATATTCCTGGCCTGCTGGGTTTGTTAATTTTAACCCTGCGCCTGAACCCTCGTTACTAGCTGCTCCATCAGTATAGAGTCGCCAGACCTCATCGATTTCGTGTGCTGGGGAGGGTTGAACCTCCTCCTGGCACTCTTTCTCCCGCGCAGCGGGGACTTCGGCAATAAAATCAGCCAGGACCTGGCCTTTAATGGCTGGTCTCGGCTTGTATTGAATCGCATATTCTCCCAATTCAATTGCCCATTTGGCTAGGCGTCCCGATAACTCGGGTTTGCCTAGAACATTTGAGAGTTTGAAGTTGGTGAGAATAGTGATTGGGTGACCCTGGAAATATCGTCTCAACCTGCGTGAAGCGTGTATAAGTGCCAAGACCAGTTTTTCCAGGGTAGAGTACCGGGTTTCCGCGTCTGCCAGCACGCGGCTAACATAATAGATTGGCATCTGGATGCCTTTTCGTTCTACAAGCAGGACTGCCCCGGTTGCTCTATCTGTTGCGGAGAGGTATAGGATTAACTCCTCTCCCGCTTGTGGTGCTGTGAGTGTTGGGAGTTCGATCAGGCGTGATCGAATCTCCTGGAAAGCTGCTTCCGCTTCTGGTGTCCAGCGGAAGTGCGTTTTCTTTAAACAATTTCTTAGTGTTGACACAAAAGGGAACGACCTATCCGCATGGTTTGCCAAAAAGCGGTTAAGCGCGACTAGTCGTCCATTAAGTGTTTGAGCCTGTTTTATGGTGGTAGGTGATTCCATTTTGACAATGGCTTCGACCTTTTCAGGGTTCGCTCTGAAGCCATCTTTAGTAATAATGACCCCTAAGAACTTCCCTTCTTCCACCCCAAATGAACACTTGCTCGGGTTGAGCTTCATGTTTATCTTTCTGAGCGTGTTGAAAGTTTCCTCAATGTCTTTCAACATCGTCTCTGGCTCGGGGCTTTTGATGACCAAATCATCCATATAGACTTCCAAGTTTCTCCCAATTTGGGCGTGAAACTCTTTGTCCATTAGTCGTTGGTACGTGGACCCCGCGTTCTTAAGTCCGAATGGCATCATTTTATAACAAAATGTGCCATCGGGCGTCCGAAAGGCGGTTTTGTCCTGGTCATCCACAGCCATGTGGATTTGATGGTACCCCTTATACGCATCCAAGAAGCATTTAAGGCGAAATGGTGCCACCGAATCCACCTTGAGATCAATTTCTGGCAACGGATAACAATCTTTGGGGCATGCTTTATTCAAATCTTTGAAATCTATGCACATGCGCCATTGTTTGTTATTCTTCGGTACCATTACGGGATTTGCAACCCATGTTTGATATTTGCTAACGCGCACGATGCCCGCATCAAGGAGTTCCTTGACTTGGGTTCTGCACGCGTTGGTTTGCTCGGGCCCCATTACTCTGCGCTTTTGTACGATCGGCGTTACGGCCGGATCGCATTTGAGCTTATGCTCTGCCTTTCCCCGGGGTACACCAGTCATGTCGGCTGGTGTCCACGCGAAGATGTCTGCGTTTCGCTGCAGTAAGCGCTTGAGTAAGGTGCGTGTTGGATCAACAATTGTCGGGCCAATGGTAACGGCCTGATCGGGATATTTCCCGTTGAATGCCCACTGTTCAGGCTCAGTGATGGTTTGTTTGGCCATCTTCGGTTTGGGTTTAGAGGAGACAGATGCGATGCATACCTGGGGAATGCCCGTGATCATCGCTACGCCTTCAGTTGTTGGCCATCCCATCATGCCGTGGACTGAGGATACCACAGCGTTGAATCTTGCCATCCCGTCTCTCCCGAATAGGATGTCATACGTATGATGTGGTTTTTTCATCACAACAAAATCCACATCCTCCGTGCGTGAATAATTCCCATCGGTGAGAGTGACGGGGAAAGATAGGATGCCCAAGGGAGTGTTCATGCTGCCGTCAAACCCTTCCATTGAAGCATAGACCGTCTCCAGGCGTTCTTTGTCTTCATCATCGAGCTTGTCGAAGAACTGCCTGTACATCACTGTCGACGATGCGCCATTGTCAACGAGGGTGCGGGAGGTGATGTAGTGCCCCAGCTGGCTTTTAATGACAATGGGGCCTTCTTTGTTTGGGCCTCCCGGCACTCGCGGGAAGCGCACTTCTGCTTCCTTCCATGCGCATGGTTCGGTCATTGGTCTCTTTCTTCCTCTGACCTTACCATGGACCATGTTGATGCTAATGTCGACGGGCTTCCGTCCGTTACCCCTGTACCTGTTGTCGTTCCTTCCTCCCTTCTTGATAGATGCCACGAGGTGTGCGAGCCTCCCATCCTTGACGAATGTCTCGACGATGTCCCTCAAGGATGTGCACTCCTCAGTGCTATGGCCCTTTGTCCCATGGAAGTCACAAGACTTGCTTTGATCCGCATTGGGTTTCTGTCGGATCACTGGGGCTTTTGGCCATGGCAGTTTTTCCGTGGCAAATATCTCCGTGACGCTCTTGGTGAGTGGCGTCCAACGGTTTTTCCGGTTCGAAGGGTGCGTTTTGTCCCTTCCGCCAACCAGAGGGTGAGAGCTTGAGGGGGTGTCAAAGTTTATCCTTGACTGCCAAATACCTTGCCGCCTCTTTTTGTTTAGCCGGGCGGTTCTCACATTGTTCTCCCTTGTCCTCTGCGTGTAGAGGTTTGTATTGTGGGGGAGATCTCTTCCCAGCTGTTTCTCTGTTTCGGCAAAGCGCTTGGCTGCCGTCATTATGGCATCCCACGTGGATGGCATGCCGTCTTTACCCGTCAGAGTGCGGATGAGTTCTGGGTATTCAGCGCCCTGAATGAAAGCGGCGCGAACGAGGTCTTCACTGATGTTGCCCAGACTCACCTTCTTGGAGTTGAAGCGGGTGATGAAGTCTAGTAAGGATTCATCCTCTTCTCTGACACAGTTGAGGATCGTCCACTGCTCCTCAGTGTGTTTCCTCTGTTGACTAAACTGTTGACTGAACTTGTTCTGGAAGTCTGCCCAGTCATAAATGTGGTGGACCGGTAAACGGTCGAACCATGCTCTGGCTGCTCCTACCAGAGTCATCTGGAACATGTAGCACCACGTGGGTTCCGTCCAGTTACTGACGGTTGCCCCCGCAATGAACCTGTTCAGATGGTCATCTGGGTCGGATAGACCATCGTATGTGCCAACGTTGGACATTTGTTTGGCACTCCTCGGGGCGATTGCTTCTGCAATGTCCCTTGCAAATTTTGACCTTCCTGCGTTTGTAGCAGTAGGTCTAAAGGCCTTGGAGAAGTCGCGAGAGCTTTTTTCCGTGACTGGTTGGAATGCTTCCCCAAAGTTCCTTTTTGGCTGGGGATCCGTTTCCTTACGCTTCCCTTTCGCCCTATGGCGAGGGTTCGCGTCGGTGTCGGAGTCTTCCCCCTCGCCGTCTGAGTACTCGTACTCACTACTCATGTTGAGGTGCTGGCGAGTACTACCGAATTCCTCAGCTTGTTGGACTGAACGCAAGCGTTCGTCCAACTCAGCCTGAAATTCTCTTTGACGTGCCTCGGCCCATGCCTTCACTTGATCAAGTGTTTGGCGAGGGGCTCGAGGTCGTTTTTCCAGCTGGGCATCAGTGAATCCCAGTGGAATATTTACTCCACTTGCCCCTACATGAGTGACTGGGGTAGTGTTCGTAAAATGTATTTCACTTGCCCCAGCTTGGGTGGCTGGGGTAGTGTTTGTAAACATTGTGTTGCCGGTGTTAACCCCAGTGGCTGGGGTTGTGGTTACCGGAATTTCTCTAGTCATCTTGGAAGTTTTGAAAAACTGGAGAAAGATGTAGTTCTAGCTTTATGCACGGATGGCGCCAATGAAGAAACACTAACCGGACCCCAGACAGGTTACTGGTAACCTGGGGGTTGGATAGCTGTTTCCCACGAGGGGTTAGACCCTTGGAAGATAGTTCTTCTGATAACCTGCAAAACAGACACCGTAAGCTCGTCACTGAGAAGGGGGGGTTCCTCCTTGTGACCACCCTCCGGCGTGAGAATCAGTCTATATTGCTCTTTGAATATAAAAGTATGTGAATACTATTAGAGCAGTTATCAAGTAAGTTATACGAGATAGTAGATGATCTTACCATTCCAAGATATTGGAGTATTTATAGCCGAAGGTAGGTTTTCTAGAAGGTACAGCCGGCTGAATAGTATTCCTGTTCAACCAACAGTGGATTACGCACAGGCCATACTGGTTGGTGGGTAGGTTACAGCCAACAGTAATAAAGTCGGCTGCACTATTCCACCAACTGTAGACCATGCACGTCCTACTGACTGTGGATTGTACGCAGGCCATGCTGGTTGGTGAATAGGTTACGGCCAATAGTAATACTATTCCACCAACTGTAGGCTGCGCCTGCTCCACAGTGAGAGTTGGTGAGTAGGCAGCGGCTAATAGTGACAAACAGTACTAGAGGGTGCTCCTCCTCGCACTGTTGTCGGTGAGCTGTCACCCTGTGATTGGCTCATGGGCTGTTCTGGTCAGATCGTCTGTCCTATCCATACCTTGGTAGGTATGGTACAAAAGATCTTTCAGAATCAGACTGGCTCATTTGGGCGGGATTGTTCCCGCCTTGCTCATGCCTTCACGTGACTGCTGAAGTAGCTAATCTTGTACGTGTAGCCTTGCTGTCTGCGGGTAGCCTTCCCTGATGGCTTGTATCCGCAACTGCGGGAACAGGCGGGGTACTTCACCATTGAGAGGCTTTCCCTGCGTGTACAGCTTGCGTACTGCGCGTAAGATTCTATGAGCATGGTGGGTCCTGCGGGAGCAGATGGCCTTTGCGCAGACAACCCTGTTCCAGGTGAGTCTTGCGGGACCAACTGGTCTCTGCTGGGACCTACCTCTTCACTAGATGTAAAATAAATTAAAGAGTGTGAGTTAACTGTCCCGATATAAATAAAAGACAACAATCTTGGTTAAAATACTGAAATCCAACAAAAATACACTAGTATATATTACTTTACATATTCAACAAGACCACAGATTCCAGAATACATATATTTTCACTTCAATTGGATTCTGGGTTCATTTCCACATGAAAAAAAAACCTCACAAAAAAAAAGTACCCATGGCCAATATTCTCCGACAATACCGTTACCAAATTGGTTGGTCTGAAACCTTAGCTGATGAAAAGTTGCCGGCGGGATGAACTTTTCTGTCCGGCAGCTTCTTTTTCTGGTCGGAAGTTTGAGTGGCCGGCGGTGGTGAGTCTTTGTTCATCATTTTCTTCTTGAGGCGTTGTTGCTGGAGGTTGACTTGAGCATAACCGAAGCCAATAGACGACATTGTTTTTTTTTTTTTTAATAATGATAATAATAGTTTGTTAGAGGAAAAGAAAAGTGGATGGGTGTGTATGGGAATATTGTGGATGGTGTTTTATAGTGAAAAATGGGCGCCTCTTGATGAATCATGAATCTGTCAAAAAAGGAAATCCATGGGCCGACAATAGTTATAGTTATTATTTTTTTAAATAAGTCGATGATAAATATTAATTAAATATCAATCAATAAAGCAAAAATGTCTTTTATATTTTCATTTATTCTCTATTTCTTTTAAGTTTCACAAATGTTTTAGTTATCAGTGGCAAACGAGAGTACGAGACCGTATATTAATGGAAAATTTTAAAAATGTTTTTTTTTGAAAAGAGAAGAATCAACTTTATTGTTATATTGTTCGGTCTACTTCAATCTAGCTAGCTATTTCTTCCTAATTTACTCATGACTAGATTATTTTAACAAACCACTCGCAGAGACGTGATTCAAAGCCAAAAAGTCATCCGTATCACTAAACTAAGTCCATATTCATGCCAAAAAAAGGTCCGTCCTATCACTATAATAAACGTGGAGACCAAATTTGAAGCCAAAAAAGTCATCCCTACTAATTAGTTTTTTATATATAATTTGATTTTAAAAACATTAAATTTTTGTTTTTGGGATTTAGAAGAGACAAATTTGGATTCTCTACCAAAAAGGGAAATGGGTATAGGTTAACTAATACGTGCTTGCTTGTTAAAACGTCACATAAGCAGTAGAGTTTTAATTACCTCACTCATTTTTTTATCATAATGAGAATGTTTGTCTTCTCCTTCTCATTTTTTTTATTTACTATTAAATATAACATAAACCGAGCTACATCTGAATAATGGGTAAGCGAGCAACAAGCTGCGCCGCTATCCCTTTTGAATCGCAAAACCTATTTTACTAAATATAAATCCTTGGTTCCTCGGGCTTTGCGAGTCACTGTGGACTACCTTCTGCATCCGCTCCAAGAGGCGAACCGCCTCAGGAGCTAGGGATCCAAATGTGTCGAATGCAAATGAAATGAACACGTGCTGATTCTCCAAACACGCTGCCTCATGCTTAGCAACCTTCCTAGATTCTGCTCTCAAAACCGCTTGTCCCGGTGCGTAGCCACTGTCTCTTAACCCTACCAACGGGGATACCCCAGTGAGGTCGACACACGCATGCTTACCACCTGCCCAGCCAAACACAAGAACGTCCGCAGGACGCAGGGTAGATCTTCCCTCTCGTGGATCAGTCAAAAAGTTAACAGGTGCCTCTTTCTTGGCTGAGATCCCGGCACGCCTAAGCAAATCCCATAAGACATCTCTAACCCAGTCATGGCGATACTTGAATCCTGGCAATTCCTTACAGTGGAGGGCATGCTCACCAAATCTGTCCAAACAAGTTTTTTTACAAATGGGGCATGATTCATCTCGAGGGAAAAGAGGAATCATAAGCGGTATATAAGGATGGCTCTGTATTCAACTGCCGACATCCGTTGCCCAAGACCTTCAATGGGCACAACAGTCAAAAAATCCTGAGCATGAACCCCCTTGAGTCAAGCTAAAACTGCCTTTTGTCTTGGGCTCATATCGAATCGCTCCTCCAAATCATGTACGTGTTTACCATAAAGAGCACTCGCCAAGGTTTGTTGAGGTTTCTTGGGGGCGGTCTCCTTATCAGTAAAACCGCCTAGATCAAGATCCGGGAGAGTTGTTCCAATATTACCAAGTGCAAAAGAGTAGTCAGGATCTACCCTCATAACACCAACGTTTCGCAAGATGTGGTCCTGCAATTTCCACGACTAAGACCTGGAAGCCACAAAGGCATATACGGAGACATCCTCAGCCGAGAAAATTCCTAAGCCTCACTCATTAAATTTGGCGATAAGGATTAACTAGCAAAGAAAATAAAGAAACAAAAAATAAAAAAAAAGTTTGATTGCTTGAAGGTGCCCCATGCCATCTCAATAGCCCACAATCTAATAATTGTGTTATCACCCCATGTGTAGCCCTTGTTATTGTGTCTATGTGACATGGAGAATGCCCCGGTGTTTGTAGGCAACGCATATATTTACTTATTTTTGTAATATGTTTTGGGTGGCTTAAAGTCGAACAAAAATTCGAAGGCACTATAAACTTGATTCTCAAAAAAATATATATATACATATATAAATCTTACAAGTTTTTGACATACACGTAATATGGATAAACTTTTAGAGTTGATAACTTAAAATAAGATCGTCTGTTACAAGAAGAGTGAATACTTTCTCGTGACTTTTAATTTATACTGAACATTTCAATAAAATATATCATTAATGAACTTTTTATTTAAATGTCGTATATATTTTTCATGACTTGTATTTATATATTAATTCCAATCTTTCACATTAATACTGAAATCCACAATTTAATTTTTGATTTTATTTTTATATTTTATACTTGAGAAAACAAAAATACACTTAATTTTTTGTATGTGAAATCCTTAATTTTAATATAATATTGAATGCATTAAGCATTTCCAGTATTTATGTATATTTTAATTTAAAATCTGCATTAATAATAACAATAACCTTAATGTAAACATGCAAATCAGCTTCATTCGTTGATAAGCCAAACTCTTTTGTTATCCCATAAACAATAGAAATGCAAATTCTAAGATGCTTGCGTTAAAAATCCATAAGTAAATGCATAAACTTGCATACCTTGTTAAATATTTCTAACATTGACGAAATTTTGGAATTTGGATAGACTAAAATATATTTATAGTAATCATTTTGACACCCCTTTTGTCCTACCCGCACTATACGGTAATGGCATTAAGATTCTTGTATCAAGCATAGCTTACCGGATACAAGATATTCTTAAAAATCAACCTTTGACCGAGCGAGTCACTTTTTATAGGCTTTGATAGGTATGCAATTTCCACCCATGCCTATTTTCACCTTAAAACCTACTTGATATCTATTGCCTAACTCTTCGAAGAAATTGTAAAAGATTTAATCTAATTTTGGTTTTATGCTCGAAGATAAATGATATTTATATATGTTAAATCAAGGAACATTACACAATTACTACTTGATTGGAGTTGGAAAACATCTTTAGTTTCTAACATTAGGTCGTGGGTTTGAGATCTGTATCACACAATAAGTTATTTTTCAAAATGTTACCAAGAGACTGTTGTTAATTGATTATATTGAATTTATAAATAATACTATATTTATAATAAAGATTTTTTTTTCTCTTTCCATCAATAGAAGAGAATGGAAGATTATAACTAAGATTTTTTTTTTTCTCTTTCCATCAATATAAGAGAAATGATTTTGAAAAAAATTTGATAATGAGAATTAATCTCAAAATGCCATATGACAAAAATTATTTTCATTTTATTAGTATAGATAAATTATATACATTGTTAAAAAAAATAACTTATGAATGTTTAATTATATTATTTAAGTTCACCCGGCCACCCCTTTATTTTAGGGTGTGGAAAGTTGACACGACACGGGTTTAGAGAGTGACCCGCTCCATGTAGTAACCGTATTGTTGCCTCTTCTTACAATACCTCTTCTTACTACCCGGCTTTCTTTCTTCTATGCTAGTACCACCCTCCCGATTTATAACCCCACGCCTTCGTCTCTCTGCCACCTCACCCTCTTCAACGCCACGTCACCTAAGCCGCTCTCTTTCCCCATCCCTTACCATGACCGCACCACAACACTTAACGATATAAGTGATTTGTTTCTTCAACAGTCAACTATATTCTATAGGTGAAAAGGCGAATTCCACTAATTTTGCCTTTTGGGCATTACAAGCTTCATAAAGTGTCTTTTTTTTCTTTGTGGTAGGGCATTCGATAGGTGGAGTCAACCTACACATGGGGAGATGCTTGATTGATTTCATGTAGATATGGATTATAAATGCGCCTACTTTTTCATATATTACCTTTCATTTTCAATATTGTATAATATTTATTTAACAAAAAAAACTGTGATACCTTATATATAAAATTAATCATATGACATTAATATTGTTATGTTAAAAATTGTATATTGATAAAAGCATAGTTCACAAGAATAAATAAAAGGTTAAACTGACCGTTTTATAAAATGTAGAGTTAACTAGTTAACTAAATAAATAGTTCTTGTGGTTTTGTATATGTCAATTGGAGTCTAAGTATGTGATTGTATTTATAGCATAAAACTTATGCTAGCTTTTTATGAAATTACAATAATGCCTTTTTATATAAAAACTAAGTAAATAAAATTACAATAACCTTAACACGACTGGCATGACCAAGAAAGAGGGTTGCAAGAAATCAACAACGAATATGATGCTCAATAAAAATACAAACAAAACAAATAAGAAACTAATAAGAATTGTAATTTCATCTAAAAAAAATTGATGATATGTATACCTCTCCTATGATTTTAATGTATGCATTTCCCATATTAAATTAGTTATTATTCTTATTAGTGGCTTAATTGTAGGCTTGATTATTGTAATTCCTATTCCATTGTGTAACTTCTGTGTATATATTGGGCATGCACAATATTATTTGACCAAATAATATACAGATACGAATAGTTATATTATCTTTCTACTTTAATTCATAGAGTATTAATTTCACATATAAATGGTAGGTTTGGTCTCACCTTTACAATAGAAAGATAGAACTTGTCACTAAAGCAATATAGATAACAACGTAATATGATTGTTTAATGGGAAAATTCTCAAAATGAACATATTTAAAATTAAAATTCTATTTTTGTCACCCAAACTTTATAATTTCAAAAATGCCCCCTCTAAAGATGAGTTAAACTGTTAAAGAAGGACATTTTTGGAATTTTAAAGTTTGGTAGATAACAATGGAATTTTTTTCAAAGTAGGTCCATTTTATAGGTTTGAATAAAGATTTGAATAAACGTGGGTTGGCTTTAATTTATAGGTTTTGGTAGGCAGGTGTACTGCCATTTACTTAATCGAAGAGCAAACTAAATCACCTAGGGATGTCACGGATTTTGTCGACATGGTTCTTTGCCGATAGCCACAAGGGTGAACGGAACACATGGTGATGTATTATTCACGAATGGCTGGAATTGTTGAAGTAGATTTGAAAATTGTTGGAATCGTGGATAGGATGGTGGGTATGATAGTGGAAGTGGTGAAAGTGAATTGCGGGTGTTGGTGTCATATTTGTGCATCAAATTGGAGACAAAATGGAATAACTAATCTTATAACTGATTTTTTTTAATAAAAATTTAGTGTTAGAAACAAAACTTGTTATAATATGAAAACCATGTATCAAAAGTTCAAAGCATACAACTTCTGAAACAAATTTAAACCTTAAACATGTGAGTGTGTGACTAAAGCCATGTAATTAAAGTTTTATATTAGGATTAATTTATTATTTAAAATAAACAAAAGAGTGAAGCATAAGAGAATCCATGAATCCAAGTCAATGAATCATGTAGTCCATGTTATTATTTTGTTAAAGTGATAATTATCTACTTATAATAATATCCATGATAACTGATATGACATAAAAGAGGGTCCAATTTTGATACTCAATCTATCCCTTCCACCTTATCCTCATATTCCAATTCCATCCAACTTAATTGCAAAGCACTGAAGCTTCAGAAAAATCTCGTTTCATGTTCCTAAATAATAATAGTCGTAAAGTTCTAAGGAAATGTATAATAGGTTGTTCTTAGCCACTCAAGAACGTCACCTCAGCCTGTTTTTGTTGTTCCTCATCATTGTGACGGTTTTTGAAGAATGACGGTCTTCACACATCGTTCATAGATATGAAACGCCATGAGCAAGTGGGAGCCAACGATTGTTGGACATATATGCACAAAAACAACATATGGCATAGTTACCATTGATGTATGATTCTAAGACCGTCTTCATCGCCAAGACCCATAATTCCCATATTCATGCCAACTCAGCATGTCACATTAAATTTCCACTCATCTTTCTCACATGCTCATTTTACCCCAACCCTATTAAACACATCATTTTCACATGCAATCCACATTATACATATTAAACAAATATTGTGTGAGAAGAAAAATACTAAATTTGACTGCACCTGCACGTAGCTAAGCGCAGCACCCCAAGGGTGGGGATCGATGCCACAACGTAGCATGTGGGGCATGCAATGGCCACATGTCGTATATGGCATGCACACCCTGTGTTGCATGTCATCTTTAAGGATGCACTCGGATTATTCAGGAATATTATTATTGAGTAAATAATTATATAAAATGAATCATTTAATATGTTTAAACATTTTAAGAAATTACATGAAATATAGTATATAATGTAATTGTATAACTTAATCATTTAATCGGATGATCTTTTCTCGGTAAAAGGAATTAGATCGTATCTTGATTGGTGGGAGGCTCCGAGTGGTTATTCTACAACGAGATGGAACAAGTGTACTTCTAGAAAGGCCAAAATTTTGGTTTGGAGATTGCTATTGGATTGTTTGCCAACGAGGTATAATTTAAGCTTGAAAGGTTTAGATAACCCTTCTGTTTATTGCCCGATGTGTTCGAATTCGGTGGAAGTGTTGGCTCATGTCTTTGGAGGTTGTGTTATAGCATCAAAAATTTGTAATTATTTTGCTCGGTGGTTGGATTTGGATTTCCGATTAATAAAGGCCCTAAAAGTATTATTGATTGGTTGGATTCTAATACTTGGGTGAAAAAGAGAAAAGATGTCGTCGAAACGATTATATTTACAGCTTGGTGGATTATTTGGAGTGCCCGGAACGAAATGACTTTTGGTTCGAGTATCAAGTATAGAGAAAGCCTCTTTGATTCCATTGTTTCGGTTTCTTTCTTGTGGTATTCGTCTCGTAACTTTAAACACCGTATGAACTGGGTGATGTGGCTTAAAAACACGTTACTTAGTATGTAATTTGTCTTGTTTCTAGTTAGAAATTTCTAACCAGAGTGGTTTTATTTATAAGTCTGCCTTTCAAAAAAAATGTAATTGTATAACTGTTTGTTTATACATAAATTAATTATTCATTGCAAGTATTGTCAACTGTGTGACATAGTCTGTAAAAACTTGCAAGGCATTTACAAAATAGTTAAAGGTTGGCAATTCAAATGTGTATAGCTATGTCATGTGTCACCATGAACGCTTAACTGTGACAAAGATGATTTCTCTTTCTCACGATTTTTCCACATGGCGTTAGTCTCTTTTAAAGAGAGAAGGTTATATCTTGGTCTACCAAGTTCAAAAACACATGAGTTTGATTTTAAAAAAGTTCAATTTATTGTTCCATAAAGACTAAACATCTTTTTTCGAAAATGAGAGAGAGAGAGAGAGAGAGAGGTGGTTGTTCTTTGAAAGAGAAACATTACAAGAACGGTAGTTGGTGGCGAAGCTTGAACGAAAACGTTTGAGGAGATCAAAACTTTCGGATGAAATTACGAGTAAATTTACACTGAACATAAATGTTGGCGATTCAAATGTGTATATGTGGAGCGTGCATAATTACTAGTAGGGATGAGCTCGAATGGTACCGGTACCGACCGATATCGACCCTTAAAATCTTGATCACGAAAATCCCAATAATTGGTATCGGTACCGGTACCAAAATATTAGGTTCGATACCGGTATCGGTATTTCATGCAAAATTAGAGAAATACCGATACCTTACCGAAAACTCAAAACTTTGTACCAATTCGGTGCCAACGTTACCAAATCGGTGTCGAATTCAATACCTGTATTGAAATTGCTCATCCATAATTACTAGTTTTTTTTAGAAAGCAAGTTGAAATATATGGAACAATTGGTGTAGGTGTCATACTTCAATTATTGGGAGGATGTCAACTTTTGTCATCATAACAGTGAAGTAGAGTTAGAACATTCACAATAATGCATTTTTAAGGGGTGTTTGGGATTTTTTTTTTCTTCTATTGTATGCATAGTTTTTATCATGCATTTTTTCCAAGTTGTTTTTTGACAAGGAAATACAAAAACGCTACCCTTTGGAGATGGTGGGGCCAAGTAGGGTGGGGTTGGGTCTTGAATAAAAAAATTAGTATTTTTGTATTTGTTACATAAGTGGGAAATGTAAAAGATGGCATATATGTTGTAACAATGTTTCTGGGTGTTATAAGATTTCTTATTTAGTGGGTTTTATATAATTTTAAAGAAAAGTGTTTTATGATGTGACAGTTAACTAGTCATATTTTAGAGCCTTTGTTGCTCTTAATTTTATCATCTGGTTTAATTACTTTTTTTTAACCGGGCCTAATCTATCTGTTAACTAATGTCATTTAGCTGGGATGTCTCCTCGTGAAGACATTTTTTTTATGTTTGCAGAAGATCGACAATTCCTAAAGAGCATAATCTACAACTAAGGGAGCTGAAACCAATGTAATAGTGCTCCATGGTATTCAAGTTGTTTTCTCTCCACTGCTATACAAATAGGCAAAGGCGACCAAAGCATGTGACCAACCAAAATGGTCACAAAATTAGCGCCCAAAGCAAAATCCGACGCAAGAAATGAGACCAAATCTTTTTGATCGTTAATTGGAAATATAGCGACCAAAGTTGTTTTGGTTGCAAACATAGTCGCTAGTTTTAAAAAAACAAACATATATATATAATAGATCTCATTTTGATCACAAATATACCGACCGGATTTATTTGGTTACAAATACAGTCGCCAATTTTTAAAATAGACAAAAATTGAAGTTGTCAGAAGCAAAAATGGGAAATAAAATTATGGAAATTGTTTTGGCTGCAAATATAGTTGCTAGTTTCAAAAATAAATTTGAAATTAAATAAAATTAAAAGTATTGCAATAGACACAAATTAATATAGTAAATGAAATGGTTTTGGTCGCAAATACAGTCACTATTTTTTTTTAAATAAAATTGAAAGTAAATATAACCAGAAGCTATCCGTTTTCTAACCAGGGTCCAAAAGGTTGTGCATAGCAATGTGTCGACTCCAAAGGGGCAGGGGTATGTCTTTAGCAGGTTAGGGTTTGCAATTCAGAAAGGGGTGGCGGCGCAGCTTGTTGCCCGCCTACCTGCTATATTGATGTAATATCTATGTTTCATCAGTAGAAATAAAATCTTTATAAAAAAAAAAAAAAAAAAAAAAAAAAAAAAAAAAAAAAATAAAAATATAAAAACAATTTAAGTCTGTTGCAAACGGATACAAATATAGCAACTGAAAATGTTTTGGTGGTATTTTTAATCGAAATTCTAAAAAAGATTAAAATTGAAAATTATTTAGACCGGTCGCTAAAATCAGTGGCGGATCCAGGAATATTTTTCAGGTGGTGCACTGTTTTTATATGTTTCAGCTTTATAGGGTCAGATGTAAAAAATTTTTGGGTCGTTTCGACGGGTCGGTTGGATATTTACTAAATGCAAGCCTTCAACAATCAAATTTGTGACATCTATACTATAATCTACTTGTGAAAATTCATTATGTTTTTGTAGTCATCCAAGTAGGATTGTTCATGGTCCGCTTTTGACGGTTATTATGTCAAACCGTGAGGCAAGTCGTTAATAATGGTTTTTTATTATAGAAAACCGAAACGTCAAAATGTAAAACCGAACCATTACTAACAATTTGGTTTCATGGATTAGATTTTTTTTCACATTTGTATAAAATGTATAAAATATCATATAAAAAAGCTACCTGCAAGTTGTCCAAACATAAGAAAATAAGATGTTCAAAATAACTATTTGTATGAAGATAGATATGTGCATTTCAGAATTAGTAAAAAAAAATTAAACAAATGGCCAACTTCTAGAATCGAACCCCCAACATTCATCTTAGCAACCAACGCCTAAGCCACTCCACCACTTTTCTAGTTTCATTAAGCAATGCACTCCAATTTTATAAAGGGGTGCACTCAAGATTTTATATATAGCATTACGCTATTATTATGAAACTCGGGTGGTTCCCGTGCACCCCCTACCTCCAAGGTAGATCCGCCCATGGCTAAAACAGTCACAAAGTATAATAATGAAACAATAAATAAATTCCAACCGCAAAAACACTCACAATTTAAAAGAAATACAATAATAGAAACTAGATTTAGTCACAAGACTAGTCTCACAATTGATTTCCAAAAAAGTTAAAACAAGCCACAAGGTCTTAAAATAGTCGGAAAAAAACAAATAAAAAGAAAAGGTTTTATCTAACATCTTTGTATCACCGGTTCAAATGTGCTTTAAATATTAATTTAATTATCTACTAGATATCCAATACTTGAATTTATTTAACTTAATCTTACTCAGTTCTTGCATTGATGATATATGTTCTTCTAGTACGTAAAACCTTTGTTTTCAAACTTGAGTTCTAGTTATATACTTATATCTACAAAGTAGAAACTCGTGTGTAAATAAAGAAAGCTAGTTAGTCTGAATAGTTCTACTTCTTAGTTTCGGAGTAGACACCACAGTGAACTTGACTTGGGAAAGTCTCACGATCACTATATCTCCCATGATCATAAACACGCTTAGGCCAAGTATAATGGGGCGAGAAATGGGGCGATTTGGGGCGAGAAAGAGGAGGAACACCGCCCCCTGGGCGATATACGGGCGAAACGGGGCGGTGGCAAGGAAAGTTTGTCGCCGGGGAGGAGAAAATAATATTACTATTATATTACTTGTTGTGTACGTGTGTATATATATGTATATGTTGTGTGTGATATACATACATATATATATATATATGGTGACGTGGCAAATTTGTAGCCCCCTCCACCATTACACCCCAAAAACAAAAACCCATCTTTTTCTGACTGGGCGCCACATGGCGGAAAATGCCTCATTTTGTAGTCTCTCCACTACGCATAGCCTTATGGATAGTATAAGAAATTTACGTGGTCAATAGACTACTTTTTAAATTAATTATAGTTTGTAAAAACTGTCAATTTTTATTATATAAAAAAGGAAAATTGGTTTATATTGGTCCCAAGTATTTCATTTTTTCCGGCGCTGGTCCCAACTTTCTTATACGTTGATTCCACCATTCCACGACTAACGGAGTACTAACTCCGTTAGGTAAATGTTGATGTGTTCGTTCTAGTTGTCAAAATCATGTGACATGGCTGCCTACGTGGACCTATATGTGTATTATACTTATACTTAAACCCTAATCTATACCAATGTTCAATTACTCTTCAAAATACTCAAATATATTATCTCTCAAGCCCTAATTGAATCAATGAATCGATTTCACTCTCAAACCTTAATAACACTCTGCTCATAAGAGTTCATCATAATCTAAAGAACCCTATATTCTTATACAATGGTGGACGATTTTTTTGGGGAAAGAAGGAGCCGATAGTTGCTACCATACGCCAGAAGCAGCGGCAACGGTGGATTTTGACGGTGGTAGCGGCACACGAAGATGGTTGGGCAGAATAAGAGGGCGGTGGTAGCGGTACACGGAGATATCAGAAGGCTGTAGCAGCCGACGTGATTTAGGTTTCCGACATGATAACTATGGCGATGGCGTTGATGATTGAGATGCAGGGGAGTCAAGTGATCAAAGGTGGTTACTAAGGTTGTGGGCGAGTCGACTATAAGCTATTTCTGAAGAACTGGTACAACCTCCGGCATCTACAACTGGCGATGAAGGAGATGTGAATATTTCCCATGTCTGCCTACATGGATTCCATGTAATTATGTTAAGTATAAGCTAAAATCCAAGTAGACAGCCATGTCACATGATTTTGACAACTAGGACGGACACATCAGCATACACCTAACGGAGTTAGTACTCTGTTAGTCACGGACTGGTAGAATCAACGTATGTGAAAGATGGAACCGTTGCCAGCCAAAATGATAGTTTGGACCAACGCCGACAAAAATGAAATACTTGGGACAAACAAAAACCAATTTTCCTATAAAAAATACGTAATTTGCAAGTATATAGAAAATTAAGGAAAGAGATTACTAGTTGTATAGTGGTTTCGATAAAGGTTGACAAGTCCAACACATGTGCGCTCCTCATTCTGCATTTGAGTTCGTTTTCAGGATAATCTTCTCATTAAGCTAGTACAGATAACTGTTATAATGATCATTAAGAAAGTAGTTGAAGAAACACGGATCTACTCCTCACAAGTGGGCCTTAGATCAGATGAGTCTACAAGGTAGGATACGGTTGCTGCCAATACGATATGAATACAATTCCTAAAGTCCAGTGACGTGAATCCTGTAAAACAGAACACCGTGAGCTCGTTACGGGAAGGATGAGGTGGGGGGTCTTCCCGTAACCACCCTCCGGCGTGAGAATAAGTACAGTCCTGATGAGAAGATAAAGTACTTAAGTGAATTGAGAGAGTACAATGGCAGTGAATGAATACCTCATGATGATCGAGAGGGTATTTATAGCCGAAGGGTGTGGGAAGGTGATTGGGCCAGCTGTCCTTAAGAATATGCCTGCATAACCGTCTGGACACGTGTCTCTATGTGATAGGTTCGACCTATACGTTGCATGTGCATGTATAACAACCTGGACACGTGTCTCTTTATCTGTTATCGGGGGAATATTGGCCATGTGCACGGTTATAACGACCTTGCCAGGTGTCATTGGTTAATTGGCCCAAAGATCACGTATTACCCAAGAAAGCATCTTGATAAATCTTCTAGAGGGTGACAACTGTCCCGGAGCATTACCTCGTGGCCATTTACGCGGAAGGTTATTCCTTCTTGCGGATGACTTCTGAGGGTGCTATGACGCTTCCGCATGTGCTATGAGAGTCTTTCTTCCTCAACTGATTATGCGGATAGTTTATATGTCCCGCGGGTGCCTTATGAGGGACTTCTGATTGACCCGCGGGCATTATTTAAGGGTATTTGGGTCTTTTTGGTATCCTACCTCTATATAGTGATTGCCTTTTCCCGTCACGCTAATCTAGTGATTATTTAGACGCATTTAGTGTTTTATTTAGAAGCTAATACGTTTTTCATTAATTTAAAAGACTATTAAATATATTAAATTAATGGATTAAACCATCCAATCCATCGAAGAACCCTTACCTATTGTTTAAATAGTCTACTGAAAATATACTACCTCAACCAATTGTCGTAAGGGAAAAAGGAAAAAAAAACGAACTTGACTTTGATGTTATCATCATTATAAAAGTATTCATGGCCACTACTTCTACGAGACTATTGCTTAGTCGACTAATATGAACGTATGGAATAATAGACTCGACTCCATTATCTTTGCCGCCCAAACACCAAATACCATGAGTATAAAGAAAACTATGCCCCTTAATCAATATTAAATTTTGGATTACATATAATATAGTTTTCATCAATTTTTTGTTTGCCAACTTCATGCGATGTTGTGTCATCTATACTATATCTACTATTTAGTTTTCGACCAATCAAGTCGCTTGTAAAGATAAATAGCAAATAAATTGTTGTTTTAGTGGATGCTAATAAAGAGAACCACTTGGTGACAAAAACATGTATTTTCTATTTTGAAAATAGATAATGTATTTTAAAGATTAATTAGCTGAAGTGATTAAAAAGAAAGAAAACTCGAACAAAAGAGGAAAGATGACAAATTCCTCCGGATATGACATCAATCACCATTAGACATAACAGGTTTGCCATCAATGAAAAACAAAAAAAGAAAAACATATTACAATTGTAAAAAAGGTTATTATAAATTATATCTCAATGATCTATGGCATTCTCTGATGGCTTCTTACCTTTGTTTTCTCGTCTACACCTATGGGTCGAGATGGTTAAGCATATGCATCCTAGAAATCGGAATTATGACCCGCGTTTTGCCCTCAAACCCTAATTCTGCATTCATCGTTATTCCCCGCTTGACTAAATTTATATAGTCTTTTGTTTCAAACCCTAAAATTGCACCATGGAGAGCAATTTCGATCAGCTAGAACATTAAATTCATGGATTGATATCTCTTTTGAAATTTTGTTTTGTTATTTGCTTAATCTGAGAAATCAACATGATTCGATATAAGCAATTTTCTAAATCGTTTGGAATAAGAAGGCAATCGGTTAAATCATAATCAACCTACTTCATCTTGACATGTTCTGCTTACCATGTTAATCTTTATCAATAGTTGAACTTTTTGCGTTTGATCGATCTATCGTTTTCATTATAGAGCGAAACACATTTTCAATCTTAATATGGTTTTTGAGACATTTACTCATGATTGCTATCATTATAATGGATTTTAATTTTATTATGCGTACTCTAGCTCTATATGGTTGCTTTGTATTGGGTTTTCAACGAACCAAACGCTCCTAGCTTACGTTGACATGTCAAATGTCTAAAAATCATTTTGCTAAGTGTGTACATAATAATTGGCTTTATTGTCTAGTTCGAACTTCATTGGGGAAGGTCTTAGCGGAGGCAATGTTTTGTCATCAATATCAGTTTTCTACCAATCAAATATTTTGTATTATATAAAGGACAAACAACAAGTTGTGTGTAGTGAATACTAAGTGAAAGCAATACATACTATTTAAAAGACATGCTTTAATGACATTGAAGATTGAAGAAAGAAAGACATACAATATCATAAAACAACAATATCATAAACAAGATGAAAACGAGAAGAATACCCTACAAACCACTTCAACTAGAATACACATGTGTACCAAAGATGTCTTAAACAACACATTAAAATTCATAATAATTTCAACAATGTTCAACTATTTTTCGAGTTTCCATTCATATCCATTGAGGACGAACCCCCAGGGTGAACTTTCTTGTTCCCACCATATTTAACCCCAATGTTCCTTTTCTCACAATCTTGATCCCCCTTTCCTTTATTTTTCTCCCTGATACGCTCTTGTTGAGCGTTGATGTGGGCAAAGTTGAAACCAATGGATGACATTTGTCGCTAAACGAAATATGATGTATTTGTATTTAATGTGGTTTTGATGATGAGATGAAGAGTGTAGTTGTTGCCTTGGTATTTATAGCCAAAATTGCTCCCTTTTGGAGCCATTAAACCACTAGCTAGCACTTGAAGATACTTTGTGGTTATAATTTGGTGGTTTAAGCACTATGAGCATTTGTTGGTGCTTATAAATTTAGAATGGCAGCTTTTAAATTAGGACGAAACATTAGAGTCATGAATGTGTGTATAGGTGTAATAGTGTATAGCTCACATTATTAATTAACTAAAGATGGCTATGCATAGTTGGACATTTGTTTGTTGATCACTCATATATACTATTTAATTTTAAAGGCTCACATGCTTGTAGCTTGGTGTTATATTAGGTTGTTCAGTTATGATCACTTCTTTCTTAATGTTTTCTCTTTTGTTTTCTTTAACTTCGTAAGAGAAAAATAAACTTAGTTTTCTAAATGATATAGTTTATATTTCTTGTAATCTCAATTATTATATATGCATACTCTCCCACAATGAGAGATGAGGGTTGTCATTTACACACAAACTAATTAAACCTAAAAACATAGGTATCCTTTCACTTGGCGTGTTCTTCTGAAAAAATTACCAACGTGTGATAACCTAGGTCAATTAGGGCTCAATGTCCCTTCCATTTTGTATCCAATTTGTCTGTCACAAATGGAAACTAATAATCATATTCTTGGTCATTGCCACGTTGCAGAGAAGACCTTGAGGCTGGTGGCAATTTGGATAGAGACAAACTTTTGGTCCGGCGAATTCGAAGACCGTGATTATATTATTGGACGAAGCGCGTATTAATTCGAAACAAAATGTGTTAATTGAAGTGGTTTGCCTTATAAGCTGGTGGATTATTTGGAATTTCAAAAACAAGATGGTTTTTAGCGGTTAGAAGTGGTGAGAGTTTTGAGAATATTGTTTATTATTTTGTTTTATGGTATACTAGTTGAAATCGTATAGCTCGACATCCTTACGATGTTGATCAGTTCGTCATGTTAGTAATGGAAAAACATTAATGACGTGATAAACCTATAACTAAAATGTACTTGTTACATAGAGAGAGTATCCACGTCAGATGAGTATGATCCTGAAGACATGACTGTCAGCTTGGTCGAGTTTCCCTTTGAGATTTATGCTAATGACGGGGATTAGAGTTTTGTTGAATACCGAAAATATTAGAGAGAGAGAGAGAGACAAAAACACACATTCAAGGGGAAATCCTTGATTAGCAAGTATGTGTAATATGCTCTATTAACAATTATCAAGCTAATATATTATAAGGTATAATTTAATTATTTTGATCTTATGATAATATAAGTGATAATTAATGATACCCATATAAATAAACATATAAATTATATTTATTTCAAGATGAGTAGATTAATCTTTAAAATATAGTGTAAACTGCAAAACTATTTTCTGTCAACAACTTACATGTTATTTATCTTTTACATAATGCAAATGATCATTTGATTGGTCTAAAACTATAACTAGTAGATATAGATTAGCCTTAAAATAATCTAATAATTAGGTGACCACCAAACAAATTATGGCCAACTGTGCATAACTATTTTCACTAAGCATTTTTTATGTGATGAGGTATCTATACACTTACACATTCATGGCTCTAATGCTTTGTCCTAACATATATATATTTTTAAAAGCCCGGCCACGTTCTAATTTTATAAGCTCGGCCAAGAAAACTCAAAGCGTTTAAGCCACCAAGTGAACCAAGAGTGTTTTCAAGTGCTGGCTAGTGGTTTAATTGTCAAAAAGCAAACATTTTAATTACAATTGAATACCAAAGAAAACAACTATAGTCCTACTATCATCATCATCAAAACCCATTAATACAATTAAACATTTTTAGTTTAGCAACAATGTCATCCATCGGTATATACCTAGCCCACTTTGATGCTCAAGAAGAGCGTATTACGGAGAAAAATAAGCAAAGAAAAGCATTCAAGATTGTGAAAAATGAAATTTAAGGTAAAAATGAAAAGGTTGTCATTTTGTTCAATCATGCATATTGAACCGCGTATATGTATATTACTTTCACCTTGCATCTGGTACTTAGCATATATATCAACTATTCATAGTTTTCAACCAACAAAATCTTTTGTATCATATAAAGGATGTACATAATGCCAAGATCAAAAGAAAACTCCAATTTTGCCATACCCGTTGTAAAAAAACTCTTTCGTTTTATACTAAATAATCCATATTAGGGTTGTAAGTGAATGAAAGTTCAGCAAACCGTTCATGAAATGTTACGGGAATTCCATTTCGTTCGTTTAATAAATGAATGCACATGACATAGGGATTAAATTCGATTAATTGAACGAATATGAACAAATGCCGTGTACATTATGTTGTGTTGATGAATGTTTTAACTCAGTAATATATTCTTTTATTTATGTATCTATATCTTGGTAACGTTAGGTCAAAGTCCCTTCAAGAATAATCTATATATTGAAATTTGAATGTATGAAATGGACTTACCTGACCTCGTACTATTTGCCACCAAACACCCAACACCATGATTAAAAAACAATATCATGCTGATTATTCAATATTATATTTTGCATTTGATGTATTTTATAGTTTTCATCCAATCAAGTATTTTGTATTATATAAAAGCATAAATGACAAGTAAGATATGTGTAGTGGAACTAAGTGAAATCAATATCCATACGATTAAAAAACCAGGATTGAACAAGAGTGAGGATTAACTAAAAAGAAACACAAATATACCATAAACATGAAAAAAAAACGGAGAGACCACCCTACAAACTCTAATTTCGTTTAAGCACAAAACTAGAATACACATGCTTTTCAAACACCGCTTTAATCTACACATTAATATTCATAATTTCAACAATGACAAATTAGTTTTCGTGCTTCAAGCAATATCCGTCGAGGGCGAACCCCCAGGTTGAACTTTCTTGTTCCCACCAGTTTTAACCCTGACCTTTCTTTTCTCACAATCTTGATTCTTTTTCTCCTCCCTTTGTTTATTTTTCTCCCTAATACGCTCTTGTTGAGCGTTAATGTGTGCAAAATTGAAACCAATGGACGACATTGTTGCTAAACTTAAAAGTTATATAGATGTACTTAACTAGTGTGGTTTTTGAAGATGGTGAGATGAAGAGAGTGTTGTTGTTGCCTTGGTATTTATAGGGGAAATGTTGTCTTTTAGACCCATTGAACATTTAAACCACTAACTAGCACTTGAAAACATCATGTGGTTAAGTTGGTGGCTTAAGCACCTTTGGGTCTTTGTGGTTCTTATAATATTAGAGCCATGAATCTGTGTATAGTTTATACTTATCACATTAAAAGTGTTTTTAAAGGAGGTTATGCATAGTTGGCTATTGCTTGGTGAGCACTTAATTAAACTATTTTGAGGCTAACCTGTTGGTAGCTTTTTTCCTTTTTCTGCTTTGGTTTGTTAAGTGATCATTTCTTTCTTTCTGTATGTTTTTGCTTCTTTTCTTTCTTCTATAAATATTTGAACTCATAGTTGAATATATATCACGTGATTGTTTTGATGTAATTTTACAAATTACACTATTTATAAAAATTGTACTTATTATATTAAAAAGATAGTTATGAAATATGCAAAACTAAAAGTTTATCATATATATTTACATTGAAATGGAAGTCATACGGACAATAAGCTGAGACACTAACACAGTGGTTGTACACTGACTTGAGCAAGATCACCACAACACATACTGGATGTTAGCATACTATATATGCCTTTCGCAAGGTATAAGTTAAGCATTAACGCCTTTAGTTGGACATCAAGAAAGTAGAAGTAGGTTTTGTTGTGGCTTGTCAATATTGCATTATTTAAATGTTTCATGTTATTATGTAAACTTGTCTGATTTATTGAGTCGTATAAACCACGAACTCGTCCACTTTTAAGTTGGCGCACCCTTTCTTTTTTAGCATGTTTTTCAGGTAATAACTGGGCGTGATGGTTTATAGTTCTTTTAAGTGTGTGTGGGGCTGTGGGCTAGGGCTTTCTAAGATGCCGTGTGTTTTAGATCGAAGACTATAGATGATGCCTTGGTTTCTTGTTTGGTTGTTTTAGGGCATTTGCTGTGATGGATGTGGATGTTTAGACTTATGTTCTTGTGCTTTTGGAGCTTGTGTCTTTGTGATCGGATGTAGAACCATAAATCAAAGATTTAGTAAATCGTATGTGTTATTTTACTATATTTCCGCTGCTTTGTTTGATTTTCAATCGTCTCACCCCATTCTCTAGGTCTAGGGTGTGATAAACCAACATTAGGCAACGATGAAATGTTACCTAAATAAATTTAACATTAATAGATCACGGTTAAGAGATCACGTTGTGCAACTTTCCTTCGTTCTTTGATGATTAAGAACAAACATATGTGTATGAACTTCTTTTCTATTTTCCAATACTTTTATAATGTAATTTCTATATTTTTGGTTAAAGGCCGTTTGGTAGCCTTTTAATCATGATTCTGTTAAAACACTATCTCTAAACTGGTCGGAGGTAGAGTAGTTTGGTTTACTTAAGAGTTAAGACATCTTTTAATAAGTAAGTTTTAAAAACATGCTAATACATTCACATACTACCTCATAAATTAATTAATCAGACCTCTTAATAATTCAGCACAAGATTGTCAAACAACCCATAAGTCGATATTAAAACATTTTCTTTATATAGCCACCTACAAAGTGAGCATATGGATTAATGAATTGAGCAATATGGATTAACGAATTGAATACAATAAGAGCTTTCTCGCCTATGTGGTTTTATAATAACTTATCCACTAATTAGTAATTAGGTCCAAAAGAAAGGCCATTATGGTTGTCAAAACCCTCTGGTGGATGATGAAGATCATACCCATTATGATTGATAACTATAACTTATGCGTAAGTAATAATTAAAGTATTACATTGAAATAGTGGCCACAAAAAAATACTTTTATTTAATTTAGTGATAATTTAAATAATTAACTTGACACATAAGATTACTTTTAACATTATGACAATGTGTTCCTTGAGTTCGCATAATCTAAGGAATATATATGTAGGAGAGGGGGGTTAAAATTGTAACAATGTGTTCATCGATCATATCCTCCGAGAGGTGCAATTCCAATTCGTTCATTCTAAACTAGTTTGGGTATGACTCTTCCCCTCCTCTCCAAAAGAATAGTTTCAAACCGCTTAAGAAGCCTAATATGTATGTGCAAGTAAAGTGAGCAATTTCCACCCACATATTCATAGTTTATATATATCATAAATAATTTATAAAATGAGTTTTGGTAAATCAGTTGAACCACTTGCATACTTTAGTTATAGTATTAATCAATTTTAAAGGTGGTTGATCTAGGTTCGGGTGGCTTGCATGGTGGCAGATATAAATATCAAAAACATAATAGGATACTAATAAAAATAAATAAACACCACTGTGTGGTTCTAGTAGGAGTTGATGAATATCAAATAATAAAACACTCCTCGCTTATGTTTATTCCACTTAGTTTGACTTGAATAAACATTTCCAAATATCCTTTGTACATGGAAAATTAATAAAGATAACTAAAATAATAGTATAACAAACTCATTTTATGAACTATTAACTTTTTTTTTAATACTACAAACTAAATTAACTGTAAAATACTAACTAATGTCTGTCAAATTAGTTCATGCTCGCTCTCCTATTAACAAATTTATCTCCTTTATACACGTTTTTATTTTTTTTTATTAAAACTAGCTTTAAAAATCCGTATATTACATGGGATAAATAAATATATAAATTACAATAAATAATTTACTACAAATAAAAAAAATAATTAAGTCTATTTATATTATGTAAAAAATGTATTACAAATATAGTCGTTTTATATCAGGCTTAGGCTAAATGTAATCCCCTTGGTTGCTTGTCATACCCCCCATTAGAAAAACTAACTTTCATATTAACACTTGAAATCATATAATTACCAAATTAGCACAAAAGTAAGGATATAATATTATTATTTTTTACAAGTTGCGTTTTCTTTTTATGATTTCGAGTTTAGGGTTTTGGGTTTCGGTTTTAGGGTTTAGGGTTCGGGTTTAGGGTTCGGTTTCGGGTTTCGGTTTTAGGGTTTAGGGTTCGGTTTCGGGTTTCGGGTTTAGGGTTTCGGGTTTTGGGTTTTGGGTTTAGGGTTTCGGGTTTTGGGTTTTGGGTTTTTGGTTTATTTTGTAAAAGATAAAGTGGTAAAATAAGGATATTATAAATATATATACTATTAAAATTAAAAAAAGATATTATAAATATTTATAATAGTAATATTAAAAATATTAATATTAAAAAAATAAATTAATGATAATACTTGATAGTTTTTAATTGATATATGTAGTGGAGGTTATCAAATGAAAGTAATGTTGAAGGGACTAATATGTATATAAATAATGTCAAGAGCTAATTATAATTTATGTAATAAGTTCAGGGGGTATATTTAGTAAAAATGAAGTAAGGGGGGTATGTTTAGCAGCACCCTTTATATCATCAAATATATTTGAATTTTAAATCGAGAATGAGTTGTTCTACCATCGAATACAATAATGAAGCAATGTCACTTAAAGCATAATTTAAAACAATGAGTCATTTCGATGTGAAATATGTAGCTAAAGTCTTTCACAAAAATGTTATACATTCTATACCCGGCCATAGACAAAAAAGACAACAAATTTTTCTTTTTGAACAACTTTCATGTTGTCCTTATAAACACATTGTTGTTCAACTGTCACAATATTCTTATAATAATTATAAAAAATGGAAAATTTGTCTATGATTTTTAAGACTGACTATTTATAAAAAAAAATTAAAAATATTATAGTTTTCTTCAATATAAAGATGTCTTAAAAAATTGAATTTTAATGTATTATTTAAACATAAACTCTTTTATATATACATTTCAATTTTAAAGAAAATATATTTATGACACGTAATTATTATATTATTATTTTTTTTATATAAAGTATGTTTAGAATATAATTTATGAATTAATAACTCAATCAATAGAGATTGATCAATTAATACAGTATGTTGAATTTATAATCAATACTATATTTAGAACCAAATTTTTTTTTCTTTTCCATCAATAAAGAGAAGTGATTTTGACGGGAATTTGATTAGTGAGAATTAACCTCAGAATGTCATGTGTCTAGATTATTTTCTTTTATTCGTGTAGGTAGATGGCTAGCATGTTTCCCTTTATTCCCACTCCTAAATCTATATATTTGTTTACCATGAAACCTAAACACTCAACCACCTTACGGGAAGACTTTTCTTTTCTACAAGCACTGATGTCACTAGGTGACCTTTTGACCCGATCAAACCGAAGATTTCAACATATACATTTGGTCCTTTCGTCAGTAGAATAGCAATTTGAAGAGCCGATGCGAACATATCAAACTCCAAAGGTTTGGAACTTTGATGCAACACCGGGTTAGCTACTAAATATGGTACTTCAATGTTATCACATCAAGTGGAATATAGCTCATGTAGCAAGGAGGAGATCCAACAAAGATCGGTAACAGTGTGTGTAAGGCCACGATTTGATTTTGGCTTTGGGTAACTTAAATTTCCAAATACCTCTAGTATATGATTGAGAATAGTTGTAAAGATTTATTCGCCCCGAATTTGGTTTTAGAAACAAGACTTTGTTACAAAATAAAAACTATATAACTACTAACTATTGCAACTTTATTACAACTTTATAAATTTAAACCCTATAATGTAAGTGTGAACAAGATGAAATCACATGAACCATTTGTGTGTGGTACCGATATCGTACCCCTATCTATACTAAACCAATAAATATGATACGGTATTCATTACTCACTTTTGTCAAAATTAGTATTCAATATTTTCGATTTATACCGATAACCACTTTAGTTTCTTCCAATGTTGCATAAATATTGTTAAATGTCATGTCATTCCTTCAACTCCAACTAAAGTTAGGGTTTTTAAAAGTAATAAAATACTCTAATTCGTTGAACTCATGTTTACCTAACCTAGATTAAAGTGGTCAGTTCTATTACAAGCTCGTTTTATCCCGTCCACTTCATTTGTTGGTGATCGGTGGTGGGTTCATGCTTTACACGAAATACTAGAGAAAATGCATCGTAGTTAAGTTTTTAGCTATCAAAGGGACAAGTATTGTGATAGCATCATGTTTTATACATGCCAGTTGTCTGCCACATAATAACGATATCTCGTTAGTTTGTTACTTGGGATTTTCAAATACATTCCTTACTTTTTTAACTTTTGTTTAGTCTCACCATCTAAAAAATTAGAAATATAGAATAAAATTAAAAAAAACTTGTAATCGAATCAAGTATTATCTAATACCATGTTCATCTCATCCCAATTTATTATTTTAAAATTGATCCCATAATTGAATACCAATCGTGTACCCGCCTTAAATGTTTTAGGCTTCAAGCATGATTGTAAACAAACGAAGCTACTTATGAGCTAATCTAAGTCGGCACACAAAAAGCTCAAATTAAACCAAGCTTAAACAAGCTCGAGCCTAAATATGATATTGTTTAATAAATTATCACGAGCCCAAACTTCATTTATCAAGCTTGGGCCAGCTTGGCAGCTTGCAAGCCTAAACGAACTTATTGTTTATGTACTTTGATTTAGTATATTTCATACGTTCATTTAAAATTTATAATTATATACAATTTATGATAAAACAACTTAATAATATATATTATGTTAATATAAAACTATAACTGAATTATTGTATAAGAATAATTTTAGATGCTAGAAACTAATAAATAACTAATAAACGAGCTTTGTGACTAGCTTGAACTTAAAAAAGTACTCGTGAGTTGAGCATGAGCTATAGAAATAATGCTCAAAACCAGCTGGGCTTGGGCTTGGGCTCGGGCTCGGGCTCAAGCTCTTTATAAGTTCAACAAGCTTGGCTCGAGCCTAGTCGAGCTCGGGCTGGCTCATGCACACCTGTAGTTTCAAGGTTTAAGTTCGTTTTCATCTTATGAATGTGAAAACCAACATAGATAAGAAAGTTGTAACTAATCCTTCTAACATGCTCTCGTGCAAGGCAGGTATGCAGATTTGACATTCACAATAAAGCATGCAAATATCTGAATACAAACTTGTCACTCACACCCCCTTTAAGCCCACTAATGTACACTATAACTATCCTTGAAAACAAAACAATAAAACAACACGTTATGACAATTTTTCCTTTTTTTATAAATTAACCACAAATAAATATCAAAATCGCGCCCCTCACTGCGACTGATGAGGGTGGGCATAAAACATCATCCCAGGCGGCTGTAAAGGTGGTGGGGTGGGGGCAGGGGCCATAGACGACCCTTGATGAGTCACAGGAACCATCATATAAGACGGTGGCGGAGGCATAGGCATTGGCATTGGCGGTGTACTGACACCGCCATACGGAAATGTGGTGGCAGGTGGTTGCAAATATTGGTGTGAAGGCGGTTGCATAAATTGAGGTTGTTGGGAGTTTGGTAAAATCGGTTGGTAAGAGACGGAAAGAGGGGTGGTTTTCGTCAGGCCTTGTTCGGCTGCAAGTGACGAGAGAACAGATGACATGATGTATTGAGAAGAGGTTGAAGCTGTTAGTCTATCTGCAACTTGTGCTGCTATGTTAGAAGCTAACTTTTTAGGAGCATCAACAGATGTTGCTTTTGTGTCTGTTATGTAGTTTTCGTCGTCGAGACGTTTGCGCGTGTTTTTGGCTTCCTCTCTCTGCGCTTGCGCCACCTGAAAACGTTTACAAATCATTATTAGTATTGTTATTATTGCTATTATTGCTATCTTGGTTTTATAAAGTGTTTGCCACTCTGATGCGTTTTGATCCCAAAATCCGTGGGCGCACGTCACATACGCCTCGCAATTACAAAGTATTAAATAATTCTTTGTGAATAATATTTTATTTGTTAACGTTTAATCAATAATATAAAAGATATTCTCTTCATCTGCGGTTAAAATTGTTCAATCGATGGTCTGATTTTTCAAATACTCGAAAACACTTGCCGAATCAGTGGTTAGATTTGTTCAACGGATGGTATAATTTTACCTAACCAAGGAACGATTTATAAAAGCAATATAGGTGTTTGGGGACTAAATCCATAACTTTTAAACTTTGAGAACAATATCAAAAATTTGGACCAAACCAGAGGCACCATCCGTGTAATTTACTCTTACTAGTATTATTAAGATTATGACTATATTTATTTAATTTTTTTAATGTTTAGAACTTAACAATTTAAAATATAATATATAAAAACAATCAGTACTTTTTATCAAGTAACGCCTCGCATACATGACGCGCGCCTCGCACATTGCATTGTGGGATCAAAACGCCTCAGAGCACGTTTAAAACAAAAGTAAACGAGTATACAAGCATACCTGCATTTGGGTGCGAACATTCTCTAACTCGGATTCCTGAAAATACAATTAAGCAAAAAACAAAATATCACTTCTCATAACATTTAATTTGTAAAGTATAATACAATAATAAATACTAATAACAACAAAAACAAATGTAATAATAATACCTGGTCATTCAACGCGTCACACAGCTGAGACACAAGGGCCAATCTATTCGCTTCAACAACTTTAAGTTTCTCTATACACTGCTTCAACAGATTTTCTTCTTCCTCGAGTTCTTTAGACAAACTCTTCCTTTTGGGATCTTTACCTGCATTCATCAAGTTTTGGTCAACACATATCTTGGACCGTATAATAATACTTTAAACTATGTACGTATGGAAATAAACCTACCATTTTTTAATGCCAAATCAATATCTTTCTCCATTTTTTTAACGCGCTGAACCGCAGATTTGCATTTATCCATCTCTTCATCTTCACCGTGGTGTTCACTCACGACTAAGTGAAAAGCTGACACAATTCTCTCGGCTGTACTTCCGATACTAAGTTTCTGAGTAAAAAAGAAAAGTAATAAAAAGAAGTCACATGACCACAATCGTAAATATATAATAGATAGCAAAATGTGCAGGGAACCAGCAAAATTAGGTAAACTTTGGATAGAGGTCCAATAAGGTTGGCTAAATGGCCGAGCCCAAGTTTGACTCGGCTCGAGGTCAGCTTGTTTCGAGCTCTTTTTCAAAAGCTCGAGATTGGCTCGTGATTAGTTTTTTAATGCTCAAAGCTCAGCTTGTTTACTATTTATTAATTAATTTATATACTATTTGATTAATTTAATATATTTTATTAATTACAGTTTTTATATATAACAATATAACATAACATATATTATTAAGTATTTTTATCATTATTAGAATTATATTTAATACATGAAATAACTTATAATATGCCCTCTGGCGGTGCACGCATATAATGTATATATGTGTGAACTCTCGGGTGGGCAAAAGTAAAATTGCACTAATTTTGACGTTATTTTACTAATCTCGTGAAAATAACGTTAAAAGTGGGGGAAGGTTAATCAGGCATCATGTGGTGGCGTTGATAGCCGAAAGACAAGGGCACATGCATCAATCAGCCGGTGTCCCGATGATTGAGTGCTATGTGCCTTATGTCCAAGGCTTGATGCAAAACTACTATCGAGCCGGGGGTCTCATCGGAAGCAGCCTCTCTATCCCTATGGGGTAGAGGTAAGGTTGTCTACATCTTACCCTCCTCAGACCCTACCATAGCATTGCTATTGGTGGGATATACTGAGTACGATGATGATGATGATGATGATGACATGAAATAACTTATAATAATAGACTCATGAGCTAGCTTGGGCTCAGACTCGTCTATTAACCAAGCTTATTTCAAGGCTTGAGCTCAGGCTCGTGTTGGTTTACGCTCTACTCAATTCAGGGTTTTACCAAGCCTATCTTCAGTAGATCACGACTCACGAGCCGGCTCGATTCAAACTTAACGACCCAATTCTAAGTAGCTCAGAAGCCGGCTCAATTCGACCTTTTAGCAAGCCAATCTCAAGTAGCTCACAAGCCGGTTTGACTCGTTTACACTCCCAAGAAAATTATTTTTATAAGCAGTTTGTAAGTCGACTATTATACTATTTCAATAAAAATCTGACTATTACTGACCGTTCTTATGGAACGTGAATCTCTCTTAACAATTTTCACAGAATGAGGACGTTTTTTTGAGAACTCAAGCGGTTGAGGTGATTCTTCTCCAAGCAACACAGCTTTAATGTTCTTTGCTTTGGATCCAAACACTCTTCTTTCTTCCCAAATATTAACCTGCAATTCACATCAATGATCAATTCAGTTAAAAACAGACCAATTGTAGGTGGCAATTAAGGGTGGCAAACCCAACCCAAATGTATTGTTTTGGGTCAAGATGAATAAACTTTAAAAGTAAAATGGGTTAGGATGGATCATAAAAATTCTTCAAGTGGGTCAGGATGGGTTGGAAATATACAAGTGAGTTTCATTTATAGGTTAAAATGGATCAAAACAAAATATCCAAGTTATCCAAAATTTATCTATTTCAAAATACCCAAACTATCACGTGCGAAACAAAACTCATCCGAGACCCAAAAAACGATAAAAAAAGAAACAAAAACCCCGAACCGACTAAAACGAAACAAAAACGAAACTGAACCAAAATAGAAAAACGACCAAAACGAAACAAAAAGACGGGATTGAAACCGAAAAACTGACCAAAACGAAACAAAAAAAAAGCGAAATGCAACCGAAAAGCTAACCAAAACTAAACAAAAACACCGAATCGACCAAACCGAAACAAAACTGAATCGAAATAGAAAAACGACCAAAACGAAACAAAAAAACCGATATGAAACCGAAAAGTTGACCAAAACGAAACAAAAAAAAAGTGAAATGCAACTGAAAAGCGGACCAAAACAAAACAAAAACATCGAACCGACCAAAACGAAACAAAAAAACCGAAATGAAACTGAATTGAAATAGAGAAACGACCAAAACGAAACAAAAAAACCGATATGAAACCGAAAAGCTGACCAAAACGAAACAAAAAAAAGCGAAATGCAACTGAAAAGCTTAAATCAATACAAAACAAAAACACCGAATCGACCGAAACAAAACAAAAAAAAAACAAAACGAAACTTAACCGAAATAGAAAAACGACCAAAACGAAACAAAAAAAGCGAAATGTAACTGAAAAGCTGACCAAAACAAAACAAAAACAATGAACCAACCAAAGCGAAACAAAAAAACAAAAACGAAACTGAACCGAAATAGAAAAATGACCGAAACGAAACACAAAAACCGAATTGAAACTGAAAAACTGACCAAAAGTAAACTTAAAAAAACTAAATGCAGTTTAAAAACCGGACCAAAACGAATCAAAAACACCGAACCGACCAAACGAAACAAAAAAACTGAAACGAAACTGAACCGAAATAGAAAAACTGACCAAAACGAAACAAAAAAAGCAAAATGCAATCAAAAAGCTTACCAAAACGAAACAAAAAACTGAAACTTAGCCGACCAAAATAAAACAAATGAATCGAAACGAAACAAGAAAAACGAAATGAAACCGAAAAAACTGACTAAAAGAAAACAACACTGAAACCGAAAAACCGAGAAATCGAAACCGAAATCATTGAAACCGAATAGATACCGAAACCGACCGAAATGAAAAAAACAAAACCAAACCGAAAAAACCCCCGAAAAACTTGAACCTGAACAGGTACGAAACAGTTTTTTGTTTTTTTGTTTTTTTTTATTTGTTTTTAATGAACGAGGATGATGGGGGAAACATTTTAGTTATTTTACATTTTGCGTTTTTTATTTATATTTTGAGTTATTATTTTTTTAATAGTTTTTTTGAATATTTTTTTGAGGGGTTTTTAAAATCCTTTGTATGTCAACCTTCATTTGGGTCAAGATGGGTTAGTTTTACCCATCTTGACCCATATCCATCCTAACCCTCTATTTTAAATATCCATCCTGACCCCATATCCATCCTAACCCATACCCATCCTGACCCATCACCCAAATCCAACCCAACCCACTCCCATTGCCACCTCTAGTGGCAATCATGACCCATTGTTCAACTAATGGGTTAATATGAGCAAAACATAATTGTATATGGGTTCATTATGGTCACCTTAAACTAGTCAACTGGTCAAAATTGGGTTATCTTTAATTAATCAATAGATCAAACCGGGTAACTGTTATAAATTTAAAAAAAGATCCAAATGCGTTAGTACTACCCATTATCATTTTTGTCTTCACTAACACCAGCACTCCACCCCCACCACCATTGACATTCAACCACCACCATCGCCGACGTAGGGGGTTGGGTGACTGGGTAGAGCACCTGTTTTTCAAAATCATTTCATCTTACCCTGAAGTGGGGTGGGGTGGGGTGAGGCGGGATTGATACTTGTTTTCTAAAACGAATCACGTTAACCTGAGGTAGGGTGGGGTGGGTGCAGCCAGGAACTTTTTTTGTAGAAGTAAAACAACTCATCTTAACTCACGGAAGGGTGTGTGTCGCGTGTGGGGTGAAGTGGATATCATTTTTTGTAATATGACTAAGTTTAATCCAATTCCATTTTAGTCAGAATCCATTCTGCTTAGAACCTGATTGGACCTGAACTCATTCTGCTTAGAACCTGATTGGACCTGAACTCATTTTGCTCAGAACGTGTTTTGACCCGAACTAATTTTGCTTAGAATCCATTCTGACCCGTAACCTATGCATTCAATCTCGGTGGTATCTCGGTTATCGGTCCTCATGTGAAATATCGGTCATAATATCGGTACCAATAATATCGGCGATATTGACCGATATTCCCAATATCAGTGTTTTAAGTCTTAATTTTCAACTTCTAGTGTTTAATATTGGTGTTTTGAGTCTTAATCAGTTCCTACTTGCTATAGTTGTTAGTGTTTTGCAAGTAGCAAAAGGATAATTTGTTAATGGTAGGAGAGTATACTGAATTGTTAGCGTTAAAGTGCTATATATATAAATTATGCATGATATTAAAGTTACCAATAACCCACCGATATCTCACCGTGATTACCGATATCTCAAATATCGATCCTCAACCGATATCCGATATTTTTCCGCATTAACTACTTGGCTCGTAACCTGAACTTGCCTAGTTTGCCAGGCCTATATGGCTATATTATATTGAAGTAACCAGCTATAGCTTAAGGTTTGATTCTACACCGACATAAACAAAGACAAATAAACAGACATATAAGGCGGCGAGTTTAAGGATGCATACGAGTCGGGTGACAACATTTTTGCCATGATCATTGCCTTTTTCCGTAAGATCTTTAACGGCTCCCGGTAGAACCTTCCAAAACTCGGTGACAAATTCATTTCCTTTACGCTTGCTGTTTTGAAGAATATCATTTGCAAGGTATAAAAGAGGAACCTTTTGAGCGACCTCGGCGCAATGGAACTGTTTTTCCCATGTGGTAACAACCACTTGAGCTTTGCTTCGGTGAAATATACACCAATGAGACAGTGCTATAACACAGAGTCAAGAAACACAACAAATATAAGCTTTATTTACAACCAGAAGCTGCAGCTTCATCTGTATTACATATAAAGCTAAGATATAAAAGAAAAAAGGATACTTTCAATAGACTGTTGAGTGGTGTTGAGGTTGGATAGCCTGTCTGCAAGTATCTGTTCATTGAAGACGCTATTCATCCCACTTCCATATAAATTAATACCTACCAGCAGCTTTCAATTATCAGGAAGATAAGAGCAAATGCCACTTCAATTATCAGGATTGGTAGATTCAATTTGGGCGAATTGAGAAGAAGAGAAAAAAAGCCCTAGTTTGTTTGTTTCAGCGTCACCGTTGATGTATTGAGAGTTTGTTATGTCTCACAGAAATAGAAATAGAAATAGAATTAGAATTAGGGTTTTTTCTTCTGTTCCACTTTTATTAATTTCGGGTTGTATTTTCGGGTTACTCGCGTTCACAGTTTTAAATCTAGAACCAAGACCTATTTTGTTTTTTTCGGGGGTTTTGGGGTTCGGGTTTATTGGGTTGGTTTAATCGGGTCTTGAGTATTTGATCTAGACAACTAAAAAAGGTAAATGAAAAATAAATATTTAATCGAGTATTGAGAATAGAGATGGATAGATCGAACAAAAAACGAGAGCATTGAAAAAAACGATCGAATAAAACTAGGGGTAGCAATCTTGATATAAACCATTTCAAATGGGTCAACTTGGGTTGTTTTAAAAATTATATTGGTTGGTTTGTGTAATAGGTTTTAACTAAATGGTCATTTGAAATTCTACATTCTTATTTTCGGGTCAAAATGGGTCGACAAATTTAAAGATATGGGTCGATGTGGGTTAGTGTCTTTAGGAAAAGTGGCAGGTTCGGGATGAAACGGGTTTTGGATTGGAATGAAATCGGTTTAGGTTTTGGCTCGTATGAGGTTTCGTGTCGGCACGAGTTTTCGCACTAGACGGGTTGGGTTTCAGTTTCTTTCGAGTTTTCACGTTGGACGGGACGTTTTCGGATTCATTTTCGGTTTTTTGTTTCGTTTTGCTCGGGTTTTTTCAGTTTCATTTATGTTCGGTTTAAGTTTTTTAGTGTCGTTTTGATCTTTTTCGGTTTCGATAATTCAATTTAGTTTTGGTTTTTTTGTTTCGTTTTCATCGAATTTTCAGTTTCGGTTAATTTCTCAGGTTTTGGGTATTGTTTTTTAAGAACAAGGACAACAGATGAAACATTTTAGTTTTTTTTACTTTTTTCGTTTTTTATTTGTGTTTTGAGTTATTATTTTTTTATTATTTTTCTTGATTTTTTTTGATGGGTTTTTTATCTTAATAAAAACCCTCAAAAAATACAACTCAAAATATAAAACAAAAAAAAGTAAAAAAAAAAAAAAACTAAAACGTTCGTCCGTTGTCTTCGTTCAACCAAAAAAAAGCATAATTAGGGATGGCAATGGGTCGGGTTCGGGAAGGGTCTAGGTATTTCCAGACCCGGACCCGATTATAAAACCCCGTCCCAGGCCCGTCTGATATTTATCGGGTAAATACCCATCGGGGTATCGGGTATACCCGCGGGTTTCGGGTATACCCGTTAATTTATTAAAAATACTCGTCGGGTATGTCCGCCTCAAATCCCATCGGCTTTTGAAAATACAAAAAAAATTATTTTTCTAGTTTCATGATACACTTAATTCAACAAAAAGAAAAAAATATACAAAAAATATATAAAAAAGATCTAAGTAGTTTATAGAGGATGAGTGAGTGGCGGGATGTAATACAATATATATATATAATTTTAATATTCATGGAGGACACACAAAGGACAATTGGACGCAAATACAATTTTTTTATTGTTACTATGTGTGTGTATACATACATACATATATATATATATATATAATTATGTCGGGTATATAATCAGGTAAACGGTTCCATATTATCGGGTAATCGGGTCGGGTAATCAGGTATACTAGAAATCCCAGACCTGTCCCAGACCCGCGAAAGATTAAAAAAAAAACCCAGACCCGTCCCATACCCTAATGGGACGGGTAAGACTCGTCCCAATTATGTCGGGTATCGGGTATTCCCATCGGGTTCGGGTTTCACTGCCATCCCTAAGCATAATGGGTATTTCGGATTTTCGGGATGACCTGAAACCCAAAAACGAGTAACTGGTAGTCGAACCAAATTAAAACGATTCCAGTTCGAGTTACCAATTTCTCACGTCAGTTTTTGGGTTGTGCATGAAAGTTACAAACCTAATTCAATAAATATATATATACTTAAGAAGTTGAAACTTGAAAAAGTGGACTTACTATTATATATATTGTTAGAGATAATGCTATAATAGATTAGACGTGATACATTTAGACCATGTGTTATGTTAGCGGTAAGACAAATTTCCCTTTGCGTCGTGAGAGGTGCCCTCATCTTGTGCGTCATTTTTTATGCATCAATTCTCTATACACAAACTCCTTTAGATAGCGTTTGGTATGCAGTAATCATAGAAGGAATTGAATGATTCATTGATTGGGAATGAAAAATATGGTGTTTGGTTGTTCAATGGAATGGAATCGAATCATCCATTACACATAGAATCTCATTCCATCAAAACCATTCCTTCCCACCCCCCTTTTTCATTCCATTCTCATTCACCATACTTTCTTAACAACATCACCACCTAACAACATCAACCACCACCACATCGCCGCCTGACTATCACCGCCACCGCCACCACCACCTGACCTCAACCACCGTCGCCACCAACCTGCCATCGCCATCACTACCAATGCTACCATCGCTTGACCACCGCCACCCCTCCCACCACCACCACCATAACCACCGCCCTTGACGCCTGACCGCCACTACCACTATTGTCGCCACCACCATTTTTTTTTTTGTAAAATAACTTACTCTGAGAAAAAGTGTTTTTATTATTTATATTTCATTCATATAATTTTTTTTATACCAAATAACATTAACTAATGATTCATTTCATTCCCATATGTTAACCAAACAAGATAAATGAATGGTAATGATACATTTCATTCCATTGTTCATTCCATTCCCCCCTTCATTCCGTTACCTCCAACCAAACATACTCTTACTTTGTTAGCTAGAATGGTCTCTCACCTCACCCATAACATTTTTCGGTTATCATCCTCCTCCGCCACCCTAAAAAACTTTGCCCGAAGATATTCTAACTTTTTTTCCTCTCACTCTCACAGGTATAGAGAAGAATGACAAACAATGTATATCCCCATCGAACCAAGCACGGAATAAATAAGTGTCGATCTCTCCGCAAATAGACAACAGGTGAGCTTTATAGTTAGACAACTACTTCCTTACTTTTTCAAGGAGCCCAAATCATGATATTTCTCATATTCGCAATCAAGTACATAAAAAGAAGTTTGTCTAGTTTACAGTTAACACATTTTGCAAACG
Source organism: Bidens hawaiensis (assembly GCF_021521415.1). Taxonomy (NCBI): domain Eukaryota; kingdom Viridiplantae; phylum Streptophyta; class Magnoliopsida; order Asterales; family Asteraceae; genus Bidens; species Bidens hawaiensis. The sequence goes on from NW_027491690.1 coordinate 526,478, forward strand.
AAACTACCTCTCTTTGATCCACCCCCACTCCAAAAATGCTAGATTTATGTAAATTTAATTTCAGACTCGAAGTTAAATAAAAACATTATCATCGGCATTAAAGAGGCCTGATATAGATAAATTACCTCCTCAGATTGTGGCTCGTATAAAAAACCTGCTCGAACAGTATCTTCTATCACCACATGAATCCCCATCATTGCTCTAATAAACAAAAAAGACGAAAGAAGATCTCCTAGACAAATACCCCTTTCAACTTAAAATTCGTCCAAGGGACCTCCGTTTATCAAACTAGACGTCCTATCAGAAGATAAGCATGCGTAAATCCACATCAACCATTTATTTTCAAACCGAAGAAACGACGTGATATAATAGAGATAATCTAGATTAAGTTAACCATAAGCCTTTACCAAATCCAACTTCAATAAAGATAATTTACCATTATAACATTTGAAAGTATCCACGATTTCATTAAGAATTAGATGCCACTCTAAAATTTGCCTTACTCTAATTTTAAAATACCCATTTTTATATTATAGTTTTTTTATATTGCAAATTAATAAGCCATTTTTCATTTTGTATAACAGAGGCTAAATTGATGATGGGGGAGATAACGATGTGGTTGTGCTGCCAAAGAATGAAGAATGAACTATATGTGTATTAATGTATTATAATCAAGATTTTACATACACTTTTTTTCTAAAAGCTTAGTGTTTTTAAATTATAAAGCTAACTATTATCAAATTAAGTAAAAACTTTTTTTATTTTATGATAATCTTTAAAAAGAATAATGAGTATATAATTGTGGAGTGATCGTCCTCGGGTAGTAGCTCAAGCTCATTTGGGAACACAGCCAAAAGCGACGTGTATTCGTCAATTGGATTGGGATTCGGGTTCGTGAACTCGATGATAAGGCTATGTGTAGTGGAGGGGCTACGAAATGGGGCGTTTTGCGTCATGTGGCGCCCAGTCAGCAAAGGGTTAGTTTTTGTTTTTGGGGTGTAATGATGGAGAGAGCTACAAATTTGCCACGCCACCATATATATATATATATATATATATATATATATATATATATATATCACACACACAACATATATACATATACATATATACACACACAACATGTAATATAATAATAATATTATTTTCTTCTCCCCGGCGACAAACTTTCCTCGCCAACGCCCCATTTCGCCCGGATATCGCCCAGGGGGCGATGTTCCTTCTCTTTCTCGCCCTATTACATTTGGCCTGAAACTGAACATTTGAACGTTGCGGAAGGTGAAGGATGCTATATTGCTATTGGGTAGTCTTGGGCAACAAAATGGTGTCGTCTTCCTTTTGGATAGTACTAGATACTTTTTGGTAAAAATAAGGTAACACTACATAATTAGGTGATGTTTTGAATAATTTGAGTAAAAATTAGGAGCGTCCTAAATAACAACATTCCCATCATCTTTTATATGCATCATTTAAACAGAGCTTATAACATAAAGTTCATTTTATTGTTCTTTTTTTAGTTTTTTTTATATCAATTTTGTAATTTTTTTCATTGATTTTTATTTTATATTATTGCACGTAAAGTTAAATTCTTAATAAATAAGTGCTAAACTAAAAGTATTTTATAGTTTTTTTTTCTTTAACAATGAACACAAATAAAATATCTAGAAAACTCTCACGGAGTTTGAAGTCGTGAGGTTTAATTCATCTAGTGTGGCTTATCCAGGCTTAAACCTAAGAATATAACACATGAGCTAGATTCGAACCCGCGACGCTAAACATAAGAAATTAATTATTTTAATTACTTTTTAAACATTCTAATCGGTTGCTCTACCATTATCAAACCATGAAACCCGATTTTTCAAACCATAACTGAACCGGTTCATTTAAGTCGGTTTCAAATTCAACTGATTTTGAAAAACTGCAGTACTGAGTTCGTCATTACCCTTTTCTGGTGCCTATCAAATCATTAATGCAAAAAGTTGCTTCTAATGTGAACATAATGTGTAGCATTTTCTTAATAAAAGTTATATACCAGTCAACTAAAACACATGAATTCTGTGTGTGATGCAAAAGTTGGCCGACATAAAAACTTTGTTACACATTTGGTCTTTTTGGATTTCATAATTATAGTTAACACTTCTTATTGTTAGTGGGTTGTTCAACACTTGTTTAAAATACGTTTTACAAATTATCCTAAACTAGTCAGACTAAAGTAAGCAAAGTCTTTGGTGGAGAACATTTCAGATTTCATGTATTTGAACATTAACTAACTATTCATGATTTATATTGCCTAAATAAACCATAGATATATCTTCATATTGACATTTTTTAATGAAGCGTACAACTAAGTAAAAAAAATAATAGACGAGGATCATATTAAGTACCTTTTTCTTGTCGTAGCATAACGAATAAATGATTGATTAGTATTAGACAATGGCTCATTTAAGAAAAAGGTTCAGAATAAACACAAAAATTGATTATTGATTTAGTTCATGCTAAAAATGCGTACCCTAGTTAGCAATGCACTCATAAAATCAATATTGTTACAACAAACACATGTAATTACCAAAAGTCAAAGTGTCATGTATCTACCGTTATTACAAAGACATGTAAGTACCTGACCAACCAAAAGCCGACTTGATAAAACCATTCTGATTAGCCCAAAACCCAAAAATAATTAGATATTCAAACTTATTATAAAAGTTTATTAATAGATAAATTTTATAAGATGGTAATAAGACAAAATAGATGGTGGTTAAGATTGTAAATGAAAGAAAGAGTAAGAATTAATATAAAAAGAGTATAAAGATAGAGATGGTTAATGGGTTGTGAGAGGTTTTTATAAGAACATCAAAATTTGAGAAACACGTGTTTTTTAGTTAAATTATAGAGATGTGAATGAGATGGAAATGCTCTAATGGTAATGTGTGACCTAGACACATGGAGCGTTAATGACGGTGGCCCGGAATTTTACATAAGACAATGTTATCATGAACTCACGGGTTATAGACGTTTAGATTATTATAATAACTTATGGTGTTGGTTTTCTAAAAAAGGTTTGTTCGCCTGTTCGGTTTTAGATATGTTATGGTGATTGAATGATGTTATTTGTGTAATTTCAACAAAGTCACATACCCGAATTTTAGGATGTGAAAAATCTCTCGTATATTCTCTATCTATTGATATACAACTAATTAGGCATTACTAATTGTGCTACAATAATACATTTTTAATCAAAGAATATAAGGAAAAATGACACACCGTTTAACTAGACAAAAGGAAAAATGACACATAAAAATGTTGAATTTAATGTTATTGATGGAAACATACACATAACACAGGCACCACTAATTTAAACAATAGGGTATTAGTTGAATTTAATGATATTGATTATTGGACCTTACCTTTCGACATATTTTTTCAAACGAGACCAAGTCAAGACACATGTGTTTGTGGTATCCAAGTGGCCATTGTATTTGTGGAATAAAATAATATAGTAAAACATTACAACTTGCAATTGTCGGTGGACTTTCATAAATGGTACTGCACGTTATATTTAATACCAGATCCACCGTCACACACAAAACGATATTTTATTACTTTTTTGTTCAATTCGTTGAGCTTGACCAATATATATTTGATTTCAAAGGATAATGGTCAGCCTTTTGACATTTTCATTATTCAACCTATATATATAAACCATGCAAACACCTACTTCATGCATCATCCACTTTTGAATTGAACATAAACATGAGTACCAGCTCAGATGAAGTTAGAAGCAGCAACGGATCAAAGACATACAAAGGCATACGGTGCCGACGATGGGGCAAATGGGTGTCTGAGATTCGAGTTCCAGGAAGTAAAGAGCGGCTCTGGCTAGGCACATACTCTACACCCGAGGGTGCGGCTGTGGCTCATGATGTAGCCTCTTATTGTTTGAGGGGGAACACATGTTTGCATAAGCTTAACTTTCCGTCTATGATACCTCCTACCGCACGAACAGACCTATCGCCTAGGTCCATCCAGAAGGCAGCGTCCGATGCTGGCATGGCCATAGACGCACGGTTTATTGCAACTCAAGGAACTACACAGAACCAGAACAATGTTGCATTGGATATTTCTGTAGATGATTATCTTTGAGTTTTTAGTCAACTATTTTCCCACTGTTCGTCGTCTACATTGGCAAACACAATGTATGGTGATCCCTAGAATATTGTTTTTACCGTAACTAGTATGTTTCGGTATATGAAGAAGCCATTATATATATACATGTTTACATCATAGACTCTTGTTTTCATATGTTTTGGTTGATGATGGTGGCAATTGTATGGAATGACCTAAATCTGTGGGAATAGGTCGTTTATATGACCAGTTAGTACATTGGCACAAATCTAAGCTATGACTCTCCGATAAAGATCAAAAGCAGCAAGATGATTTTGATTCTTGGTTTTTAACAGTTTTTGGAATGGAAAAAGAATCTCACATTCACGTCTCCGTTTGACTGCCACTAAGGGATGTAGTTGTAGATACGTTAGTCTTAGTGGGTCGTTGGCTCCACTGTTATCTCCTTGTACGACTAGTTACCTTCGTAACTATAACTTTTTTGGCGTCTTCTCTACAAAGAATGTGAAATATAAATATTTTAGTTGATTTAGTGGAAGATATCTACGAACTTCGACAAACTTAAATATTAAACTTTTCTGCATTTTACGTTTATGTTTTTGTAATTCGAAGTGATATTTTTTTAGTTTTGTTATTAATTAATATTAATATTAGAGCTTATAGCAATATTTGGTAAGTATTGGTTCAAATTAATAATATTATAGGTATTAGAAAATTAAAGAAATTAATTAAATATGACTGGTTGGTATAGCATATTCAAAGATGATGAATTTTTTCTCCTAAAACCTCGGTGATAACATGACCGACCATAAACACCTATCATATCTAAGACATTAAATAGCATAATAGTTACATATATTACATGTCAACTCATTGATTACATTTATTTTTCATCTGTGGGTGTCTAACATTATGGGTGTTATTTGATATTTTGATATATGGATTCTTTCTTAAAAATAAAAATAAAATAAAATTGTGATTTTATAGTTTCATTATATATGTGAAAACATGTCGACCCTAATTATTGTTTTTGCAAATTCTATAGTTTATATGAAGAGTTAACTTCTTATATTGTAGTTTGTGAAGGCTTAAATTAATGAATTTCAAATTTATAGAAGAGTTAAACTTGTTAAAATAGAGGGGCTTTTAAGTACTAATTACCAATTTACTTTCTCATAAATTTGTCTCAAATGGCAGATACGTTAATGTCCACAATTTGACTACCAAGTGGATGAAATGAAATGAAAGAATACTTACCCAACTAATTTAAGGTATGTGTTGTTGAGAAATTGGATCAAGAATCAAGATCAAGAACAAACGAAATCGATTACTATTAACACGAATTGATGATTACAGACTCTTGTATGGATTACAAAGAAAGAATTGAAAAATGAAAAGTAACCCTAACTAACTGATTGTCCCCCTTTTATTAACCCCTAACGGCTATTAACAAACTAACCCACTTGATTAAAAAAACTAGTCCCTGAAGTCTTTCATACTTGACAGATTATACCCAAATACTTGTAACTATAGAAAAATTACACAAATACCCCCCTGAACATTTATGACACATATCAACAATCTCCACCTTATCAATGATCTGCTATGTTTAGAAGTTCTAAACAGTATTGAAACTTGGAACCTGGCAACACCTCTGTAAACATGTCAGCTCCATTCTCCATTGTATAAACTGATTCAACTATCACTTCCTTTGCTTTAACAACATCTCTTATAAAATGAAATTTAACATTGATATGTTTGGTCCTTTCATGATAAACAGCATTCTTAGTCAACTGTACTGCACCCTGATTATCACAGAAAACAACAGGTTGGACCAAATTACCCCTGAGTTCATAAATAAAACCTCTAAGCCATAATGCCCCTTTAACTGCTTCTGTAAGAGCCACATACTCTGCCTCAGTTGTAGATAGAGTCACAATATGCTGCAAGGATGCTTTCCAACTAACTAAAGATCCCCAAACCTTAAATGCATACCCGGTCAAAGACTTGCCATTGTCTAAATCCTTTGCAAAATCTGAGTCAGCATATCCAATAACCTCTCTATCAACTGAACCTTTTCCAAAGACCAAACCAACATCTTTGGTACCCTGCAAATACCTCAGTATCCACTTGACAGCCTCCCAATGATTCTTACCAGGATTAGCAATGTATCTACTAACTAAGCTAACTGCATACCCCAAGTCAGGCCTAGTACACACCATTAGATACATTAAGCTACCCACCACATTAGCATAAGGCACATTGTTTATATAAGATACTTCTTCTGATACAGGACAATCCTTATCAGAAAGTTTAAAATGAATAGCTAATGGAGTAGTAACTGCCTTACAATTCTCCATAGCATAATTTGATAGTATCTTCTTAGTGTAGCTAGTCTGAGTCAAGTATAACAAACCTTGACCTCTATCTCTGGTAATTTCCCCTAAGATCCTTTTAGCCTCACCAAGCTCCTTCATATCAAATTCCCTCATTAACAAATCCTTAGTATCTTGAATGACTTGTTTGTTCTTACAAGCAACCAACATGTCATCTACATAAAGTAGCAGATAAACATATTGTCCTTTTTCATACTCTTTGAAGTAAACACAACTATCAAACTTACTCCTATTAAAACCATTAGATACTATGTATTGATCAAACCTTAAATACCATTGCCTAGGTGACTGCTTTAATCCATATAAAGATCTTAACAGAAGACAAACCTTCCCATTTTGCCCTTCAACCTCAAAACCTTGTGGTTGATGCATATAAATCTTTTCTTCCAAATTCCCATGAAGGAAAGTTGTCTTTACATCAAGCTGTTTCAATTCATAATCTTCTTGAGCAGTTAATGCCAAAATTATTCTAATAGAAATATGTCTCACAACAGGAGAATAAATCTCATTATAGTCAACACCAGCCTTCTGAGTGAACCCTTTAGCTACCAATCTAGCCTTATACCTAGACTTTTCTCCTGGCATACCTTCTTTGATTTTATAAATCCAGTTGCAGGCTACTAACTTTTGCTTCTCAGGTTTCTCCACTAGCTGCCATGTGTCATTCTTATGCAAAGAATCCATTTCTTCATTCATGGCCTGAACCCATTTGTCTTTATCCTTTGAATTAATTGCTTCAAAATAAGACAATGGTTCAGAAGAGCTTTCTTCTTCTGCAACATTTAGAACAAATGTTGATATATCATCAACCTTCCTATATCTCAAAGGAGGACCAACATTCCTTCTTTGTCTATTCCTGGCCAGACTATATCCCTCATGTTCACTATTTCCAGAATTACCCCTGTCTTCACTTTCTAAAGAACCACTGGTACTTCCATGTTCATAAGTACTCTGTACAGGCTCCACCTCAATTTGAACCCCATGATCTACTTCTTTTTCACTGGTTGACCCTTTAAGTACATCTTTATACAGAACATCTTCTTGAAACACCACACTTCTACTTACTATTACTTTAGGCTTTCCATCATCTAGTCTCCATAGCTTATATCCTTTAACCCCATCAGGATAGCCAATCATCACACACTTAATTGCTCTTGGTTCTAATTTTCCTTGGCTAATATGTGACTAAGCCAAGAAACCAAAAGTCTTCAAGTTGCTATAATCAGTTTTGACACCTGACCATTTCTCCATAGGAACCATCGTATATAGTGTAACATCTGCCCCGATCCGACCTGACCCAGGTACCCGTTTCTCTGACCCGATCTCTTTCTTTTATGATTTAATATTTATTTATACTTATATTTTACTTTTAATAATAATAATATACTTTTCCTTCCCGCCTCTTTCTCTCTCTTTCTTTCCGCCGTCCCGTCCCTCTCCTTCTCTCTTTCCGCCTTCTTTTCCCTCTTGTCGCCGTCCCGCCCTTAAGCCTTGTTTCCCTCTTTTTCTTCTAACTCTTTGCTTGTCCTTTGTTCCTTCCCGCCTAAGGTTGTCTGCGCAGCTCCACGCGCCAGACCCCTTACAAGGAATCCTGCGTGAAGACCACCTGTTTCAGCGTTACGCGAGACGAACTCTTCTCGCAGCGCGCTAAGGATTTGTAGTTCTTCTCGCAGCGCGCTAAGAATCGTAGTTCATCCCTCGACGCGCGAAGAATTATAGTTCTTCCCGCGGCGCGCTAAGAAATGTGATTCTTCCCGCGGCGCGCTTAGAAATGTAGTTCTTTCCGCGACGCGTTAAGGTTGGTTCTGTCTGCCTTCGCGCTCGCGCTCTCTTGACCTTCTGTGTCTGCCTTCGCGCTCGAGCCTTCTCGCGCTAAACTCTTTGAGTTTTCTTCTGTTTAATCTAGCCGTTTGCTTTTGTGTTGTCTTATCTTTTGTGCTGTTGACCTAATCTGCTTTATGTCTGAAAAGTTACTTTCGGCGCAGCATGCGCACCAACCCCATTGGTTGGCAGAAAAAGTGACTGACATTATCTTTGGAGATCTGCTTTTTCCATGCCTGACCTGTACCTTTATCTGAACCGCCCATGCCTTTTTTTACTGTTCCCTGTCAGCTTTATCTTGCCTCTGCAGCTGCCATATCTTTCCATATCTTTTGCTTTTGGATTCTTATGCTTTTTGATATCTTTTGCTTGATCTTGTTAAAGATCCTTTCCCCTTTTCTAGGGATTATGTCTCCTAGGGTTTTCCTATAAATAATAATAATATTTTCATAACACTACACACACAAAACACTTAATCTCTCCTGTTCTCTTGCTCCTTGCTCTCTCTGCCGTCTTCCTCTCTGCCTCCGTCTTCCTCCCTGTTCTGCTCTGCTTTTCCGGTAATATATATATATTATATATAATAATTTACTTATTAATTATGCTAACTTATAATCAAGACTTAAAACAAATCATTAAAACAACAATCTTATTTATAGGTTAACTTGTGCTTGTTTAAAGTTGGTTCTTGCTTTATCTTACACCGCATCGTTTATCAAGTGAGTAATCTCGTACCTAATCCCTTTTTGCTTTTAATGTTTTGGGATGTTCATGTGTTCATACAAACTTAGAGTCTTAAACTGTTTATGAACTTTAGTCGCGCAGTATCCCATGTGTTGAGGACGTAGACTTGGCTGTTTATTTGTATGTGTGGATCATTAACCGTCTTGTCGGTCTATTCCGCAGTTCTCATGGTACCATTAGATGAACACGGGAGAACTATCGTTTATGATTTTCTCTTTTGTTTACACATGCACAGTTTGTCTTGTTTGTGAGCTCAATTGTGAGCACTGGCAGTCTTATGAATCTTAGAGTTGGTCCCGATCAGATTACACCCTTGTTGAAAACCAGACATACACATGTTGCGCGCAGATTTATGGTTATCTATGTATTGTATTAAACTTGATTTCTCACCAACACGCAAGTGTTTGACGTTTATTTTAACACATGTTCAGGTTTGCAGTAGCTGTTTTGGAGCTTGTGGACACCTAGGAAGTTTTCTTTATTTTGGACCTAGATTAAAATGTATCAAGACAAGTTATTGCTGTTTTATTATTATGATTTATAATATATTGATTTATGATGATTTATGTTATCTTGTGTTTACCCTGCGCGTGCGCGAATGAATGTATTTATTAAATATTGACACCCAATAGTGTCACGAGTAATGAAACAATATGTGGCGCCCCGATGTATAATCCGCCTTTGGTCGGGGTGTTACATATAGCACTAGATGGTGATCTGTTAACCAGATATGCTGCAGTCTTTACTGCCTCTGCCCAAAAACCCTTAGGCATACGTGCAGCAATCAACATACACCTGACCTTTTCTAGTAAAGTCCTGTTCATTCTTTCTACTAAACCATTATGTTGAGGGGTTCCAGGAATGGTTAAATGCCTAGCTATTCCTCTCTTCTTACAATAGTCATTAAACTCCCCACTGCAATAGACCATTGTCAGTTCTTAGCTTCTTAACTCTCTTCTCTGTTTGAGTTTCAACTAGAACTGCCCAATCTTTGAACATACTAAATGCATCAGACTTATTCTTAAGAATGTATACCCACACTCTCCTAGAAAAATCATCTATAATGCACAAAAAATATAAAGCTCCACCTAAAGACTTGTGTTTTGTAGGTCCCCAACAATCAGCATGTACATAATCTAAAATTCCTTTAGACTTATGCACCCCCTTCTTAAAACTGACTTTCTTAGACTTTCCTAAGATACAATTCTCACAAGAACCTACATCACAACTCACAAGATCATTAATAACCTCCTGCTTCTTTAACTCCATTAAACCCACTTCACTTATGTGACCTAGTCTTGTATGCCATAGTTTTGCAGTATTGACTGTTTTACCCTTTGCCACAGAAACAGTTCCAACTACTGTATTTCCATCTAATACATAGATGTTATTTTCACCCCTTGTTCCTGACATTACAACCATAGAACCCTTAATAACCTTGGCCTTACCATTTTTCAAACTAATCACATATCCTTTTCTTTCAAGTGTTCCCAAAGATATTAGATTCTTGGTTAGTGATGGAATAAACCTAGCCTTAGTTAATTCAACTTCTGTCCCATTATCCAGACTTAAAGCTACTATACCATGTCCCTTAATGGTGCATGGTCTGTCATCTCCTAGCTTCACTACACCAAGATCCTCTAATTTCAACTCTTTAAAACACTCCTTATTAGGAGTCATGTGATATGAACAACCAGAGTCCATTATCCAACTACCACTAGTACTTTCCTTTGACACTACACATACATCAGCACTATCATATCCATCTAAAGGATCATCTATAGAATTATTACCTTGAAATTTAGAAAAACTTTCTACCTTTTTCTTCTTCATCCTCTCTGGACAATCCTTTTTCAAGTGTTTATCTGAGTTACAGATATAACACCTCATAATTCTCTTAGACTTAGACTTAGATCTTCCCAAACCTTTAGATCTTTGACCCCTCTGATCTGACCTCCCTCTTACCAGCAAACCATCACCCAAATCCCCTTCATTATCTACCCTTTTATTCAATTCTTTTGAATTTAGGGCAGCAAGAGCATCTTCCATGGATAATGTATCCCTCCCATACATGAGAGTATCCATAAAATGTTCATATGACGAAGGTAAAGATGAAAGAAATATTATTGCCTGATCTTCATCTTCTAATTCAACTTCAATATTCTCCAAATCAAGAATTATCTTGTTGAATTCATCAGTATGACTTTCTAAAGATTTACCTGAGGTCATTTGAAATGTGTATAGCCTTTTCTTCAAGTACAAACGATTGGCCAATGACTTGGTCATGTACAGGGTTTCAAGTTTAGCCCAAACACCGGCTGCTGTAATCTCTTTTGAGACTTCACGAAGCACGCGATCACCAAGACTTAGAATGATTGCTGAATGAGCCTTCTCTAGTATATCTTTCTTCTCTTTGTCTGTATACCCCTCTGGCATATTTGGTTCACCCAGCAAGGCATATGATATGCCTTGATGAACCAATAAAGCTCTCATCTTTACTCTCCAGAGGCTGAAATCGTTCTTACCGTCGAATTTCTCCAATTCGAACTTCGTTGATACCATCTTGATTGATTAATGGTGGAAAGATCAAACCAATTTCTTTTCATATTCGAGCCAACGTGGCTCTGATACCAATTGTTGAGAAATTGGATCAAGAATCAAGATCAAGAACAAACGAAATCGATTACTATTAACACGAATTGATGGTTACAGACTCTTGTATGGATTACAAAGAAAGAATTGAAAAATGAAAAGTAACCCTTTTATTAACCCCTACGGCTATTAACAAACTAACCCACTTGATTAACAAAACTAGTCCCTGAAGTCTTTCATACTTGACAGATTATACCCAAATACTTGTAACTATAGAAAAGTTACACAAATACCCCTGAAAATTTATGACACATATCAACATGTGTTTAATTCAACTTTTAATATTTAATATTGTGAGCTGATTTTGGTCAAATTGAAAGAGTTAAGAAGTGGTCAAAATGGGCCCAATAACAAGATCGATCGAGAATGTATTAATATTATATATTATTGTGGATTTCTCGTCCCATGTTCTTTGTTTTGTCTGACCACAATCAAATCTCTCGGTCCTAAGATTTTATCAGTAGCTTATTGTCGACATCAAAAACCAAAGTACTACTATTCAACATCTAATACCCATTAGGACCATTTTCCATTAAAATTTTAATGCACGCATCAATAAACAATTCAATGTTGAATAGTTATTTAGTTTCACCTTTGTTTAATTTTCTTCTTAACGACCGAGAAAGTCCAGCCACCAAGGTACACCAAAAGGTCACCCACTCTCACGATCACAGACAACAATTTAAGAGGAAACCCATTGTCCGAAAGCCCACCATGGTTAAATCCTGGCCCACGAATGACATCTTCCCACGAACGAGACTCAAACTGTCAACCTTCCATAAAGAAAGTCAGGGGATACTGCTAGAGCAGAAACAAAAGTTGGCTAATGTTTGATGCACTGGAGGAAGCTGTTGTTGGGCTTGGCTAGCGGACACGAAAGTTGTTGGGTGAAATAATATGATATTTCAATAAATTATAAATAAGCAAGGCAGTGATTACATCGAAATAGAAGGCAAGCAGACAACAAGTTGCGCCGCTACCCCTTGTTGGGTTAACTAACCGGTTGCATTTTGATAAAGAAGAATGAACGTTGTTCTAAGGTTTTAAGTGAGATCTTCAACATCTAGCTGCTGTAAATGATAAACGACATGTTCTTGGTAAATCTCTAGTCCATATACACTTAAAAATGGTGTCATATTTGAATCAACCTGTTTGATATTCATATACGAAAATGAAAAACGTTTGACGACACCAAAACAATATAAACAACTAGCGACTCCAACTCAAATAAACTTATTTATATGTAAGATGTATTTTTGGTTATTTTTGTTTCTTCTCTCTCATTCAAGTTAACATATTTGGGTAGAGCCTAGAGGTGCACAAATCGGTTAACCGATTAACCATTAACCAGTAAATATGCTAACCGGTTTTTTTTTCTTTTGGCGGGAATTAACTGGTTAGATTGGTTTTTCGGGTCGGGTAGTAACCGTTTAGACCGAACCGGTTAACCGATTTTTTAGCTCAAGATTAGAGAGATCAAATAAAAATTATTAGAGAATTAGAAAGTGATAATGGATGGATTGGAAATAATTGGTAACTTATGAAAACAAATCCTCACGGAAATAAAAACAATCCTTTTTTTATTATCATTCGGAACGACCCCGAATACCGAGTGAGTCACCGCTCACACGTATACTAACACAAACATCAACTTCAAATCTCCTTGAGTTGTTATACTACACCATTTTTTAAAATAAATACAAGAATCATACATAAAAGAATCACTACTTTTAAACTATACATAAAATAGATTGCTACGACGAGCAAATTAAAACAAAACCAAGAAGCTTAAATGATAAGAGGATCTATCGAATGGTCTGAACTCGTGTCAACTTATTGGACTCATTAACATAACTAGCACTACCTTAATCTAATTTAACTAGAAAGTCTATGCATAAATCTCACAGAATTTCCCTAAACTCTAAAAAATGATCGATACTTGCAATAAACTCAAACTGATCAACAATGAAACCAAAATCCCGACCACAAACGGCCTTCTAGCCATGCCACCGGACTTTGACCTGTAAATTATAATAATCATAATTATAAATATTACGAAGGGTTATGACATATAAACACCACGCCCAAAAGCGTGCACCAGTGTACTACACAATGAAACCGAAAAAACCGACCCGAATCCAAGATAACCGAACCCAAACAAAAACCGACGGTTTGGTTTTTTGTTTTCATAAAGTTTAACTTTTGGTTTGGTTCAGTTTCAGTTTTCCGTGTAACTAAATCCAAAAAAATCGAACCAAACAAAATTCATGTATTTCAATTTTTAATTTTGAATCATTAATCTCTCATAAGAATTTAATAAATAGTGTAACACATGTAATATAGCTAAATATTTAATTATTAACTTACAATTAAGATCTAGACCCAAATTCATTAACTCGGGCCAACCTTATTCGGCCCAATTTCAAGCCCATATGGCAAAACCGAAATCGAATAGTTTTCAAAAACTCAAAAACTAAACTTTTGGTTTTTGGTTCGGTATGAATAAAAAACCAACCCATACACACCAAAATGGTCATTCGGGCAGTATACTTTGTTAATGGTCACATTGGCCAATTTGTTTGTCAATTAATACTTCATACGAGTAGTGTGCTTACCCCTCATATGACCCGTATAACTATTTTATGTCGGTGGTGTCTGGAGAGTGTGTAAGTAATTAGTGTTTGTATATATCTAGCCTATTACATATTTATTAACGAGTGTTTATGTACCTTTCTATAACCGCTTTCGTTGTGAGTCCAAACCCATAAGGAAAGAGTGGATCATAATGCGAATCACCAATATTCATCGGAAGTTGATCAACACTTTTAAACCAAGTTCTTGAAAGTTTACCACTAAACTCAAAATCACCAAACAAAACATCCGCCACGCCTTGACCTTCAGTACCCGGTAACCAGGCTGCAACCAGAGCATCAATAACCGACAAATACGGTTCAATCACAACAGGCCGACCCGATACAACAACCACAACACACTTCACATTCCCACAAACATTTTTTATGATGCTTGGGCCCGGGTCTGCAATGGTGAGGTTTGAAGTATCACCAAACATCTCGGTGTAAGGATGCTCACCAACCACAACTATTGCATATGAGAAGTTGTTGGATTTAATGAAATCGGTATTTGGATTCTCCATGTAGGTTATTTCTGTGTTTCGGTCAACTGCTGATTTGATTCCGGTGAGAATAGTCGTTCCTGTATATATTGAAGCAAAAATATAAATCATAGGACTTTTGTACCAATACCGATGAATTTAATAAGAACATGTGTTTTTTACATGTAAGATACGGATTGTTGCTCTTTGGTTTTTGTTTAATTACATTGACTTTTGAGTAGGTATTAAAATATCACCAATTATTTACCATGCAAAACATGAATTTGGAACTTTATTTTGCAGCAAAATTGTTTATATTCTAACATGAATTATAACTTGTTTGCTGCTATTTAACTTCAAGTATGAATCTGTCAATAAATTATTAATTATGTTATTTTCCAATACAAGCCAAGCTACTCGTGAGCTAATCGAGCTCAGCTTGTTAAAAGCTCGCATTGAATCGAGCTTAAATGAGCTCGAGCCTATAAAAGCTTGTTTACTGAATGAGCCAGAGCTTTACTTGTTGAGCTACAGTAGGCTCGTGAGCGACTGAACATGCTATGTATATTTTTCATTAATATGCTAAATTTATATTGAAATAATAATAATAATAATTATATATAGATACATAACACATGAGTGGGGCCCACAAGATGGACATACCAGTTGTATTTTCATTCCCACTAAACCCTTGCCATCCAATCGTCCACCCGCCACATTGATACCCCAAATTATCCGCATGACTGCCTGCAACCAAGACCTTGGATGCCGTTTTGGGCAGGGGCAGCATCGGTTCTTCTGCCCGTTTCCCGTTTTTCAACAACACTAACGATTTCCTGACTGCCTCCCTTGCTATATCTCTGTGTGCCTATATTTTCCAACAACAAAAAAATAATTAAATAAAAAATTAACGAATCCTATAAAAAGCAAATAACAATTAACTGACCTGGCTTCCAACCTCGTTAACCTTACTGAAATCAGCAATCGGGTTCTCAAACAAACCCATGGTAAATTTGACTCGTAAAATTCTGCTCACAGCATCGTCAATACGGTCCATTGAGATAAATTTGTTTTTGACCAAATATTTAAGGTTGTTAATGAACTCAATATAATTATTTGGGACCATAACCTGTTTTAAGAAGTTAATTTAAACTTAAATTCATGTTTCATGAAACAATTTCATTTATACAACAATGTGAGAATACAAAGTTACAAACCATGTCAATGCCCGCTGTAATACTAGTCAAAACAGAGTAAGTGTAGTTGGAGTGAGGCGGGGAAGTTATTCGATCAATTCCCTCCCAATCTGATATAACAAAACCCTGATAATATGTGAAATCACAAAACACGAAAAATAAAATTATTGTTGTTCAAAATATAATAAGAATTTATTTTAAAACTGAAATATACCAAACTGTAACAGAAATAACCGAGCTGAAATAATCAAACCCAATCTAAAACCGAGGGTTTGTTTTCAGATTTTTTCAAAAACCGAAAATTCGGTTTGTTTCTGCGGGTACCGAAAATCGGAAAAACCGAACCTGTAAAAATCAAAAAAAAAACCTTTTCTATTGATTTTATGGATTACAAATTTTTAAGCCCAAAATTATTAGGCCAAAAAGTGTAAAAGTCAACTAATTATTAATTGACAAAACATAATTGACCCAAAGTTTTAAGCCCAAAAAGTTTTGTCCATCTTTTTTGGCCAAAAAATTTCAAGCTCTAATGAAAAACCCAAAACATTTGTAAAAACCGAAAATAATCAAAACCGAACGGTTTTCAAAAACCGAATTCTCGGTTGAGTACAAAACCAACCTAAACCGATTACCAACACATGCACATCCCTATTACTGGGTATGTTTGTTTAAAGAAATAAAAAAATATTGGTTATAACTACATACCTTGAAATTAAGCTTGTCTTTAAGGTATCCAGTTATAAGATCACGATTGGCATGCATTCGTATACCATTCCAGCTAGAATAAGAAACCATGACAGTAGATACACCCTTTATTATAGAGTCATAATAAGGGGGCATGTGGATACTTAATAATTCATGTCGATTCACCACAGTGTTATTTTCATCTATTCCACGAGTCGTCCCACCATCTCCCACAAAATGCTTCGCACATGCAGCTACCTTGTCCCTGATGGTGGGCAAGTTGGTAATTTTAATATTAGATGTGCATATGAAACCGGTTAACCGAATGCCTGAACTGAAACCAAACCACTTTGGAACCAAAAATAACCAGCGGTTTGGGACAGGTTTCTATGATTTGAACAGAATCCGGTCTGGAACCGGCGATTTTGCAACCGGTTTACAAACCAAATCAGACCATTTGAAATTACTAACCATTGGGTAACAGATTTCTAGCCATTTTATGACCATTACCAGTTTTGGGACCTTTTTTGGACCGTTTTTTCCCATATGTTAGTATAAATAAGTACCGAAATAAATAGGCACTAATTCCACTGAATGTGTTGGTTAGTCACAACACTCAAAAATGCAAAAACACTCACAAAAACGCAAAAAACACACTCAAATACGCAAAAAATGCTCTTGTTTACATACGCTCTCAAAGATTTTATCCACTATGCCAACCGAAAGTGGGAAATCACAATCATCCGTTGGTGTTGATGCATCCTAAACTGGTTCCTACACAAACTTGTCCAGAACCGAACCTAACCAGTTCAATCGGTTTAGGTTTTTACACTTCGAAAACCGGTTCCAAACCGAACCAGTTGCAATCACAAACCGGTTTTGACTGCTTTGACCAGAAACCTGTTCGGTTCCAACCCGAACTGGTTTAGGGTTTCGAAGCCGTGTGCACCTCTATTTAAAATAAGAAAAATTAAAGTAAAACTGAAAACATTAATCAGAAGGTAGGTACATACTTTCCAGCAACATATGGAACACCGAGACGCGATCCATTAGGAATTTCACCCTGTAACCCTAAAATAATGTCGGTCATGTTTTGAACAAGTTTGGTATCCTCACTGTAACTCTCATAACATCGACCCCATCTTGGATCTCTGCAAACCTATAAAAAAATTTGCAATAAGTGAGTAAAACATTCAGTGAACCGTTTAGCAGGAAGTTCGTTTATGTTTGTTTATTTAATAAACGAACGAACATGAATAAATTAATTGTTAATTTAGTTAAACAAACGAACATGAGCAGATGTCTCGATAATTGATTTATGTTCGTTAGTTTACATTGGTTTAAGTTCGTTTGTCTATGTTCATTAATATATTCATTTAAATTTTATAGGCTCATTATACTGTTAGTCAAGTTTAATTAACTATTGCCCAACACATTGTTGTTCACAACTTCACAATTAGTTTTAATTGGTTTTAGCTCAGTTATGTTCGTTCATCTATGTTTAGTTATGTTCATTCGTGAACTGTTCATTAATACTGTTATGGAATGAAGATAAACAAACACGAACATGTTCATTTTCTTCATGAAAGAAAAAAGAAAACTCGTCTGTTTAATTATTTGTGGCCAATTGTTTGTTCGATTAAAGTTAAATAAACAAACATAAACTTGCTCCGTTCGTGTCCATTTACAAGCCTATTAGAAACAATACATAAGATTTCTTAGTGTACTTACAGCAATACAAGGAGCAAAAGCATATGGAATTCCAGTTGCTCTAACTTCAGTAGCAGTTGCAGCGCCAATTCTCTTCACAAGATCGGTGTCTCTGAAATTAACATTTATGAAAATATTTTGTGTCAAAACTAAAAGTATATATATACAACGTTAAAGTAACATGTATGTTTTACAAGTTTTCACTTGCCTGGTGGCTCCAAGGCCAATGTTATGTGGAAATATGGTAGCATTAATAACATTATTGTGACCATGAACGGCATCAATTCCATAAATCATCGGAATTCCTAAACGAGTGGAAAGTGACCTGTTTTGGAACTCATTTACCATATTAATCCAGTCAACGACAGTTGCATGTGGATTTGGAACACTCCCTCCTCCACTTAGTAAGCTTCCTGCAATTAATTAAACACATGATCATCTAACTTATTCTAGTGTGTGCCACAATCGTTTCAAGACCAAATTCTTCACTAACTTATTCTAGTGTGTGCCAATTATAGGCAAAAGAAAGAAAAAGACGATTGCGTTGTCTGCTAATATGTAGAATGACAAGATTTGATGAGAAGCTGATTCAATAGTTAGCAGACTGTTACGTGGACCAGCATGCAGGGAAAACTAGGCAGAAAAGGCCCAAATTTAAGAAAGGCATAACCTGGGCTATGAGCGGAATTACAGAGCCCATTATCAGTTGACATAAAGGTCTTGACTCTTGACAAGCCGGACCATGAAGCAACGTCGTCAGACCCAAAACTCACCATTAAAGGTTCCGGTTTCACTTATAAAGATTTTCCCCCAATTTCGCAATCTTCAAATGTGTTTCAATACGTGCTTATTTTTAGTCGTAATTTCAGTATTTAAGAGCTTATTTGTAAATTTCAAAAACTTGGCAAAGCTGCGAAATTATTGTTTTGAACATTGAAAAATTTATTAGTTTTCATTTAGGAACTCTTCTCTATATGTCTTCTTATTATCATTATCATTAGCTTCGAGTCTGTGACAATTTAATAACAAATGTTAATAACTGTTTATATAATAATAATAATATAGATATACCAATGAAGTAGCGGGTGATATTATGAGGAGTAGCTGAAATCCTTTCAATTTGAACCATTTGACCAATTTTCTCGTCCAGAGTCATTCTCCCCAAGAGATCTTTGACCCGTGCAGCAACCGGCTGCTTCGGGTCTTTATACTTAACAACATTGTCGTCCTCTGCATCCGTTGCAACAACCAACAACCATAATAACAATAATTTCATCCCCAAATAACACATCGACATTGACCTAACCATATTAAACACTGCAACAAATTAAACAAACATTATTATTATTATTATAAACCCTAGAACGAACTTAATTGACAATAAATAATAAAGAGGAATTTGAAATGAAGAAGAATATTGATCACATACATACCCGTAGTTGTAGATGGAGAGAGTGATATAGTTGTAGTTGCCGGTGCAGTAGAAGCTTTTTAACTTATAGCTGCTGCTGGTTACTGCTTACTGCAGCTGTAGAGCACTACAGCATGTGAATGTGAAAGATATTATTGGTATCCGATTTTTATTGGATTCTGTAACACGATGACGATGGATGGTTTTATCTAAGTTGCATTTTGCACCCCCTCTAGTTTATTTCACTTTTCTTTTTTTACACCTCACTTTTATCAAAGTTAAAAGATACATGTATATAGGGTCGGGTTATTTTATAAATTGCGACAAAGATTAAAAGATGAGAATGATTTATGCATGTGAATGAACCGAACGTTCGATGAATTGTTCGTGAACCGTTTGACAAAATGTTCATTTATGTTCACTTATTTAATAAACAAACGAACATGAACAAAACATTTGTGTTCGTTTAATTAAATGAGCGAACATGAACATGAACATGAACATGAACAAAAAAAGTTGTCTTCCTCGTTCTCAAAAAGTAAATAATAATAAAAAAATAAATAAATTTTCTCACACTTTTCATTGTCTCCCTTTGCATTTTAATTTTTCCCTATGTATATAATTTTAGTATTCTCATTGTTTTGAATGGCCAAAAAATCATTCAAATAGGCTAGCTAAATTCATTACATCAGGATACACTCGCATTTCTATCCGCGGAAAACCTTCACTTAAGGTCAATGCTCGTGAACACTCGCTATGATTGCACGACATTGCGGTAAGATCAAATATGTCCAATTCTAGGATCTAACTGGTGAGCGACACCTACTCGTCTAATCTCTCATCATCACTCGGTACCTAATTAAACCTAGGTCACATGAAACATCAAGTCTTTCCTTTATCATTTCATCACCAGCTGATTCACCTAGTGACAAAGAATACCTATGTTATTTCATTACTTTGGAATAGAGGTGCACAAAAAAACCGGTTCCCGAACCGGTTTGGCGGTTTAAACCGGAAACCGGTTTTAAAAAAAACCGGTTTTTTAAAAACCGGTTTGACCGGTTTACAAACCGCCGGTTTGTATATCGGTTTTAAGTTTTAGAGCCAAAACCGGTTTTGAAACCGGTTATAAAAAAAACCGGTTTTTTTTAATAACCGGTTATAAAAAAACCGGTTAACCGGTTTTTTTATAAACCGGTTTTTTTATAACCGGTTAACCGGTTAAACCGGTTTTGACCGTTGTATAACGGGCATATAGCCGTTTTTTTGGTTTTTTGACCGTTTTTTATGGTTATTAAAAAAAAAAAAAAAAAAAAAACCGGTTAACCGGTTAAAAACCGGTTTTTAAAAAACCGGTTAATAAAAAAACCGGTTTATTAACCGGTTCTAACCGGTTTCTAAACCGGTCCTAACCGGTTAGACCGGTTAGGGTTTTGAGATGAAAAAACCGGTTATTAACCGGTCCGGTTATTAACCGGTTCGGTTTTTTTCCGGTCCAAAAAAAACCGGTCCGGTTAATAACCGAACCGGTTTTTTTAAAAAAACCGATTTGTGCACCTCTACTTTGGAAGCTACTCCGTTTATATTTTCTATTAATAATTTTCATATGTGGTCAAATAAATTGCGCAAGATGGTTACCTATACATTTTGGTTCTAGATGTCATTTGCCAACAGAAAGCCTTTCGTTTTGAACTTTGCTATGTCTGGCCTATTATATTTTATTCATATACATATATACATATACATAGGTGTATATAGGCCAACCAAACATAAAGTGATTAAGATTAGGCAATTTTATTATATACATTTAAACGTCTTTTTCACTAATAGAGCAATTTTACCAAACATACCATTTGATATGTTGATCTCTAAAAAGACATATGATGTATCAAAGGTCATAAAGCATAAAGTAAAAGGATAATAAATTACATAATCTTTGTTACTTCTGCATTTATGTATGTTAGAATATATAAGAGGGTTGTTATTTAACCTTATATAGGGTTTACTAAATAGTTACATTATTCGTCACACTTTTCTCTAGACCTGTTTCAAATCAAATTAAAATAGTTATCATATAAAGTTTGACATTTTAGGATGGTGAACAAAGTGAAAACTTATTCAATACTAAAATTCTGGTCAAAAGAATAAACGTGTGTGGGGGGTTAAATGAAAAGTAAGTGGGAAAAAGAAGGAAGAAGAAACACAAAAGAACAAAAAAAGAAAAAGTATACGATAAATTAATTTAAAGGCAATTTCACGTAAAATGAGGAAAAGAAATATATGATGTACAATTAAAAAAATTATATAAAATAAAAAGCTCATTGTTTATTTGTGAAATCAAAGTTCAACTTGGTTAATTTCTCTAGAAACGTAAGATTAGTTTTTTCCATCAACCTTTGGTGTTTATGTTAGTGATTCTTCAAATATCATCAACTTCTAACATTATCGATCTACAGTCAAGCTATACGCTCATCGAGTGTGTCTTCTCTTTTCTTGAACTTTACGCTTTTGGCTTTGTTTTTCGTTGAGCCAATCAAAATCTAAAGTCGATCTACAACCAAGTCCTCTATCAAACATGTTTTCTTTCTAGTATTTCATGGTTGTTTGATCTTTAAACAGTCTTACATGAACATTTGAATTTATATATTCATATTTTTATTGTAATTAATATAATAAGTTACTTTACAATGCTGAATTTTCATATATAACACATATAATGTTATTTAACTACTTTAATGCTCATAAAGTAATTTGGATTTTAAGAAAATCAAAATTCAAGGTGGTTCAAAGGTCAATTTTAAGCATAAACATGGGTGTAAACTTCTTACATTAGAATGAGTCATACCACATGGAACGTTGTGGGTACTTTATTGAAGTGATGTCAAGTTTGCCTGTTTTGGGCTTATCATTAACTTCCATTATCTATCATGAGCTTTATACCTTTGTCCACTTTCCTTATATGCAATCTAGTTGCAACTAGATAGTCATGTTATAACTACAAAAATTGATCTACATATTTTACTAACTTGACGTTATTTTACTAATGTAAATATATGTGGGCTCTCGGATGGGCAAAGGTGAAATTGCACTAACTTTGACGTTATTTTACTAATTTCGTGAAAATAACGGTAAAAGTGGCGGAAGGTTAATTATGCATCATGTGGTGGCGTTGATGGCCGAAAGATAAAGGTACATGCACTAATCAGCGGATGTTCAAATGGTTGAGTGTTATGTATCTTATGTCCAAGGCTTTATGCAAAACTACTATTGAGCTGGGTGGGGGGGGGTTCTAACTGGAAACAATCTCTCTATTCCTACGGGGTAGAGTTAAGGTTGTCTACATCTTATCATACTCAGACCCTACCATAACTTTACTATTGGGGAGATTTACCGAGTACGTTGATGAATGATGATGATGATCTACATATTAATCATTTAAAGTCATGCGTAGCGCATGCTACATGTATTTATCTTCTTTTAAAGTAAGGTGGCTCAAACTTTTTGAACCCTTTTATAATAAAATTGAGCCCTTTTCGTATTTTTTTCATTATTTGATTCTTATATCATCTATGCATATGTATATTTATAAAGTAGAAACTCAACGTCGACAATCCCAAAGTCCAATCTACTTTGAGGGCCCGTCTCACAAGATCACCCAAATCATTGGTCTTGCTACCTATCATTTTGACTAATTCATTAAGGAGCTACAATTCACGAATTTGAACATAAAAACAAACTTTGTAGTATAAATGTACTTTTTATATGTCGAGTTAAAAGATTGCATGTTATAAGTTTTAAATTCAAATGCTTAATGTTACAAATATTAAATGGTTTGAGAAAAATATACAATTCATAATTTGCAAAATAAGCAAAGTATGTATGTTTGAAAACCATTTGTTGTTGGTTAAATTGATGTACTATTTCTAAAATATGAAATTACTTGTAATTCTTTATTTTTACAAGTATGCAATTAAGTCATATAACAATTTGATTATGGGGCCACTTTATATTTTCAACTTTTATCACCTAGTTGTTAACAGATTGTATGTTATAAATACAAAACTAAGTTGATTATGTATGACCCAATTTAACTTTTAAAATAGATGATTAAAATATAAATGTTTAGTCGTTAAAAGTTGCTGGATTGGGCTATATATTGGTGGACTGGGTGATGTGGCAGGCTCCAGTCTGCCCATTATTATTTGATAATGGAACAAAGAAGAACATTTTACAAAAATGTCACTCGCCTTTTAATTTTCTTTATAGAATTGATTATATCTATAGTTTTACAAACATAATAATTTAATTTTGTTTTAAATACTAATCACTATATATTCACACCCCATTTTTATAGTCTTATACCCAGAGTTTGTACAAGTTGGGACACACATGGGGTGCTTGATCTATAAAAGGTTCTAGCTAAACATCACTGACGTATTGTTTCCGTATGTGATTATTGATAGAATCCAATATGACAAAAAAAAATAATAATTTAAAAAGACCACCGGGCAATCCATCAATGATTACCACTGGATAGAATAACTCCAGGTAACCCACAATCACTAATGGACACTCGACACAAGTAGTCAAGCTGGTCGGTTTCCATGGGAACTTACTGTCGGTGTAATGCCCATTGATATCGTCACTAACATAAGGATAAGATTACAAATAAAATACTCAATCAATTTTTCAGTTGTTTGTCGGTAATCTACGGGAAATCAAATTGCTCATGACCTGATTCCAATGTACTTTTACCGACATATGTAACCATTGGTGAAAGTAATTATTTTAGTAGATTATTATTTTCGATTGCACAATTTGTAAGAGTCGTACAAATTTTTATTCTTTATGCATTTCAATAAACCATGAAGAAATCATGTAGGAAATATGAACCAACAAGCATTTAATTAAACTCCCAAGCAAGAATGCATTCCCCCAACATCAAGCAAACATTTTGGAACACCTTCACCCACAAGCAAACATAAACCCTGAAGAAACACTAAGGGACCCCGGGCAGATTACGGATAATCTGGGGGTTAAATAGATGTTTCCCACGAGGGGTTAGGTCCGGCAAAGATGGTTGTTCTTCAGATGACCTGCAAAACAGACACCGTGAACTCGTCACTGAGAAGGGGGGTACCTCCTTGTGACCACCCTCCGACGTGAGAATCAGACTATATTGCTCTTGAATATAAGTGTATATTAAGAGAAATGACTAGAGCAGATATGATGGTATGAAATGAGATCATAAGATAAGATGATACCGTTCCAAGGTGTTGGAGTATTTATAGCCGAAGGTAGGTTTCCAAGCAGGTACAGCCGGCTGAATAGTATTCCTGTTCTACCAACTGTGTGCTACGCACGTGCGATGCTGGTGGTTGGTGGGTAGGCAGCGGCTGATAGTGACCAGGCCGGCTGTGTACTATTCCTTTCCCACCAACTGCAGGCTATGCACGTGCTACGACAGGGGTTGGTGAGTAGGCAGCGGCTGATAGTGACAGGGGTTGGTGAGTAGGCAGCGGCTGATAGTGACCAGGCCGGCTGTGTACTATTCCTTTATCACAGTGAGCTGTCGCAGCTTTGGTCAGATCTTTTGTCCATACCTTGGCAGGTACAGTACAAAAGATCCTCCAGTAATGTACGGACTGGCTCATTTGGGCGGGAGTATTCCCGGCTTGCTCATTTCCTCTTCAGGTGACATTACTGAATTATTTGAGAGTTAGTGCCTTGTGCGTGTAGCCTTGCTGTGCGGGTAGCCTTCCCTGATGGCTAGTATCCGTAGCTGCGGGAACAGGCGGAGTACGTCGACCATTGGGAGGCGTTTCCTGCGGGAGCAGCTTGCGTACTGCGCGTAAGGACGTCGCGTCTCTGAGCATGGCTGGTCCTGCGGATCCAGTTGGTCTTTGCGCAGACGTCTCTTTTAAGGAGTCTTGCGAGTTCAACTGCGCAGACGTCCCTCTTCGAGGTGAGTCTTGCGGGTCCAACTGCGCAGACGTCCCTGTTTAAGGTGTCCCTGTTGAAGGTGAGTCTTGCGGGTCCAACTGGGCTCTGCTGGGACCTACCTCTTCAAACCCTAACCAACAAAATATCTTTCATATGCCAACTAACACCATATATATATATACACATGCATGCATGTTGACACGTATAATATACACAACCCATTTTCCTTTTGTAAAAAAAAAACCATTAAACTCAAACCAACAATTTGATTTACAACAATAATGGCAATGAGAGGAAGGGGTGGTAGGGTTAATCCAAGCCGTCCGCCACAGTTGATCACCGGTCGAGTTTATGAAGACTTTAAACCCATGTCTGAATGGAGACAAGAAGATGGTTATGACACTCTTCTTTTATATATTCCTGGTAAATTTGTCAATTTTATTTAAAAAAAAATTCAGTTTATTTTCATATTTAATCTTAGTTTTTCTTTAATAACATGGAATACCTAATGGCTTTTAAAAATCTAGACATACATTTTTTTTTTTTTTGTATGTTCTGCTATAATATTTTATTAGAAATCGAGTTTTATTTAAATAACATACTTTTGGACTCGTAATATTAAAAACACGTTACACTGAATAAAACTCGGTTTATAATAAAACTTATATTGAAACATAGAAGAAATAGAAAATTGTTAGCCATGTACAAAGAAACAAACCCATTTGTGTGAATGATGTTGAACTAAATTATAATCTTTGAAGGTTTCCAAAAAGAATACCTTAAGGTGTCAACTGAGGATTTGAATACCCTTAGAGTTCGCGGGGAGCGTTTGATTGCAGAAAACAAATGGAGTCGGTTTCAAGAAGATTATCGAGTTCCTGAAAACTGTGAAATGAACCGTATTCGTGCAAAACTTGATGGTGGCATACTAACAATTACAATGCCTAGGAAGATCAGCACCCTACCACCACCACCGCCGCCGCCGCCGCCGCCACCACCACCACCTCCTCCACCACCGCCTCCACCACCACCACCACCTCCACCTCCACCACCACCACCTCCTCCACCTCCACCACCGCCACCACCACCACCATCACCATTACCACGGTCAACGGACACCATCAATGCCCAACTTCCACCTAAAATAAATGAACAGCCCTTTAGAAGAACAAAGCAGGAAGAAATATTACCGGCCAAACAAGAACCGTTAAAACCCACAACAAATAAACCGTTAAAACCAAACAAGAACCGTTAAAACCAGCTTCTTCATCCACGCCAATCAAACAAAAGCCGTTAAAACCCGCAACGAGTAACACAGGAGTAGCCAAGAATAATAATAAGGTGGATGAGGATAGAAAGGCGCTAGTGAATGTGGGTGTGAGTGTTCTAGTGATTGTTGCACTTGGTGTTCATGTGTCCTACACCATTGGCCTCCTTGCCAAAGGGAAGTAATTAACTTATTGGGCATGTATCTATATTATGACATATATATATATGCATGGTGTAATCTGGTGAATAACTTTGGGAGCTTCAGACCAAATACTTGTAAACTACAAAAGATCAAATCAATGAATCTAATCATTTATAAATCACTCCAGGTTTTACCTCTTCAGTAGTATATTATTTATGTTGTGCAATTATTATGCGTAATTACTTGTGTACGGTGCGCAATTATTTGTTATCGTGTCTAGTTGCGTAACTATAGCACATAAGAAATTATGCATCTCCCACGTACCTTGGTACACTTCACACGTTAATAGTCCTTTGCTCATTAATGTCACTCATGAACAAACAAAAACCATCTACCCATCCCCAAGAATAATATTTGACTTTACCTCTACAATTAAGCTAGCCAGCCATGTTAACAAAACAGGCAACATTACTTTCACAGTTTTACATATAATACCTACTAACCAATATCTGATGATCTATGTTTTCCCTATCATGGATCTCCTCCATGCTTGCTTCCTCTTCTCCTGCCTCTGTTTAACCCGTTTTTCTGATTTCCACCCTCGAAACTTATCACGACCTTTTAACCAATCCGCATAGTCCTTGTCATTTTGGCACTCTATAAAGTCGACTAGATCATCGACATCACCACACACATTTCGGGTCTTCAGGTACACCTCCCCATTACAAGTTTCTCTTGATGATGATGTCATATCTTCCTTCGCACCACAAGCATTTCTAGGTAACAAAACAAGTGTCAAGTCAAAGATATGTAAAAAAAGGTCAAACTCTTGTTTAAGGTAACCAACTATTTTAGTGCCTAAATTGACGTGGGATGAGAGGATTAAGCATGATTTGATAGACCTAAACCTCTCTGAGGACATGGTTGAGGATAGGAATTCGTGGAGAAGTAGAATTAGAGTTAAGGATTTTTAGGGAGAAAAGAATACCTTAGGGCTTCTATTTACCTTATTTAGGTCACACACCATAATAGTATATTATTTCAATATATTATTATTATTATATTACCGTTTAACTTTGATTTCCTTTGTATTGCTTCATACATATGTATTTTAGAGCTGAGGGTCTCTCTGGAAGCCACCTCTTTATCCCTTTGGATAGAGGTACGGTGTGCCTACATCCCACCCTCCCCAGACCGTACCTATAGCTTTGCTGTTGGTGGGACTTCACTGGGTATGATTGATTGAATAATTTTAATGTGGTTAGACACATTTCTAATTCGGATTGGTTCGGTTTCGGTCAGGGCCAAAAAGAAAAAATTAAAACCAAATAAACCGATATCCAAACCAATGAACACCCCTATAAAGATCTGAGCCCAATCCGAGCTCGATCTTGAAAAAACTACTCATGAGCCAAGCTCGAGCATTTGAAATAAAGTTTGAACCTAGCCAAGCTTGAGCTCGAACTTAGGTGAGCTCGGGCTCGGCTATTTACACCCATCGCTCTATTGAATGAAATCATACGGTATGTTTGATTGTTTGTTACCTCAAATATGATGCCCTCGTCTTCTGAAACTTCGCAGCCACTCCAACACTACGATATTTGCCCACAAAACTCTACACCATTCGTTAACAAAATTAGAATAATATTAAAAATCCGTTAAAAAAATAAACACACAAAACAAACAAAAGACTCACCTCTTTATAAACAGTAACCGACCCTTCAGATAATAACGATTCACACTCACCTTCAACTAACAACCTCAAAACATCCACATTACCCTCTTCAAAAGCAATCAGATTACACAAACCCATTATAACCGAAAGACAACTCTTCACCAAAAACCCGACCCCACTATCAAAACTCAACGATAACAACCCAAGAAAATGCAAAAACATCAGTTTTGATTCGTTACAACTTATCAGATTCTGTTCCAACAAGCCATGGATTGATTTTTGAATAGGAAGACGAATACTAAACTCCTTGAAACAAGTTATGATTCTCGTGATGGCATCATGCTTGTTGCGTGATGACATCCCCTTTGTAGCTTGAATGAGTGAGTTACTCATTAGCATTAACAATGATGCTAGAAGACTTATATCTTGAAGTCTAGCTTCACAACCAAGAGGGAGTTCGATGTCATTAACAACATCAGCAGCTTTTAATATCATGTGTTTTAAGAAGGATGAAATAATATCTTGATATTTAACATCAACGTTGCATATATTCTGTTGTATGTAATCCATCGAGGAGGATATAAGGTCGGATTTTATCTCAAAAAGCTTCACCCTCATATTTGAGTTCCATGAATCATTCAATTTTGTTATCATTTGACAGAGTTTCTCAAATTTGTCTGGATTGATACACGATTCAAACGACGGGTGCTGACTTTTATCGATCAAGTTACCCCTATCATCGGTTGTACTGCTCTCGGTTTTCAAAACGGACATGTGTTGTGTGTAGAGTATAACTGAGCTTTCAAATACCGAGAGGTAACAATCTGGCGTGTAAGTTTCATGTTCTGTGCCAAAAGTGATGACATCGGCAACCAACGATACGATACGAGCTTGCAATAATTTGGGTGAAGAAAGGAAAATTGGGTTTTGAAGCAATGTTTTGGCGGAAATGATTCCGAGTGAAGATGGTTTGGTATTACTGGAACGGGCCCACGTAAACCGGTTGAGAAATTCGTTAAGCGCCATGTCATCGGAGATTGAGAGTGAAAAATGAGAGCATATGATGTCCATTATTAATCCAAAGTCAACGCTATCGGCATTAACGTTAAATAAACATTCGTTTGTAGGAGAATAGGAGTCAATTATTTGCAGATACTTTCTTAACTGACCCTGTACCAAAAGCTCATCCATGATCACCTGTTTAAATTTGTACATAAATTATCATCATATATTCCGATTTTCATGATTAAAAATATATAAAGCTGAAATAGGGATTTAAACGAGCCAAGTCATTTGTGAGCTACTCGATATCTGCTTGCTAACAGCTCAAATCAACCGAGCTTAAACGAGCATTTTCTTATATAACTTTTATTTATTATACTTAATATATACTTTTATAGTAACTATTATTATTATATATAAGCTTGTAGGCCTGTAAACGAACCGAAAGTTTGGTGAACTGTTCGTGAATTGTTCGACGGGAAGTTCGTTTATTTAATAAACGAACGAACATGAACACATGTTCTGTTCGTTCATTTATGTTCATGAGCGTTCGTTTATGTTCGTTTCTGTCGGGTTATTTGTGTTTGTTTATGTGTTAATAAAAAATAATTAAATATTATTTGGATGAGTCATATACTTAAAAGTTTTATAATTGTTAATTTGTGTTCATTTAAGTGTTTCATTTATGTTTGTGTGTGTTCATATATGTTCATTTATCTTTGTTCAGTTATATTTTAATTTAGAAACGAACACATATCTTCATTTTTTAAATAAACGAACATGAACATAAATATTTGTTCGATTAAGTGTTCGTGTTCCTTTAAAGTTAAATGAACGAACACGAATATGCCCTTGTTCGTGTTCGTTCAATTCGTTTACATGCTTTCATTATTCACATTGATGAATACATCGTTCTTAATCTCTAGGCTCTGCCGATTTTATTTGTGTTCGTTTGTGTTCGTGAATCGTTCATGAACACATTAATTTCCTTAATGAACGAACACGAACATAAAATCTCGTTCGGTAAGTGTTCGTGAACACATTATTTCCTTAACGAATAAACACGAACAAGGCCTTGTTCGTGTTCGTTCGGTTCGTTTACAGCCCTATAAGCTTGTGATAGAAATAACAAAATAATGCATATTATGTTATATATAAAAATCATAATTAAACTTTAAATGTCTATAAAAGTGTATATAAATGTACATAAATTAACTAATAAATGAAAAACAAGTCGAGCCCAAGCCCAAGCTTCACTTATCAAGCAAAAGCTAGCGCGTGACCCTAAACGAGCCTATTATGTATAAAACTTTTATCTAGTTTATTTATTATATATTTTATTATTATAAAAATTTATGATAATAATAAGTAAACAATAAATATTATGTTGTATTTAAAATTATAACTAGAGTATATCCAAAAACAACTAAAATGCATAAATTAATTAATAAACAATAAACCATCCGAACCGAGATGGAGCCTAGACGAGCTTGTGCCCAGGCTCTGTTCGTTTACACCCCTAATCTAAATTACCTCAAGTAATGTTGTGATAGAAGGAAGGCAGGTGTCAAAGAGCTCTAAAGACGATAACGATGCCACCTCCGCAGAGTAATCAGAGGTTATTTCACCACTACACATACATTGACAGGAACCCGACTTCTTAAAACCCGCTACTTGAAGTAAACTCAGCATTTTGAACAATAAAAGAAGAAATCTTCCACTTTCCAAAAGATGTTCTTGTGGCACATGGCATGTCAATGTTACCATACAACATCTTAACAACAGATTCAATTCTTCCAATTCAAGAGTACGAGTGGCAGTGACATCATGTTTTGAAGAGTGCAACTGCTTCAACTGATTTTTAAGATTTTTAAAAAGCGTGCGCGAGAGTGTGTATACGTCTCTTAAACTCACGTTAACTTCACCTTCGGTAGTTTCAATGACAAATCTGTTACACTAAGATCCTTTACTTGTACAAATTGGTTTCTTTGAAGATAACTTAACGAGTAAATAATACACATTTTTCAAAAGGTGAGTCCTGGTATCCTGAAAACGAACCAAATGTTATAAAAGAAATAGAAAGTTAAGATGGAATCAGTTTCATAATAGTGTTAGGTCTGTAAATGAATCGAACCGAACCGAACGTTCAGCGAAAAGTTTGGCGGGAAGTAAGTTTATGTGTAGATATTTGATAAATGATAAACGAATGAACATGACCACAAGTTTTTGTCAGTTTAGTTAAATAGAACGATCATAAACACAAACCTCGTTCAAGCAATTATGATCGTAAACTTTTGTTAGCATTCGTGTTTTACATTGTTAGTTTACGTTTGTTCAAGTTCGTTCGCTTACACTCGTTAATATATTTTTAAACTTTTTAGGCCCATTACAATTTAATCACCTTTAATAACCTGTTAGGCCCAACACATTGCTCGCTTATACTGTTACCGAACGAACACGAACACATTCATTTTCTTAACAAACGAACACGCATAGGAATTAGTAATGATGTTATAAGTAGAGAATAAGAAAAGCGTACGTACCGGTTGAGATTCAAGGGCTGAGATTAGGTTTTGGAAAATGTTGGGATTTGGTGGTTTTCTGAGAGTGTGTTTCCTCCTTTTACAAACCATTTTATGCCTACCTGCATATAACAACAGACACACACACACAGAGATTATTATTATTATTATTAACTAATCAATTAAACCGTAACAGAGAGAGATTATTCATCAATGTATGTATGTATGTAGTATCAATTGAATAAATTAGGGCAAACACACTAACCCTATTATCAAATGGAAGTGACTGGGCGGTGACGACGAGGTGGATGGAAGCTTGCCGTTGAACAATTCCGGCAATAAACGCCGATCCAAGGAGGCAACAGCACAACTATTTCCAACCTTTTTTTGAATTACTGAAAGAGAGGGGTTGGAGGACTACACTCCACTATGTTTTTTTTTAAAACTGTTTTTTTATGTTTTTGTTTTTTTTAAGTCATGTCGTCAGTCGTCCCTCTCCAATTATCCTACTCTTGCCCATACTATTTTGTTTTAGGGAAAATTACTTAAATAGCCCCTTTGAAGAAAAAGAAGCACACAAATAGCCCGTGAGATTTCGTCTTTCAAAAATAGCCCTCGAAATCCAACTTTCACGTGATATTGGGATTTTCCCCATGAGTTTCGTGGACCAATCAAAATTTGCCATGTGTCAAACATTCTCACCTACCACGCAAGTTTTCATCCCAAATCCCTCTTAAACTTTACTTTTCACATCAAATCTAACCTGATGAAAACTAACTTTAACGTGATGTTTCAAGTTGTTTCTGTCTCCAACGTGAGTTTTCAAAAAAGATGATTTTTGAGTTTTTTTGAAATTCATCTCCAAAGTGAATTTCAAATGAATTTCATCTACAATCATCTTCATCATCTTCTTCATCCAACTTCCACCATTTCCTCCACCACCTAATGTTACCGGACACCACCACCACCACCACCGTCTGGATGGACGGCGATGATGAAACCCCATCATGATCACCCACCACAACCACCCACCACCACCAAGACCTCACACATGACACCACCACTTACGCTTCTCTCACCACCCTTAAATCCATGCTCGAAACCGAATGGTGGTGGTTGTGAGAGTGATACCATTCGGTTGGTGATCACCGGAAGTAATGTTTCTGGTGAAATCTCAAGTGGGTTTGTTTATTAACGAATCTTAAAGATGTTACACTTTCCGGCAACAAGCTCGCCGGAATCCTACCAGAAAACATGTAAAAGTTAAAAAAATTTGAATTCTTTGTTATCAATCTAAATTTTTCGCCTTTACCTAACCCTACATATGTTTATCCCAAATTTAATGAATCATCATCAAGTCCCTTATCAACTAGAGACAAACCATCCATCAAAAGTGGGAGAACATAAACATGGTTTTTGGTAAGATTGTGAGAAAGTAAGAGAAGATGATAAAATAAGTTTAAATTCCAATGAAATTCATCTTGGCAGTTGACTTGTAATCAAAATTTGTCTCCGGAGTTGAAATGCATTTTAAATTCATCTTTGTAGATGAATTTCAAAAAAACTCAAATATATATATATATATATTGAAAACTAACGTTGGAGACGGAACCAGCTTGAAATATCACGCTAAAGTTGGTTTTCATCAGGTTAGATTTGATGTGAAAAGTAACGTTTAAGACGGATTTGGGATGAAAACTTGTGTGGTAGGTGAGAATGCTAGACATATGGCAGATTTTGATTGGTCCACGAAAACTGACGGGGAAAATCCCAATGTCACATGAAAGTTGGATTTCGAGGGCTATTTTTGGAAAACGAAATCTTACGGGCTATTTTTGTGTTTCTCTCTCTTCAAAATGGTTATTTAGGTAATTTTCCTTTTGTTTTATCTAGGTCAGCTGACTTCATAGTTTGGCTTAGGTGTTCCCCGGGAAACTATACCATCTGCTGCCACTTGACAGTCTCTAACGTAACACACGATGGGATGAAAACCTGGGTGAGCTCGGGAACCAAACCGACAACCTCACAAAGCCTAACTCAAATCATTCATTGCTAATATCCATCCAAATTGACACCAGTGAGAATCAAACTTGAATCTCTACTGAAGAACCAAAATTTCCTACCATTAGGACACAAATGAAGGATGTAAATTTTAATTATCTCCGAATTTAATTTATATATAATTATTTATTATTAAATAAATTAAGGCAAAATACTAAAAAGAATTATAATAATTATAGTAGTCGTCGTCATTGGACTCGCGATTCAACCATAGATGTTTTATCAAATCCGTTTGAAGATTTAACATTCGTCCTGTTATCATATCTTCATTAAAATAGCTGGTTTTTCATCGGCGTTTAGTTGCACGATCGAAAGTTGGACATCATTGTACCGATCTTGGCAAATAGATTTGCCCAAGTCCACTAATATCATATTAGGTAATATCATGCAAATATATATAATTTTTTGTTTTATTCTTTTGTAGTATAGGTGTCGTTTGGGCAACAATATGATATCGTTTCTTTAATACCCGAATGCTCGGTTGGCCTATTTTATCTTCATTATTAGCCAACAATGATCAACTCTTAAAGATTATTGGTTTCTAATAATAAAGGAGGTAAAAATAAAATAGGTGTTTAATTAGGGTTAAAAAAAAGAAAAAGAAAAGAAAGATAGCAATGTTTGCTAGTAATAAGAAACCATAGGCTACCTTAACTTATTTATCTGTTTATTTTTAAAATCGATGCCTTTCATATTAGTCTATTGTCTAATGTTTTTACCTCGACTTCTTTTATACTTGTTTACCCTATAATATAATGAACAACACATACATTCAAACAAAAATTTATTTATTTAAGTGGTTCGTTTGTGATATCATTTATCAACAATTCATAATTTTCACTACCAATTTAATTACATGTATGCCACGAGCAGTAGAAACTTAGAAGCGCTCTGCTAGCTGTGGAAACTGTTGTAGCAGCCATGTCACACCTCTAATGGCAACCTGCACGATATGCATATTATTAACTTAACGTCAAAATATGACCACATAGAGTGACACAAATCAAGAAAAAGTAAAAATCAAGAACAAGTAAAAAGGGTAAAACTTAATCGAAAACTCGCCTAAAGTTTATTCATAAAAGAGGATTATTATTTTGATAGTAAATAATGGATAGAGCTAAACAAACACCACTACATGCTATTTAGGCACCATTGACGTTTCATAGGGCTGCATGACAAATTGACAACGCGAAAATGGTCATTTATGGCCCGTATGATGTGTCTGACTGACAACGATATTACTCGTGCCAAAGTCATACGGCCTCATGACCTTTTTCGCCCTATCTTTTGGCATATCTGATTTTGTATTCTGACACAGAAGTGAAGTAGCGTGAACCTCAAAAAGTCATACGGGCCCGTATACCATTTTTCGCCTTGTCATACGACCCCGTATGATGACGTCACCTGGTGTCGATATAGCATCACTGATTTATCTATAGCACTACCACAGTTAATTAGTTGTAAGGGTCAATAAAAAAATGTTTTTATCCTTATTAAAAAGTTTTCACATGATATGAAATAAACATATATAACTTTATGAATATATATTATTACAAAATACAAACCAATGCAAAGTCTCCGGGCTTCACTGCAGGCTCCACGATGTCTCTACCGTAACTGATTTCAAAAAGACAAAAACGGCATCAGCTCATAAACATATCCAACAACCAAAATTTAGTATCTTTTGTACAAGAAACATTAAAAAACTTGTCGATTAAAGCATGCAATAATACACTTGCACGTACATTATTTGGCGACGCCCATCCACCACTTTTAACCGATAAAAACTGCATCCTTTGCTAAACGGAAATGGTTTTCCTTTCCATTCTGCAGTAATTTAAACCGTCAAATTCAAACAAAACACCTTTTACAGGAAGAATGAATATACCTAAGTGCCACGTGACTCCAACAGCTGATGTATCTTCACCAGATATATCATCAATAACAAACTGTAGATCTTGGCTGATTGTATATATGAATTTTTCAAAAAATTCCAGTATAGACTGCAACATCCCAAACAAGAAAACTCCATTATGTGTACTTAAAAAGATATAATGCCATTTTACATTAGGGTGTGGCTTCTGAAGAAACAACATGGTACTCAGTGGTGTAAACGAGCCAAGCCAGCTTGTGAGCTACTCTAGATTGGCACGTTAAAAACTTGAATCAAGCTGAGTTTAAACGAGCCCGAGCCATAAAATGAGATTGCTTATTAAATGAGCTCGAGCCTAAACTTCACTTATCAAGCTCAACCTGGCTCGCAAACCTAAACGAGCCTATTGTATGTAATTTTTATTTAATGTATTAAATATATTCATATAATAATATTTATTATGCATAAAAAATAACTGAATAATATTTATATTACGTCATATATAAAAACTACAACTAAAAAGCATATAAAAATAATTAAAAGTGTATACAAATTAATTGATAAATAATAAACGAGCCGAGCTCGATCTTGGAAAAATGACTCAAGAGTTAATCTCGAGCTTTAGAAAAAGAGATCAAACAGAGCAAAGCTCGAGCCTAGTCGAGTTCGGGCTCTGTTCGTTTACACCCCTAATGAATGGTACTGCTTGCTTCATTAAGATACATATGTTTGTCATATTTAGGCTTTGGCTAAAGATACACCAATGACTCACTATCCATACACAACCATACTTGCCATATGTTTATATGGCCGCATGACACGCAAAAAAATTCTCATAAATGGGCATATGAGTTGTTTAAGGTGGTGTTTGCCAAACCATACGACCCGCTTGACGGACATAAGTGACCGATGCTGACAAAGTCATACAGTCTGTATGGCCATTTCTCGTCCTATCATACGCCCGTATTGTGTGCAGACGTGATTTGACATCATTCGGGCCGTACTATGTGAACCCGTGCTAGGTATAGAAATTTTTGGGGTTAATAATGTTATAAGATATTTGAGGCCTAAATGATATCAATCAATTTGCTATAAAAAACCAAATCCATTGCAAAACTGAAAGATGAAATATACCTTGCGAGCGACAACGGGTTGTGGGAAAACAAGGTCCTCATAAACGCAGTCGTGGGCAATGAGATCAACGACCGTGGAGAGGTTGCGGGAGTTTATTCCTTGGTAGAACCTTCTAACAACATCAGAAGCTGAATCCAACGAACCAAACTCTTGGTCTTGTGAGATATTTGACGATGAGAGTACGCGGTTGTTGTTGTCTGTCGGGGTACTTCGCAGTGGAAATTGATCGATTCTCCTGCTGCTGATTATCAATTGATTGAAAGAGGGAGATGATGAAGAAGATAATGAGAATGAAGGAATTGGGGTTTTTGTAGTTGTAGTAAGGAAGGATATTATCATCGTTGCCGCCATTTTTTACTTCACTGGATTTTTATTCACATTTTCAGTTTGGTCGTTGGTTGGTTTGGTAATGAAGAAGATAATGAGAATGAAGGAATAGAGGTGCACAAATCGGTTTTTTTGAAAAAACCGGTTCGGTTTTTAACCGGACCGGTTTTTTTTATCCAGAAAAAAACCGGTTCGGTTAATAACCGGACCGGTTATTAACCGGTTATTATTGCTGAAAACTCAAACCGGCCAAACCGGTTTGGACCGGTTTAGAAACCGGTTAGAACCGGTTATTAAACCGGTTTTTTTATAACCGGTTTTTAAAAACCGGTCTAACCGGTTAACCGGTTTTTTTTTTTTTTTTTTTTTTTTTTTTTTTTTTTTTTGCTTTAGGGTTTAGGGTTTCGTTGTTAGCATTCTTTGCTTGGAAGATTAAAAACACATAACTTTCATTTATAGCTTTTACATTAAAAATACAAACATTAAATCGTTATCGCATATTCGTAACTCAAAAATACAAACATTAAAGAATGCTTAGACACGATTACATTAACAAGTTGATGTTTGTTACTCATTTTCTTCGCTACCCGATCCCGAGCTATTCCTTAGGTAATCGTCGTACGCGGCTTCTTCATCGGTCATTGGTTGAGTGTGTCCTTGATTGACCTCGTCTTCATACAAGGCCGCCTCATAGTCCATTTCCCCCTCGAGTGAGCGTTGATGTTGTGCCCTGTCTAAAGAGTCCAAGTAATCCTTGTAGCAAATCGACATCTCTACAGCTGGTGGAGTGAGTCGAGTCCTCCTAATCGATATAACCCTGCCAGAAACAGAAAAAGCAGACTCCGAAGCTACCGTGGAAGCTTGGACCGTTAGTAAATCTTTGGCCATGGCGGCGAGGATCGGAAACTCATCCTCCTTACCTCTCCACCAAGCCAGCAAATCAAGACTTCTAAATTCATCCGGAGTCATGTGTTTCACAAAGTTGGTACCACCATACCTTCCAAGTTCACTGCTTGGGGTGTTTACCCTTTGACGTTTACCGGCGTCTTCCCAAATCATGTAGTACATCCCCATTTCAAGGTCGGTTTGGGATTGGGATTGGGCAACAGCTCTTAACGAGTCATGAATTTGGGAAGACGACCCGTATCTTGTAAGGTAAACATCATACATGTTTGCCAAGGTGGTGTTGAAATCATTCTTTAAAGTTTGGCTATAATAGGGGTTTTGATCGTCGTTTAACCCTAGCTCATCACAAATTTTTTCTATTAAAGCTTCAACACCACCAACATTGATGCAAGGGTTTAACGCAGCAGCACAGGTCAAAACAGCGGGTAGTTCTTGAAAATATTTTTTAAATTTTTCTTTCATTTTTACACCCATATCAAAATAAGGTGCACCCCTACAATGAAGGTCACTCAACTTTGTGCACATGACAGCAATTTTTGGTAAAGCAATGGGGCTTGTTGGATAGTAAACCCCGGATAAACTACTTGTGCAAGATTTAAAAATTTGAAGAACCTCCGTAACGATCTCAATCAATAACCAGTTTCTAGGATCGTACGGTGCACATTTACCCCTATTTGACAAAATTTGATGAAACGCAATTAACGATTGTTTTTGTTGGATGGCTTTCTCAAACATTTCACAAGTCGAGTTCCATCTTGTTGGACAATCCCAATTAGGCCCCAACCATTGACAGTTAGCTTCTTCACAAAATTTTTTGTATCTTGAAAATGTTGAATTGTTGCTAAAAACATCTCGTAACATTCTTTTAAAATTGTTTCTTTGCGTTTCGATCACGTTTAACCCATCTTGCACGGCCAAGTTGATAATATGTGCAATGCATCGGCTATGAAAAAACGCTCCATCACAGATAGGTTTATACTTTAATTTTAAATGGCCAACCGCGGCCGTATTGTTGGACGCGTTATCAAACGATATTGAAAAGATTTTATCTTCAATCTTGTATTGTCGAATGACTTTATCCAAGAGTTTAAAAATATTTCTACCCGTGTGCGGGTAATCAAACAATTGAAACGCAACGGTTCGTTTCATCATTTGCCACGACCGGGGGTCAACCCAATGAGCCGTCACACAAATGTATGAGTCGGGCGAACCATTAGGTACCGACCACACATCCGTGGTTAAGTTCACACCAGTTTGTAAGTTTGAAAAGTATGAAATTAGTTCGGATTTAGCGTTTTTCCATGCTTTAAGCATATCTCTTCTAAGGGTCGAACGACTTACGTGTTGGTAGCGTGGTTGAACATACGTTTGCATCATCTGCGTGAATTGAGGGTTGTCGAAGTGGTTGAAAGGAAGTGATTGTTGAATCACAAAGTTGCCAAACTGTTGACGTACCGCTTCAAGGTCGTACGTAAACACCGTTCCTTGATTCGTCATCTCCGGCTGCGAACTACTTCCGGATTCGTCCTTCAAGACCTTGCAAGAGGGCTTTTCTACATGAGCTCTTAAACTGGAGTTTGCTTCTTTGTTATAAAACTTCAAACAATGTTTGCATCTAGCTTTTTGGGTTCCGTTAGACATTTCGCATAGGTCGAAATGTTGCCAAATATCTTGGTTTCGTTTCGTGGGGATGACCCGAACGACGGTTTCTCCCGTGTTCGAGGCACCCATGTTGACCGATGAAGCAGCACTTTGGGAGGCCATGATAATCGACTACGAATTAAGAGTGGTATACTCGAGTATGAAATAAACGACTACGAAAGAAGAGCGTTTGGAGTTGTATAATCGCGTATGAAATAAACGTTTAGAGCTTTTGGAGTTGTATAATCAAGTGTGATCTAACCAATACCCAACCTAAACTATATATAGATGTTTGTGGGGGTAAAATGGTAAAAAAACCAAAAAAAAACGGCTAAAAAACGGTCAAAAACACAAAAAAACGGCTATAAGGCCGTTTGGTAACGTTCGAAAACCGGTTAAACCGGTTAACCGGTTATTAAAAAACCGGTTAACCGGTTTTTTTTATAACGGTAATAACCGGTTATTTTAAAAACCGGTTAACCGGTTTTTTAATAACCGGTTATTAAAAAAAACCGGTTTTTTTTATAACCGGTTATAAAACCGGTTTTGGGTCCAAAACTTATAACCGATACGTAAACCGGTTACGTAAACCGGTCAAACCGGTTTTTAAAAAAACCGGTTTTTAAAAAACCGGTTTTCGGTTAAACCGGCCAAACCGGTTCCGTAACCGGTTTTTTTGACCACCTCTAAGTGAGATGACGAGGAGGATAGCGAATTAGCGTAGCAAATGCTATACTAATTAATAAATAAAGGTTTACTTACGCCACATGTTATCTTTTAAGCCCATCATTCCTCTTAAATTCCCGCCTCCCACCGCATTCTTTTTACAAACCCCGTAAGGAAATATCTATTTATAAATGGTATATTTTGGATTCGAATTTGAACCCAATTATTATAATTGTTGATTATTGATAGATGTATTAATGAAATAAAATGTAAAAATAATTAAAATAAGTTATAAATTTAAAAATTGGTTACATATTAAATACAGTTGTTAATTGTCATATGTAATTAGTAGGAGCATGTAGTGTAACTTAAATCGTTTATTATTATTATTATTATTTTATGTCATAGAATATGGTAGTAGCAGGTAGTGTAAATTGAACTAATTTCTAATTAAATGTAAAAATATGTATAGTT
Organism: Bidens hawaiensis; assembly: GCF_021521415.1. Taxonomy (NCBI): domain Eukaryota; kingdom Viridiplantae; phylum Streptophyta; class Magnoliopsida; order Asterales; family Asteraceae; genus Bidens; species Bidens hawaiensis. The sequence goes on from NW_027491690.1 coordinate 567,961, forward strand.
AAAGATATGGTATCTAACTTCACCTATTTAAATCTATACTTTTATGTGAACAATTATCACATAGTATTTTTATTATCAACATGAATGATAAAAATCACTCTTAAATCAATAAATGCATATTTATTACAACTAATTTGGGTGATCATGAACCAGGAATTGATTATATCTAATTTATACATGGAGAGATTGGTATTACCATTATATGATCTCCAACACTTGGAGATAAAAATAAAAAGAGAGGATAGATAGTGATCCGGTGGATACCTTACTATGACTTTCACCACTTCTGAAAATCACTTAATCATCATGTTGACTATTTTTAGTATCTTATCATTCTACACCTTAGTTATAGTCAACTAATTTAAACATACAATGTAGCGTATTTAATTGAAGCATACATTACTGTTAGAACGCATCAATGTTGATATGAAGCATAACTTTGAAGATGTATTCAACATTGACGACTCATTTGCTCTATCGTCAACTTAATAAACGAAGATTCACTCAAAGGATGTGTTCGATTCAACCTGGATTAACAAATGGTTGATTCCAAATATAAGTTTTTAATCTATACAAACAATTTCTTTTTTTATTATCATTTTTCACTGTTTGCTCATATTATATTATGTTTCTTTACAAAATTTTTATGCATACACACATTTATGGATTGTGAATAATAAAGGAGCGTTATTCAAATATATATTAAAAATTTTAACTTTAGAATCCTTAAATTTTGGATTAGTATATAAACATACTATAATTATTTTTCGGATTTTTTTGAACGGTGACTTTCACTTTTGTGTTTAAGTCATTGTGCTCTCTAATTTGAAGAGCCCCATTGCCCCACTTCTCACAAACTATGTTGTCTTAACCGGGTCTATGATGACTTCAGAGTTTGGTTTGGGCATTCCCCCGGGAAATCATACCATCAGATGCCACTTGACAGTCGTTGTGTCGTCATAAGAGCAGAACTCTCTAACGTAACCCATGATGAGACGAAAATCCGAGTGGGCTTGGGATCCAAACAGACAATCTCACAAGGCCTACCTCAAATCCTTCATTGCCAATATCCACCCAAAGTAACACAAGTAAAGATAGAACTTGACTATTCACTGAAAAACCCAAACCTTCTTATCACTAGGCCACATGTGATGGATTATATATTCCAATTTAGATCCATGAACACAAGATATTTATAATTAATAAAGATTTACATATTATTTATCACAATTTCAATTTTAAGATCACCTAAATACTATACACATTCTGTTCAACTAGACAAATTGAATTATAAGTTCACGTATTTTTTCTTTATTTTAACTCATGACATGAATAATTTGTATTATATATTATATATGTTCTTCGATAATATAATAGTTTACCTGTCTTATGATCAATGTATTAGTAAAAAAATTATATTATGTAACAGTAATGCATGTTTCTACTTTTTATATTTAATACCCAAATTTTCTTATCATGAATTTTTATTATTGATATTTCAAATAATTGAACTTATAAAATTAAATTTGTTAAACCCGTGTTATACACGGGTCGCTAACCTAGTTTTATACATATACATCCTCTTTTGTCTGATTAAAATTATTATTGTTATTTATTGAAAAATGATTGGTCTCAATTATCGTTTTTTGTCACTGTCGGTCCCAACTAACGAATTGGTTGGTGACGGTCCCAACTTTTATCGTATTTGTTTCTAACGGTCTGCGACTAACAGAATTCTAACATCGTTAGTTTCAGGTCGCCGGAAAACACACATTTTTCGCCGAAAACTCAACAATTTTGTCCCAGACATCATGATAACTTTGTATCGTACCTCTAAGAACCTTTTTTCTAGTAAAAGCCCCAAATTATTGAGGTCGCCGAAACCCTAGAACTATCGTCGGAATCAGTTGATGGTGGTTGGTTGGCGGTCAGTCAATTGGTGGTGGTGGCGGTGTTCAGGTGGTGTTTTCCGACAAAAAAAACTGACTTTCCCGGCCAAAAACGTTTTTCTGGTGACCTGAAACTAACGGCGTTAGGATTCTGTTAGCCGTGGACCGTTAGGAACAAATACATTAAAAGTTTGGACCATCAATGACCAATTCGTTAGTTAGAACCGACAAAGACCAAAATGCAATAATTGACACCAATAAAAAACAATTTTCCTTATTTATTTTTACCTCTTTATACAAACTTAAAAGTCACGTTTTACAATAATGCTATGGAAACCTTTAAAAAAAATCCAGGGCTTAGGACATGAAAAAAGGGTCTTGGACGTCAAAATGACCCCACCTCCCATCTCCATTGGCTAGTTCTTCTCCTTGGTCCCATCAATTTCTTCATCCTACGTTGTGTACAAACGTTGGAGAGTTTTTGAACGCCAAAACGCCCCCGGAGACGGTGTTCCAGGCGTTTCAGAGGAGTTTTGAGGGGGGGGGGGGGGATGCCCCACTACGAATGGTCTAACTGGTGAAATATGTACCTTCTCATCACTTGGAAATCGGGAGATATTTGCATCCCAATTGGCATCGGGTATCCATAATATCAAATACATTCATTCACATATTCAGAACAACTTGGTCCTTCCAAACTGAAATGGAAACTGGAACCGAAGTGTTTTGCTCCCAAAAGCAGAGCCCGAGTCGTGCATCACGTACGGCAGCAGCTGTCTATGCTTTTGTTTATAACAACCTAAAACTATCTAACAAGTAAACATTTCATAATCTTTTCCAGAGGCGCGGCACCCCTTTTGTCTCTGATGCATTTTCCTCAGCAGTCGCGTGCCTTTTATTTTTTAGACCAAGAAATAAACATACTAATATGTAAAAGAAAAACAATCAAGTAAATAGTAGTGCAAAAGATTTTTTGTCAGTTGCAGTATCAAAAGTCCTACAACAGATAAATAAACAAAATCATATTACAGCAGGAACAAAAAATCATTCAACTCTAAATTTAGCAAATTTCGCTTTCAAATCACTCGCTAAATCCTTACTCCCAGTAATCCCCAACGCCTTAACCGTCTCCATATAGCTCTTAAACTCGGGCTTCAACCCCTTCTCCATCATCTCACCAATAATCCTCGCCGCCACATCAACGTTATCGTTCACCAGATGCAACCTCGCAAGCAAACCAAACATCTTATGCACTTGCGGCATCCTTTTCACTTCAACGTTGCGCACAAACGCATATGCCTCCTCATACCTTCCACTATTAAAATAACCTCGTACCATAGCAGTATATGTCGAAAGCCTAGGAACCCGACCCGTGTTGACCAACTGTTCAAAACTCTCTTTCGCAACCTCCATCTTACCGAGCCTACACGAGCTCGATATAAATATTTCAAACGTTATCTCATCCAGTTCAACGTTGGTTCGTTTCATCTCTTCGAGTAACGTCAACGCCTCGTTAAGCTTATTGTTTTTGCATAAACTACCTAATACGTAGTTGTATATCTTCGTATCGGGCTCACATCCTTGCACGCGCATACGCTTGATTACATCACACGCTTGCTCTATACACCCGCGCTTCAATTTTTCCCGAACTAAAATCACGTAATAACCAGTCTTCTTTTCAGTAATTTCAATCACATAATTAGCTAATTCAAAACAATCACTACCACATAACATACTAATCAACGCGTGAACACCCGAGCTACGAACCGAACCCCCAACCTCACCCAAAACATTAACCACCGACGAAATCGACTCCATCGCCCGAGCTTTACCCGAACCAAGAACCGGCAAGAACCCAAACGCGTTATCGTTCAAACAAATCTCCTCATGTTTAAACCGCTGTAACAGGACCCGCATGGTGTTGTAATCGTTTACCCAACCGCAGTTATCGATCATTAAGCTGCACACGTCGCCGTTTCGGTAAACACTCGGGTTACAATCGCGAACCCAGTCGAAAAAGTGCAGTGCGAGTATCTTCTCGCAGCTCAAGGCCCGAATAATTTGACAAATTGAGATCTTTGAGAGACGTGGGTCAACTGAATGTAATTCAGATCGGCAGTTGCCGTTGGTGTGTCTGATTAAACTGAGTATTTGAGAGACTAATTTGGGGGAAACAACATATTGGGTTGGAATTGGTGGGTTAATTTGGGGGTTAATGGAGAACGATCGAAATGTGTGAATTGGGGGTTTAATTGAGGAAGAATAGGCGATTTGGGGATTAGGGTTTATTAGGGTTTTAAGAGAAATAGGGTGTGTGAGGAACCTGATGATTAGAAGCTTCTTCATCGTCAAGCCGGAATCATGTGACTGGTCATCGTTGATGCGAGAACGCCATTTGAATTCCAACACAGGTGAAGAATCAGAGCTCCAAAGTTTGATTTTGGATATTACGTTGGGTGAATCAAAATACCACACCGTACGTTAATGTTTGTGAACGGTGAATTAAATTAAATTAAATATATATGTTGCAGGCGAGGTATAAGTTTGCTATCAGTTTTAACATGCCAGGATGCTTATATGATGACTCCATCCGTTGTATATGCACCTACAACTTTTTATTTAGTTACGACTTACAAATTAACATTAGGGTGCAAACGAGCTGAGCTGAGCCGAGCCCGATCAGGCTCGAGCTCGGCTCGTTTAGCTTTTATAAGTTATTTATTAAATAATATAATTAATTTCATATATTTTTTCGATTATAAATTTTTGTATAAAATAATATATATTATTTACTTAATTTTATTTATTTTTATAACATATCATTGTTGCAAAAGTCGCTAGGCGGTCCCTAGGCGGCCGACCCCCTTGGAGGGAGTACTCGGAGTACTCGGGGAGTACTCGGAGAATACTCGGACATGATAAATATAAAGAAAATTAATTTTTGGGTAATATATATATATTTCAAATATCATAAGTTTACTAGTATTTATAACAAAATAAGTGAATATCAATATAAATAAGAGAAATAAATTTTTAAATACTAAATTATTCTTCAAATTGTTAATCATTAATTCAAAAAAATGATATTCGTTCTTTAATACTATAGAAATACGAATTATGTTGTATATTTAAGTCAAAATAGGCCCAAGTTAATCAACTAGATGTATTTTTGGCTAATGTTGATCACCTATGAACAATTTTAGTAACTAGACGAAGTTAAAGAAATCCCCTCGGCACAATACGTTGTAGACCTACTTTTACAACATTGATATATATATATATATATATCTAAAGAGACTAGGTCGAATAGCCCAAATAGAGCCCAAGAAGTCCAGCCCACCAGCAACCCAAGTACTCCAAACAAGGTCCAATGTCAACAACTGACATGTCTTTGTTGATGAGAGCATCACAGAAGGGAGGTTGACATAATCTTGGAGGGAAAAGAGTGTCCAATAGATAATAGCTAGCTTCCTGCCCGGGTCAGAGGGACTAGTGGTTAATAGAGAGGACCCAAGGGAGCAACAGTCTAGAGGGAAGATTCCCCAAGGACATTATATATGTGCATGTTATCTTTGTAATAGGGCATGATAAAAATAATAAAAGAACTCTCTTTTACTCCATATTGTTCATGGCCATCTAACTGAGATTCCAAAGGAAAATCTCATACCATCACACACTTACACACCACACTCGAACACGCACTATCAATAGTGGTTTCATCAGGGTTTCTACATTGGCGCCATCCGTGATACCTTGTGCTCCGGCACAAAGGGTTCCACCCACAACCTCTAAAGAATACTCGATGACCACCATCAAAAACACCGCCGCCACCAGTGCCTTGAGGCAAAAGGTTCTTTGAGCTGTTCACCCACTATTACGATAAATAAGCTCCAACCCGGTTCAGGTTCGCAGGCATCCTTTCCGTCACCGGGATCTTTTTCTGACTCTTCAGAATACTTTTTCTGAATACTTCATGAAGCCAAGAACCTTGAGAATACTTCATGAAGCCAAGAACCTTGAGATATTCTCCGTCATGAAGCCAAGAACCTTGAAATATTCTTTTTCTGACTCTTCCGTCACCGGGATCTTTTTCTGACTCTTCAGAATACTTCATGAAGCCAAGAACCTTGAAATATTCTCCGGCGAGTCTTGAAAAGTCATACATGACGAATGCTGTCAACCAGTAAAACACATGCTCGCCTACTTTTATTAATTTCAAAAACTCCTGCGACACGCCACCGCAAACACCATTGTGACCATGCCCATGTTCCATCGGAACTAGCACCGTCACTAAGACCGGTAGGCCCACAAGCACACATCCCTACCCTGAAGGCATGAAAGACATTAGTGGACTCGTGTTGATCAAGAATGAAGATGAATAAGATGATATTGAAGTCGAAGAAACCCCGCCGGAGATGCCGGACACGAGTGAGAAGAAAAACTACCAACCGTGTGAAACCGACTCTCTTTTGAAACCCAAGCTTTCAAGCAAGGAGTGCAGTTATTTCTCCTTCCCTCACACAAGCAGCCGGATATGTCTTCTTCATATAATCTACCCGATTTCCAGATTTGCTCATGTTCAGGTTCCATATCTCACAGCTATATCTCGATCACAATATGCTAAAGCATATTTCTTTGAATGATCCATTTAGACATTTAAAAGTGATAACAATAATAATGGAGTATATCCATTTAGATCCTTTAAAAATAATAGTAAAAGTTAAAGGAAATGAAAAATTGAAAAGTAGGATTAAAGTGTTTCCACTTAATAAAAGACAAAAACATGTTTATGAAGTGGTCACATGCCTTATGCACCTAACAAGTTTGGAAAGTCAAGGGTGTTTAAAGCATGTATGGACCATGCTTTTGTGACATAAACCCAATGTGAGGTAGTGTCATTTCCTTTGTTATATATTGTGGCACTCTAAAAGTATGTATGGCAAAATAGAAAAAAAAATGATAATAATAACAAGGTTGAAAAGCATGACCACATGGGTATCCAGATGATAAGGAAAGTGACATAACCCATAGGAATAAAACTAGGGTCAAACCCCTAATGCCCACTTTACATGTCAAGTCTTTAACATTTTTGATTTATAGCAATTTCTTAAAAGAAAGGGTAAATAAATAGAATGTTGGTGCTAAAGGAAAATATTATACATTTACATATTAAAATAATACAAGCTAGTGATACGAAATGATTAGAAACAGTTGTCGAATTAATAATCATTTTCTGTTTGAAAGTCATGAAATAAAGTCGTACTAACTTTTGCATGTTATATGACTTATATTGCATACTCAAACCTTCCCATACGGGAGACAATTCTTGAGTTTGTTGCGCAGGAAATCTTGATATGAATTTGAGAAACAACCTATACAGAGGCGAATGTATTTTTTCAAGAAAGAAGAATCCTCATGAGGGACCACGATTTTTCTCCTAGGGTTGGGAATAAACCCCACCTAAACGACAATGGATACGAAAAGTCCATTCCCTAAAGAGGGAAGCCACATCATTATTCTTCGTCGACCAACTTGGGTAAACAGGACAAGAACAAAATTATTTGGCATAATACAAGACCCATGAACAATGAAGAAGGTTTCAGATATGTAAAGCAACTTCAAAAAGTGTTATTTTATTAGTATCGTAACCGCGAGATTTTAAAGAAACAAGGGTCACAAATATCACATCGCAAGAGCTTATCCAAAGAAGAAGAAACTCCTCCCCGGGGATAGGATGGTTAAGAAGGTCCATTCCATAAAGAAAGGAAAAAGCCTTATGTAGCAACACTTTGCATTCCTAGAATTTCCATGAAGAAGAAACTTACATATCCGTATTTTCTTTCATAAGAAGGGAAGGGACCCCCTCCATTAGCTCTTTCCATCATCCTTCATGTGTGGGATAAAGCCCCCTTTAAGGGGCATAATACTTATATTTCCCCAGATGGGATAAAGCCCCCTTTATGGGGCATAACACTTATATTTCCCCAGGTGGGATAAAGCCCTCTCTAAGAGGCACAATACTTATAATGCCTCCAGATGGGATAAAGCCCCCTTTAAGGGGCATAACACTTATATTTCCCCATGTGGGATAAAGCCCCCTTTAAGGGGCATAACACTTATATTTCCCCAGGTGGGATAAAGCCCTCTTTAAGAGGCATAACATTTATATTTCCTCAGGTGGGATAAAGCCCTCTCTATGAGGCACGGAATTTATAATTCCCCCAGATGGGAAAATGACATTAATTCTCCTTCACAGGTGTGAAAGGAAGGCCCGGCTGAGGGGCTTGGATCCATATACAAAATAGCCCAATCCATGAGGCTCAACCCTTATGATTTCCCCAGAGGAAAATGGTTCATTCTAATAGAATCGGAATTTACATTCCCTCGAGTGGGATATGGCCCCTAATAGAGGGCTCACGACTTATATATTTCCCACTAAAGGGGACACCATGCATATACGCCCCCCCCCCCCCAACATTTTTAACTCAATCGCTTATGTTAACCGGCAAGACCTTGCAGAAGAAACATATAGAAAGAAGTGAATGTCGGGGACTTGTGTAACAACGTGAAAATTTCGAGTTAAAAGTATCAACTTTCCAAAGTATAGGGACTAAAATGGCCAAATTCCAAAGTTGAGGGTTTAAAAATGAAAATTCTGTTTTCTTGACCCATAGCGGTACGCGCCGGGTCAAAAGGAAAACCCATCGCGGTACGCGTTGGGGTGTCTGACAGCGAGACACGTGGTATGCCACATGTCCACACGTGGCACACCGGTCGCCACGTGTCCCGACACGTGGCCACAAGTGGCATGACGTGTGCCATGTGTTAACACGTGGCACACCATATGCCACGTGTCAACACGTGGCAGACCTACTGGGTGACTCACCTGGGCTACGTCGCGGTACGCGACGGGTGCCCAGGGACCGGGCGCGGTACGAGATGAGACCCCAGAAAATGTCTATAAATAGCAGGTCCGGGATTTCATATTTTCACATCCCAAACATCTCTCTTACTTCTCTCTAACCTCTCTCTAAAATCCCGACAATCATATTAACGATCCACCTCGATAAGCGTGCAATATATTTCCTCGTAAAACGTATCCCGACCCTCGATTTCCGTGTCGACGTTTCCTCGAAGTACGTACCACCCTCCACCCACATACCAAGAAGGTGTTTTCATGGCGATGAATCTCGCAAAGTGTGTCGACGAGTATTGAAGTTTGGCGTTATCGTTTGACGACCAAAGTTGATCGAGAAGTGAAGCGGCGTTGGAGTGCTGTGATATGGGCTAAATTATATACAAATATTATAAATATTTCATACACTTTTAACTTATTTGAGCCAAGTTTCCATTGAATATTATTATAAATGCTTCATATGTGGGTTTTTAAGGGTACTTGAGCCGACGAGTAAATAATAATACAATAACTGAATTCTAGTTAGATCACACAAAATAATTTGGTTTCGTTTAATGAATTGGTTATGAACTAATATATTTATGTGTTAGAGAAATTAAATGAGACATGGGAAAGTCATAAATAATGAGTTTAATGCTTTATTTGTGTGTTTGTGAATTTCCATCGCAGGAAAAGAAGTCAGATTATGTTATAATTAATTGTGTTGAATGCAAAGAGGAATTGATGGATGGGCCATCAAAGTTAATTAAGGAGCACATGGAGTTGCACAACATATGATAATTAATATTTTTGTTTGGTGGTTCTACACCGATGGGTTTGACGGTGGCCCATTGGATCACAAAGAAAATTGAAGTTGGCAATTGTAACTTGAAAGGCAAGATATGGCTTTTGGACAATCAGTCTATATATGATTTTTACAAGAGAGTCGGCTAATAAGAGGGGGGGGGGGGGGGGCGCCCCTTTGGTCAGCTACTGTTCGAAGTACGAAAAGTTAAAAACAACAAGGTTGGTTAATTAGTTGGGAAGCAAGCTTTCCTAGCATCTTAAAAAGTCCACGGCCAAAAAGAAAGAAGCAAGCAGACAGACGGGAGGATTAATTTAAGCTTCCAGGCTAGTAGCTCATCTATTATTGTTATTTTTGATGAACTATAATATATATTATATATTTGTTTCATCGAATATTATGAATAGCTAAACTTTTATACTGTCTGGGTTTGGATGAATACTTTTTAGACTAGTTTTATTTTTGGTCTTGGATTAATATTAATTGGTTCATGCTTTGGTAAAGTTTTTATTTTATTTGGTTGTGATGTATATGCGTATTTGGTATTAATTTATTATCAGTTTTTGTTCCATATGCGTCTTTGTGAATGTCTTTCATGTATGGATGCATACTAGGTTGCTTACTGTGTGTTTGTAACTAGTTTATGGTATATTGTTAACGTATTCCATAGGAACGATAATTGAGAGTTTAGAGATACCTTATGTTCTGTAACTTGAGAGACCGGGAGGTAATTAAGTGTCGACTGTTTTGGTCTTTTGCGGGTTTGGGTAGTGATTGCACGGGAGTGAGTTACCTAGATTCCTTTAGATTCTTACAGATCCGAATTATAACCGAATTCAATAAAAATACTCCTTTATGCCTTAGGGTGTTTTGTGATTAGAGAGACCGAGAGGTAATTTAATCTTTGGGTACCTTAGCATAGTTAGGTAAGGTGATACCGGGAGGTGATCCGAACTATTAAACCGTGGAGCTTTACATGACATTTAGGGTTCTTAGGTATTGTTGGTGAGACCGGGAGGTGATCTAACATACATTAGTTATTCCTTAAGTTTCATTTTTTAGAATACGGTTACCAATCATAAATCTAATTCCGAAAGTTTACGAGTTAACTAGTAGGATTCTTTACCTAGGTAGTTGTTCCCCATATTTAAGTTTTACCCCAATTTGTTCGTGTCTAGTTTTAGAGTAAGTATTATTTATTTTACATTTAATAAAAAAAACATAAATATCAATTAATTAAGTTTAGTTAAGTTAGAGTCTAGTTTAGGTGTCGCTAGTGTCCTTTGGGTTCGACATCCGGACTTCATTAGGCTTTACTACAGTTGATAGGTACACTTGCATGTCTAGTGGTCTAGCATTAGGATAGTCTAGATTTATAAATTTAAAACCAGAGTGTCTAGGTTAGATTAAGTTTTTATAGACCGCGTTTCGCACATCATGATGCTCGAGTACCTAGGGTTTCCAATACGCTAATAAGGTTAGGCGTAATGTCAATTGAATATAATATAATATTATATTATAGGCTTGAACCTTAAGTCGAGGTTATACTCGATACCTCGATAAAAGAGAAATATACATAACAAAGAAATGAATGAAAGAAAAGATATTGAATATTGATACGTATATATGTGTGTAAGTATATATGTATGGTCTTTGTTATGAAAATATTATTTAATGAATAATGAGTATTCTTAAATAATAAAAGAAAAAGAATACGTTTCTTGGAGAAGAAGAAATGCCGAGTTTTAATATAAACTAAAGGTTTATAATTTACTTTTAAACTAAAGGTTTTCAAGTAAAAGAAAATGAACTAAAGGTTCATCGAGGTTGAGATATAAAATAAGACTAAAGGTCTTAAGCCGGATCATGTATCCGACTAACAAATATTTATACTCGTACTATAGGTGCGAGATAAAGTAGGGAAAGACCCTTGGACGGTGAGTGAAGCCGATCCTAAAGCGAAAAGGTGAATACGCCCACAAATTTTTATAACTTATTTTAAAATGAGTCAATGTGTTATATGAAATTGTTTACAAGGAACTATGTGTTCCTAAAACCGTTATGAATAAGGGTATAAACCTAGCCCTCAGGCTGTGGTATACGTATGTCTGGATCCTTACATAGGTGGTACTATGCGATGAATGGGCATGATCGCACCACCCTTGGTCGTAGGACGCTCTCCTGCAGGGAGTACGACCGTTGTGTATATTTATGGGTACTTAACTAAGTCGAACGCTGCGGTGTTTGCTGAGGTGACCTAGAGTAGAGGCTCGTGTTTATAATGTGTTATTTGACTTTGTTATTCCTAAGCCACGTTGGGCCGAGGCAGGCGTAGTCTCGAGGGGTAATAAAGTAAAAGAAAGTATTTTTGCGTCAGCGTGTTCACCAGCATTCGTTGCTGACGTATTTTATTACATTTTGCAGGTGAACAATGTTAGAGCTTGGAAATGACGAAGTACTATGATATCCGATGGCTCGGATTTATTTTGTAAACCTAAGTGGTGGTTTGTAAATATAAAACAAGTAATGTTTTGTTAACAACTATAACGGGTATTTTATAATCCCGTCTTTTAATATATGAATATTACATTTTGATCCTTAAAGATTTATAAGTCTTCCGCAAACTAACGCAACTCTGATTTATTTACAATTATGGTAACAACTATTGGATCACACGCCTAGGCCTAAGATGGTGGTGTGACAACTTGATTATTTACAACAGATATCATCACGCTGAAATTGTTTATATCATCGTTTCTATGTCCAATCCTAATAAAGCAAGAACAACATGATCATTGTTAGAGCTTGTTAACTAGCTACTGACAACCTTTGCAGGGTTATTCAATAAGAAAAAAGAGATCACGTACGACCAACATAGCTACCCCAGAAACAAAAGTTAACCTTTTCTTGGTCATGTTAAGGAAACTGGGGCCTAAAGTCCTTTATCCCAATCATAAATAATTGGCATAAGGTACTCGGGGACTTGAAGAGATAGTTCCAGGACTAGGCCCATTACATGGTGATGAATTTAGATATGCTCGATCCTTATTTCATCCCATGACTTAGCTATCTCAACATTATTGGGTCCAAATTTGATAAGTTTAAGCAGAAAAAGGACCGCATATCTCTATCGTGGTAGATTTAAATTGTAAAGAGAATCAAGTCAAGAAGAGTTTTGGAAACTAAATATCATCTACCTCAACAAAAATATAAAAAAAAACCTCAACCGAAACAGGCCCAAGGAATGGGTCTGAAAGGAGTAAAAGGAATGAGCATATCCTGTATGCGATAAGAGAATTCTATGAAAATGGGTCTCCGTCCCATGATAGAGACCAAGTCAGGAAAGCCCATGAGAAACCAAGATACTTGGAGAGTATTAGATACTCCAACCAAACATCCTACCAACCAGATAAGAAGAAGCTAGGAAATATAAATCTGAAAGTGAGAAAAGGAAGGCAATAGTTAAGAAAAAAGAAGACGACTCGGAAGGTATCATGACATCTTGCGGGAAGCAGGCGAGGCATTTTTAGAAATGTTGTCGGTTCAAGTGTAGGCCAGTAATGGGCTAAAAAGATGAAATGAGATTGGATAATATAAAACAAAGAAAGGTAAGGATGAGCCGGGGCGGAGTTTAGTCCATTACCTTTATCATGAGTTATAAGGATAGTAGATGAAGAAGACTTGAAGAAGTCACCCTTGAAAGGGGTTCCCCAAATTATAAGATGAATAGGTCCAGTATCAAACACGAGCTCAAATTAAGGGTCACTAAAGTAAGGAAGTCTAAAAGAGAATATCTAAAAGACCTTCCAAAGAAAATAAACGAAATAAAAGGATCTAGGGGGTTAAGGACTTATCATATCGATCTGAACAAATTAGTTGAATCAGCCCAAAAGAAGGGTTAGAACAACACATGTGACATGCCATGTTGTTGGAAGGGATGAAGCTTAAGTCAAAGAAAACAATGCCCATGAGAAAGCTCCTAGGACAATAACCATCATGTAATAGTTCTATGGATATTCCTTTCATATCAAAGATGCCCCAGGGCTATATAAAAAGTGGGGATCTTCCATTCGTACTCACCCATTCCAACATGAAAGAATAAATACTCACAACCATCTAGGCAATCGAAGTTTAAGGTGGGGATCCTACAAGAGGTCGAATATAGACTTGTTTTGAGTCCATTATACTCGTCATAAATAACGAGCTCAATGGACTGGAGAGACTTAAAGAGCCTACCTGGGAATTGGGCTCTGTGAGCTGGGTCACAACCCATTAAGTGAGGAACATGATACCTAGCCCAAGAAAAGAGACCCAAGGACAAAGGGTATAATAAGATAAAAGACCAAGTTAAAGGGGCCAAAAGTTACGGTGCACCTGACTTGGGGGAGGTCCCAAGGCACGCATACTCCAGGAGGCGAGACAATATCCAGCAGATAAGGGAGTACGGGAGTACGGGAGAGGAAGTGAAAGACGGACTTGGACTAAGTTCATTATCCTTGTCATAAATAACAAGAATAATAGACTGGGGACTTGAAGAGACTACCCCGGAGTTGGCCCAATAAAGCCCAAAAGGCACCATCAAGACAGACGAGCCCAAGATAAAAGGCCCAGCCCATGGATACCCAATGCACACCAAGACAAAGGCTGAGGTCAACGAGGGACCAGTCGATGTTGGTCTGGCACCCGACAGAGCTGGAGCTTACGTATTCCTGGAGCAAAGGACATACCCGGCGGACAAAAGCAAGCCTCCCGTGGAAGTCAAAGAGGGAGGGAAATAACCAGTGGATAATAGGCGAGACCCTAGGGTATTGGTCCTAGAAAAGATTCCTCCGGGACTCAGTGGGCCTGGCATATGAAGGAGCCCAAAAAACCGTCAGCCCCAGGCCAGAAGACTTGAGGAATGAGAAGGAAGTTGGGACATGAAACAAGTCTATTACCGTTGTCATAAATAACAACGATAATAGATTGGGGGACTTGAAGAGACTAGGTCGAATAGCCCAAACAGAGCCCAAGATGTCCAGCCCACCAGCAGCCCAAGTACTCCAAACAAGGTCCAAGGTCAACAACTGACCTGTCCTTGTTGATCAGAGCATCTCAGAAGGGAGGTTGACATAATCTTGGAGGGAAAAGAGTGTCCAATAGATAATAGCTAGCTTCCTGCCCGGGTCAGAGGGACCAGTGGTTAATAGAGAGGACCCAAGGGAGCAACAGTCTTGAGGGAAGATTCCCCCAGGACATTATATATGTGCATGTTATCTTTGTAATAGGGCTGATAAAAATAATAAAAGAACTCTCTTTTACTCCATATTGTTCATGGCCATCTCACTGAGATTCCAAAGGAAAATCTCATATCATTACACACTTACACACCACACTCGAACACGCACTATCAATAGTGGTTTCAATCGGGGTTTCTACAATATATATATTACATTATAATACATATAGGCAACCCTTCAACTTCCAACACTCGCTTCAAATGTTATGGTCCTTTTGATGGTGTTTGTGAGCAATATGCTTGAACTTTATTATATGTTATCTTATGACATGAATACCGGATTCGAATAATTTGATCATATGCCAAACCTTATATATTACGTTTTCCATGTTTTATTTTTCATTATTGTACATACATGATTGATGATTCTCATAAGACAACATTGAAGTTATGCTTTACTTGTTGATATGGACTATTTGGGATGATTTTATGTTAGATTTCATTAGTGGGTTAACTTTGAAAGTATGATTTATTTTCTAATACATGTGTCTACTTTTTAAGTTTAGAAGTCATATGATTTTGAAAATTCTCTTAACAGCATGCAGGAGACTATGAGCAAAATAAACGTATTTCTCACGTAGGGGTGGAAGACTTATCAGTAACTTGGATGATGCAGAAGTATCAAAAATGAGTGGCACGGAAACTGATGTCCAAACTACTGATGGAAAGAAAGTGAGTTGATCACATTCATTTTGTTTATCAAGTTCACCACCCTAATAAAAAAAGTAGAAAGCTAGCAACGAAATATCCAAAACTCCTTAAAGAAGAGTAGTTCTAATCAGAATTTCAAATTTCAATATCATTCACTTTTATGCTAATTACCTATAATGTTACAAGTTTAAGTAAGAAAATATTTTAACATGTTACAGTTAATTAACATTTATACAGGTTAATTAACTCATGTTGTTAAGTATGGCATTTGCAGCACTGCCATTGTTCTGACTTAAGATGCTTGTCAAACGAATTGAACGGGTTCTACCAACAGGCGCTCTGTCAGTCGTTGTTGGTGAGGTATGATGGTTTTATACAGTTGATTGGTTTATTTCAATAATATTTGAACAAAATAAATGGGTTAGAGTTGGGACTAACTGGGTGTGGCTTGTAAATGGGTCACGTTAAAGTTGATTTCAGCAATCCTTGTCCAACCACTAAAGCGTTTAAAACTCATTTTAGATAATTGGGTTACATAGATTTTGCTTAGGGTTCAAGTTTTCGACATATTTGTTTAGGGCGGGGTTAACTTTGGCTTGTTAAAGATTTAAAAAAGGACCGAAACACACTTAGGTTGATCTTTGTCCCGTTAAAACCTCATTTTTAGTATTCCTTTTAAATGCAAGCTATTAAAGATGACACTGGAACCTTTTATTTTTCTTATATGGATCAGGTTAGTTACTGTTTGTCATGTACTTAGTTTGTTTCTTCATGATGCACATTAAGTGTGGTAATTCTTGACACAAAACAACCTAACCTACTTTTTAAGTCCAACCCGTCAGCCCGTTTAACCCAATGACAACCCACACATTTAGATAAACATGATCAAAAAACCCGAAAAGTCGAATAACTTAACTGCATCCATATCCGGAAAAGGCTGAACCGAACTTGCTAATTCAGATAACTGAACCGACCTTAATCGAATAAAACCGGTTGAATCTGTTAACTGAACCGAAGAAATCAATTTGACTGGTTGAATCTGGTTTGATTAGGCACATTTTAGTCCGGATCGCTTTGTACTAAAATCTAAATTCTTTGTTTTTTTTTTGTGCAGGTGGTACAAGTAAGCTTTAATGGTCTTTGTTGCATTTGCTTTTTATCTGATTGCTAAGCACATTTAACAAAATTTTGAATTTTGATATTCTCAATAAATAAATAATGTATGTGTCTTTGTTTTGATCTTATGACATATTTTTTTGGTCCCAAATCATAGGTTTTGTTAAAAACATTCTACATTAATTATAGCATCTGATTGTTAATTATTTATTGGAACTTTAACTTGCAACACTTACAAAAGCCCAAATTGGATACGCTTTTATTTAATTATAGCATCATACAGTTTATTTGATTTGTGTCTCTCTGTTGCTGGTTCAGTATGCACTGACGTGCTGTTTTAATTTGGCTCTAATTAAGGCCGTCGATGTGTTCATTTTGTATGCTATATTTCTCTTAATAACTCGTTTTGGATAACTTACGGCGTGAAGTTAATCTGCTGCAACTCATAGTGCAAGGTTGGGATGTTACATGTAGATGTTGCATTTATTTAACCGAAATGAATTAGAAGTGCACTTTAGGAATAATGTCACTTTCGTATAAAGTTCGACTTTACAGATTCACACTAACACCTCAAACCAGGTTGGTTAAAAAGCTGTGCAGTTATTATTATTATAATTAGAACATGTACATCAATTCAAATGTAGTGTAGTTATTATCTAAATCAATTTACTTTGGTCAAATAATGTGGTCAACTCGATATATGCATAAGCTTACGTTTAATGCGTTTAAAAGTGCGAAAACGGGATTTCGCTAACCAAATGGGCCTGGGCAGTTTTTACAGATTGTTATTATGTTAAATTAATGTTTTAAAAGACAAAATTATTATAGAAGGTTTTGGATCAGTTAATAGCCACATCAGCCTATGTTTATTACACGTTTAACACGTTTAAAAGTGCGTAAACGGTAGGCAACTCAAACGGGCCTGGATGGTTTTCACATAATATTTTTATGTAAAATAATGTTTTAAATGATGAAAAAACTATTATAAAAGGTTTTGGGTTAATTAAAGAGTTATACGTGCTTTAAAGCATTACAAAAATGCATATTGACACTAAAATGGGTCGGAACTTGTATTTCGATACCATTTGGTTTGGACAGATTATAACTCTTCTAATACAGTATAAGACCAGTTTAAATATGTTTAAAAACTTATTTTACATGTTAACTCTATAAACATTCTTACGTGATTTTGTGATGAATGAGACGTTGACACCCATTTATAAAAAAAGACCGACAAACATGTTTTTGCAACTGACATATATTAATATAAGTTCCTAGATATAACATTTATTAAGATCTTAAAGATTTAGTTTGCATATTTCAGTATAACTTGATATCATATTTTACCTCATTTCTTAACATTATGTTGCATATCAATATTCAAAATATACTTATGCTTAATGAAAACCAAAGCGGGACATTTTCAAATGGTAATGATTTTGGTTAGGGTTAAAACGGGTCATTCTTAAAAGTTAATGATTTGGTTCGGGTTAAATAAGGTCATTTTAAAACATATTAATTTGGTTTGGGTCAAAACAAATTATTTTAAAAAGGTATCAATTTGGTTTGGTTAAAACAAGTCAATTTTAACAAGGTATCGATTTAGTATTATTGAGCTTAGGGTTTCTGGTTTCCAACGTTAGTTATAGTTCTTCATTTTTATGGTGGACTTGTGTTTTTCAGAAGTGAAAATGAAAAGAATCCATCTTTTTAGTAGAATATGTGCATCCTTGTGTTTTTAACATCGCTAAACAACATACAAAAGACTATTGTGTGTATATCAATAACATCCCCTTAATATTTTACACATTTCACAAACTTCCAACAAAAGAAAAACATTTTGTATGTCAATGAGCATATTAATCGGGTAAGCACATTTACGACAATGCTACAAAAGCGAGTCATTCGCGCCTCTCACTTGAGGTTGGTTCAGCTTAAACAAAGTGCCTATATTTCTGTACATATCTACATCTTACGTATATACATCTCACTTCAGTTGAAAATAAATTCTCTCAAAATATTTTAATTTTATACATTAACGCCTTATTATCCGGTGAACATTTTGAGGTCTACACAATTTACCACTATCACATTTGATCCGACCATGTTTGAAGCGGAGAATTTTGAACTCTAATGCGCACGTGCGATACTTGTTGTTGCCACTATAGTTGAGATTCATGGCTTTTTATGTTGTTGGTACGAGCCAACCATTACAGCCCCGCTCGGGTGAATTTCACAATCCAAAAACATGTTATTATAGTATTATTACTTGTGGTATGCAATTTTTTATTCAGTTATGCTGCCTACCAAATCATATACAGTCGATGTAGGGGCCAATAATGAATGAAATTATCGTATTACACATACACTCATACACTCCATACAATTAAACTATTATGTCTATTTTAGGATGGAGGGAATAAATTTTTTTAAAACCAACAATGGCTTGGCTTATAATACGCAACCAAATTTAATCTAACATCGCATGTGACACCTAATCCAACTCACCCCTTCTATAATCATAGAGTTATGCCTTGTTCGAGCTTTTTAACGAGCCGATCTCGAGTAGCTCGCGAGCAGCTCGGCTCGTTTGCACCCCTAAATTAACATATACAAGATTTATCTTCTTAGACTGGATCAACCAGTCAACACAGGATAACTAGGTCAACGAGTTTATATTTTATTTTATACTTTGTATGCATAAACTAAACTGTAATTACTATCCTGTCCACGTTTGATCTACGAGCCAGATAGTTGACTTTAAATTTTGGCATTTGTATTGGAAACTATAAAAAATAATTTAGTATACTCTTAAGCTGTCAGTTATAATACTTACTAATACAATACAATATTGATAATTAGAAAATTATGCATTAAGAGACACGATCAATAAAAAAACTAAATAAGTTTTAATGAGTAAAGCTAAATAGACGTTGCGTTTGGATTTCCATTTCAGTGTTTCACCTCTCAAGTCTCTCTACACTCAGCTGATCAGATCTACTACACGACCATCCTATTCCATAATTATCTTTTGACTCCGTTTAAGGTCCGGTAACGCAAACTTTGCTTATGTTTTAGTTTTGCTAGTTCTGATTCCTCTCATTTGTGATTTTAAGTTTTCTTTCTTTCTTTCTTTCTTTTTGTTTGAAAATGAGTCAACGGAATTTCAGTTTGTTAGTTTGTGATATTGAATGTGGGATTTTATGACTCCTTGCTATTGTTGTGTTCTTTGTGAACTTTAAATTGTTTAAACTGATTTTCAACATGATCAAAGAACCTGTAGCTTATTGTTTCACTTGATATTGATATTGTGCTTTCAATCAGATAATAAAATGTAAAACTATATAATACAGATCGATCTCAATAATCGCCCACGATACTTTTTATGTTCTGACCTACTCATAATTGAGATTCACTATCAAAAACAGATTCGGGGCTTTGAGACGTAGACATGAATGTTCAACAGAGCGTCAAAATCCTTCTTAAGCGTGTCAATGAAGATGCAGACATCAATACGAACAGAATTGCTCCATCAATTTACATGGCGCCATGTATACTACGAGATCTGAGCCCAAGTTCTTTTGAACCTCGCGTAGTCTCCATTGGACCTCTGCACAGAGAACATAAAAATGTGCAAGCATTTGAAGGACAAAAAGTAAGGTTTGTCCATAATCTGCTGTGTCGGACCGGTGTCCCAAAGGAGGAAATATTGGAGTTATGTTTTCGGAAGGTAAAGAATTCAATGAAACAGATCAAGGAATGCTATTCTTGGACCAAGCCCTATGAGGAGTCTGAAATAGCCGACATGATGGTTATTGATGCGTGTTTCATCCTTGAATTCATTTACTGGTATTCGGGATACTATGAATCGTATTCAAAAGAAAAACTACTATAATTTATGACTTGGTGTTGCTAGAAAACCAGATCCCTTTCTTTGTTCTTGATCAAATTTACGATTGCACTATATTGAAAAATCACTACGTCTCCCTTACTAAATATATCCGTCCAATTATTGATAATCTAAACCTCTTTATGGGAGATATAAAACACGACCGTATTTCCAATAATATCACCACACCTCATATTCTTAGCCTTCTGCATGAATATTACAAGCCTCCAAGTGATATTAAATCAGCTGACTTTTCTTCAAGAAAGCATTTGGCTGTACATCTAGACAGGGCAGGCTTGAAGTTCAAACCTAACAAAGAACCAGAATGGGATATGCAAATAGAAGTAAAACTAAACACACTGTATTGGGTCATGGAGAAAACCTACTGTTAAACTCCCAGTATTGTATGTTCATGATTTCACAGAGGTGATTTTAAGGAATCTCATTGCATACGAGCAGTCGTGTCAAAGTTTCAGCTATATTACATCATATGCATTTGCCATGAATATGTTAGTGCATACTCAAGAAGATGTTACCAAGTTGGTGGACTCACAAGTCCTTGTACATGATATGGGTTCAAATGAGGAAGCCGCTGATATGATCAAAGGAATATGCAAAAACGTTATATGTGAAGATTTCTTTTATAGCCAACAGTATGAAACATTGACTACGTACTGCAATGCTTACTGGTCAAAAAATATATTCAAGTTGAAGCGTACTTACTTTAGCAGTCCATGGAGTATTATTGCTCTATTTGCCGGAATCATCCTGTTTGCTCTAACCGTGATTCAGACCATCTTTACCATCAAGTCTGCTTAGTAGACTTTTATTGTAAGTTTTATCTTCTTTTGTGGTTCACTATTAGACAATATATACGTTAAAAATATAAGATATCCTTCAAATGGGCTAAAAAATAAAAAATCCTCACCATCCTCTTGTTTTCCCTTGATATTTTGAAGAATCGAAGAATTTATTGGGAATCCTACAAAATCCATCGCTTCTTTTTTCTCTGACAGTGGTCATAACAAAAAAAAAAACACTGATGGGGGACGGGCATATGCATACTATGTGATATGCATATATGTGTGTATATAGGGTTGAGTTAACGTACATTAATTAGGTATGTGAATCATGCTCAATGTAAAAAAAAAACAGATACACTCAAATCATATTCCAAACCCTAAAACGTTAATACTTTCAAGGTTTACACCTAAAAAGTTCAAGGTTAAACCCATCACTCAAAGTCAAAATAGATCGATTGAAGCTTCAAATTGATGATTGGATCAATTTTAAAGTTTAATTAATGAATTGACTTTAAATCCAATTCTTATCAAATAGCTAAACAAACATGTGAACAAAAAGCTATGGTGACTATATCACGACGGTGGATGGTGGTTTCGACAGTAGATGGAATCGTTGGACGGTGACGATAATGATGGACGGAATCGATGGGGCAGATGTGGACGATGACCAGTTGTGATCTTAGGGTTAGCGTGTTTTTTTAATCAACGCTTTAGAATGTCGCGTACATAAAAATATCATTGAAAAACATACACATGGGTTAATAAATCCAACATGTTGTAAATAACACTTTCTATGAATATTACTCTCTCGTTCCCTTTGAAAGTGTCCACATTTTCTTTTTAGTTTGTCTAATTACAAATGTCCACTTTCAAACTTTATTAATTAATTTACAAATTTACCCTTAAAATACAATCATCAAAGTTTCTTAAATTTTGTCTTTTTATATATGTCAAATGCATTATAGTTATTTGTTAAGAAAAAGGTGCACTTATTCAAACTTTCTTAAATTTTGTGTTTTTCAAACCATGTCACTTGTAGAGGGACGGAGGAAGTAGTATGTTATATGTCATCATCCGGTTGTCAATAAAAAATATGAATTTTTTAAGAATTATAAAATTAATACTGTAAGATAGAATATAATTGAAATTCTTCTATGCTTTTGTAAGTTTAACCAATTGTAAAAACGCTATAGAGTTAGGAATCTAGTCGTTGTTGGCTACGTCATGATTAATTGAGACATCAGATACAATGATTCGAGCCAAAAGATTAACTCATTGAAGATATGAGTCGTATATGATTAATTGAGACATCAGATACATATATTCTAGCCTAAATATATGAGTCGCATCCATGAAACTCGAACGCACATTCACGCTACCCTAATTCGAACTTACTAATTCGATTCGGTTATTGTTGCCCATTTCTGGGTTTCTCGGTCAAGCCGGAAAACATGTTCCATGCTAATTTTATTTGGTATTATTACTAGCTAGCATTTATAATGTTTGTTTATGTTACATCTAAACAATGATAATACTTATTTTATTTGGCTTTCTTTTTATTACAGCATTGGAATGGAGGAAAGAACAAACAACCTAGCGTGAAGATGGAAGACATTTATGATTGACTTTTTTTTTATCATTGAACTTTTTTAGTTTAATTTGTTTAATTATTCTGATTTTGATTATGGTGGTTTATAATTTGCTTATTTACGCTACAAGTGATGATGATTATGTTGTTTTAGTTCTAGCACTTTTTTGGTTAATTTTTTTATTTATATAGTTTTGTAGGTAAAATACTCATAACTTGATTAACCCAACCCAATAAAACTTAATCCTGAAAACTTATGAGATATTAGGGTCTGGTTTTGGTTCTAGATTGAAAATTCTCAAACCTAAGTAACCCAACTCGAGAATCCCATAATATCAACCCGAAGATGGTAATAATATTTTATTCAAATGCATATTTGCATATACACAACATAAATATGTGTACATTTTTGTATTTTTGAAAAAATGATAACAGAGGAGATAAAGGCAAAGAAAGAGCAGATGAAATTAAATATTTGTTTTCCAATTTTACCGCTTTCATTAAAGTAAAATTTACATGTATTGTGCAATTCTCATTGTTCATATCATTTGTATTATTGGTGCCAAAAAAACGAGCCATGTGTAAAACATTCAAGTGTGTAAAACACAATATGTAATTTCACACCCAAGCGTGACACTTAGATGAAACACCTTTATGTAAATTGGTGACAAGATGTAAAACATCATGTGCAAATTGGCGCCAAAGTGTAAAACACCATGTGTAGAATGTTAAACTACCATGTTCAACCTAAAACATCATGTTGAAAATGGAAGCCAAGTGGCAAAACACCATGACAAAAATTTATAAACCATGTTCGAAAACCTAGGCAGAGTACAAAACTTAAAGCGTCATATACAGAACTTAAAAACACCATGAACATATATATAAACATCATGTACAAAACCTAGTTGAAAAAAACCCCAATTTTAAAAAATTACAAATAAATCGAGTAGTACTATACTCATATTAAAGAAGAAAAAAAATGTTTGTTTTTATTTGTACTATGCATTCGTCATATAAATGTTGCTTTAAATCATATTTGACTTAAAAGCGGGTTATGGTAGTCTGTTAGAGACATGGCCTTGATTGAGGGGCTTTACACCTTGTAAGAGTACGGGTGTGGGACTTCATGGGTAACCATAGTCGGTTTAACGTAAATTCTTATGGTATACTTGTGTGTGTATACGATATGTAGTCTTATGGTATACTTGTGTGTATACGATATGCAGAGTCTTATGGTAGACTAGGGTATGTGTATGACTTGTAGAATCTTATGATAGTCTTGTGTGTGACAGGTAGGGAGCTTGGGCTCTCGGGATGCTTTTATACAAGGGGTGTTAGTTAGCTAGTGCGGCAAACTAGGGGTAGTCTTGCTTTTTCTAGTACGTGTTTGTTGTGTGATATCGGGGTAACCGATAGTAGGCATAACGGCATAGCCTTATGAATATGTGCTATCTTTTTGTGGTGTGCATGATGTGAGTTGACTCATTAGAGTCGATATATTGCATGATTGTGTGAACAAGGGTGCGGGGAAGGGGGACAATGCTACATGATAGCAATGAGTCCAAGAGGAAGGAGACAACCGCAAGGTATAGTCGTGATGTTCAATCCTTGTCATGTCTGTGTAATGTGATTAAGTATGTGTTAGGGTTTCGACCACTATGTGCTTATTTCTAATTAAGTAATGTAACACCCGTCAAAATTCTGTTTCAAAATATCAACTTTGTAAGTTGGAAAACCAAATGTATCACCTGACATAATAAGCGGTGTAAAAGTACTGTTTGTGTATATAAATTAAATGTTTCATTTTATATTCAAATATTATTACTTAACGTTTAAAAGAATAAGTGATCATTTGAGTTACAATATATCAATAGAATAAGTGATCGTTTAAATTACAAAATATTTAAACGAATTTTTATTATAGAATATCATTTAAATATTTAGAACAAACATAACTTCATACATGCCTTAAAATAAAATATGAAAGAAAACTCTGTTGTGACTTGTGAGGCCACGTGATTTGTTTCTATATATCAATTCACAAAATTATATAAATAAACATCAATTCACAAAATCATGTTATAATTTCAAAATTTGCGAATTCTTCATGATGAAGAATAATACTACCCAACTTTATCTCTTATTATTATTATAATAACTATATATAAGCATACTATACTCCAGTGGTCCGTGAGTGATCCTAAATTTGCCGTTCAAAAAAAAAAACTATATATAAGCATAATATTAATAAGGAAGTCTTCATAATGAAGTAAGTAAATATAGTGAAGACACCATTCATTGTTTATATGCTAAGTCATCATTATTATCTATATATATACATTCAAAATCCCGAACAAAAACGATAGAGGAAAGCTAAAACAAAGAAAAATAAATTAAACAGAAAGTAATAGGGCCGAGTGAGAAAGAAAGGTAGTTGTAACGATGGAGCTAGACGGTTTCGAACGGTCGTCCTCAAAGAGCGAGTCATTTCCCGGATTCCGATGAGCCGTTGTTGTGTCGCGAGTTTTGTATCATACTCCGACGATATATCAACTCGAGACGAGTACCCCGTGCCTCGAACTTCGTGCTATCCTGACGCCACTCCGGAGTTATGACGTTTCATACCCGGACACACGACGAGTAGTAGAAGGGCTGCCTGTTCATTCTAAGCTTTATAACCGAATACCCATTTAAGGTAGGAATTATGCTTAAGCTATTTTATTATTATGGCTTAGACCTAGTCAGGGGTATAGCCTAGACCTTGATCAAAATAAATACAAATGTTAAGATAAAATAATGTTTCTTTAAATTAAGAAATATAATATACATGAGGGTATAGTCAAAATAAGAAACATAAGATTTTATATATATCAAGGTTATAGACAAATAACGTTTCTTCTTGAAGAAGAAACAAATCATAGACATTTCTTCTTAAAGAAAAAACATAGCACATGATTAGCAAATAAAGAGAGAGAATTCATGTCCAAAATCTTTTATTCAAACAAAAGATCAATCAAGGTTTAAAACTATCAAAATCAGACTAAAGGTCTGTAGCCGGATTAAGAGACGATCCGAGTATGTATAAACCTATTTTATTATAGGTCAATCATTCATTCATTCACAAAGGTTTTCAAACGAGATCACCACATCATTCAGAACAGACAGTCACAGGTGAATACGTTAAACCTTTTTCAGTCAAGCTAAATGTAGGGCTGTCACTTTTACCCGAAACCCAACCCGAGAAAACACGTACCCGAACCCGAACTAACCTAACCCAAAAGACCCGAACCCGAGAAAAGATCAACCCGAACCGAAGTAATTTGGGTTTCTCGGGTTTGATTTATAAGTTTTGGGTCAACCCGAATAACCCGAATAAACTTTTAGTTTTAAAATTAAATATATATTTATGTATAATATGCTTAGTATTAGCGACTAACGTTATCAGAATCTGGTCCTAATCGATTGTCGTCATCCCAGCTATTATTGCTCGATTGTTTATTGATAGTTTATGTTTTTCATTTGTTACTAATAGCAACTGTTATTGAACAACCAAATCACGCTTGATTGAAGACGATTATGGTTCGAGTTAGTTTTACTCTTCTTTTGGATTGTTTTATCAAGTTATGTTAGTTTATTAATTGATTATTTGCTTACGTGTAACATCCCAAAATTTCGAGTAATAATAATATTGTATATTGACTCGTTATGACGGAAAAGTTTACTTGAGTTAATAAATAGTAAAATGGTAAATGGGAAAGATAAGTAGGCTAATTAAATGGAATTAATCATGAACTAAAAAGGAAATATTGGCCTTAGGTCCATGGGCTTAAGGGCGTATAAATACCCCCTTAAACCCTAAATCTTTCCATTTCCATCCATCTTATCCATAATATCCCCTACACCTCCATAACACACACACAAACCCTTCCATTTTGGCCGCAAGAGAGAGAACGAGATCCAAGGCCAAAACCAAGCCAAATATCGACAGATAGTGATTTCTCAAGCTAGATACAAGATCATCGTTGAGCATCAAACTACACCGTAATCTAAGAACACATAAAGGTATGTTCTTGATCTTAAAGCTTACATTTTTATGAATGGATAGTCATGAAACTTGAACATAAACTAGGTCGGGTCTAGAAAAATCATAAAGTTTCAAACTTGATGATTAAAATGGACGTAAAGGGCTCATGGTTGGATACGGTTCATGAAGGAAACCCTAGATCTAGCTTAAAGAACGTTTTTAGGATTAAAGGTTCAATCTTAATGACAATAACGAGCTAGGCCTTGAGCCGTGGGGGTTAATGGGTGTTAAACGGTTAGGAATTGTAACATCACGGAAATTTCGAGCCAAAAATGTCAACTTAAAATCAAAGGACCAAAAATGCCAAAATTCCAAACCTTAGGGTTTAAAGTAAAAATTATGTTATCTTGTCCAATCGCGGTACGCGACGGAAAAAAGACAAGCCCATCGCGTATCGCGATGGGGCTTAGTCAAAGGTTCTAGAAGGGGTCAACAGCGATACGCGATCGCTGGTTGAACCAACGTCATCGCGTATCGCGATGACGTGGCCTGACACATCGCGACACGTGTACCACGTGGCAGACGGTGGCACAATGTGTCACCACGTGGCAACACGCAGGTCTACATGGTGACACAGAAGGCCTACGTCGCGATACGTGACGGGCTTGGCCAGGAGACCGTCGCGTACCGCGACGGGATCTAAAATTTGCCTATAAATAGTGGGCTACGGGTTCTTCATAATTCACACCAAAAACTCACACATATCTCTCTCTCTAACATCTCTCTACACCTCAAAATACGTGCTTTTGATCAACCTCGATAAACGTGCCACGATTCCTTGATAAGCGTGTCCTCAATATTCGTACCACCACCTGACGACGTGTATATCAAGAAGGTGATACTATCCCGACGTACCAACAATTATCTTGAAGTGCGTGCCGTGAAGCATTGGTGTCTCAATTGGCATGCTCAAGGGAAGTGTTGATCAAAGAGAGTTGAAAAGAGCAAAGGGAGTTGAAGTGCTGCTCAAATGTGTAGGGTTTTAATAAGCCAAGAAAAGGTAGGCATAATATCCGAATAAAATAATAATAAAATATTGAAAATGCTTAATGTAACACCCCGACCAAAGGCGGATTATACATCGGGGCGCCACATATTGCTTCATTACTCGCGACACTATTGGTGTCAATATTTATTAATACACATTTTATCGCGCACGCGCAGCGGGGAAAATAAAGAACATAAATCAAACATAAATCAATATATCATAAATTATAACATTCAAACAACATTAACTTGTCTTGATACATTTTAATTCTAGGTCCAAAAGTAAAAACGTCCTACGTGTCCACAAGCTCCAAAACAGCTACTGCAAACCTGAACATGTGTTAAAATAAACGTCAAACACTTGCGTGTTGGTGAGAAATCAAGTTTAATAGATAATCATAGATAATCACAGTAAATCTGCGCGCAACACGTGTATGTCTAGAGTTTAACAAGGGTGTAATCAGATTGTGATCAAGCCTAAGATAGTTCATAGATCATAGTTCAATCCATGCTCCCAATTGAGCATAAAAACGAGAAAACATCTGTGCAAGTGTAAACAAAGAAAACCGTAAACGATAGGTCTCCCGTGTTCAACTAATGGTACCAACGGAACTGCGGAATAGGCCGAACAAAGCGGTTAATGATACACACATACAAATAAACAGCCAAGTAAACGTCCTCAACACATGGGATACTGCGCGACTAAAGTTCATAAACAAGTTTAAGACTCAAGTTTTGTATGAACACATGAACATCCCAAAGCATTTAAAATAAAAAGGGATTAGATACGAGATAACTCACATGATAAACGATGCGGTGATAGATAAAGCAAGAACCAACTTTAAACAAGCACAAGTTAACCTATAAATAAGATTATTGTTTTAATGATTTGTTTTAAGTCTTGATTATAAGTTAGCATAATTAATAAGTAAACTATTATATATAATATATATTACCGGAAAAGCAGGAAGAACAAGGAGGAAGACGGAGGCAGAGAGGAAGACGGCAGAGAGAGCAAGGAGCAAGAGAACAGGAGAGATTAAGTGTTTTGTGTGTGATGTGTTAGGAAAAATAATACTATTATTTATAGAGAAACCCTAGGGAACACAATCCTAGAAAAGGGGAAAAGATCTCAAAAAGCAAAAGATATCAAAAAGCATAAGAATCCAAAAGCAAAAGATATCAAAAGATATGGCAGCTGCAGGGGGCAAGATAAAGCTGACAGGGAACAGTAACAGGCATGGGCGGTTCAAATAAAGGTACTGGATAAAGCTTGGCAAAAGCAGATCTCAAAAGATAATGTCAGTCACTTTTTCTACCAACCAATGGGGGTTGGTACGCATGCTGCGCCGAAAGTAACTATTCAGACATAAAGCAGATTAGGTCAACAGCTCAAAAGATAAGACAACACAAAAGCAAACGGCTAGATTTAAACAGGATACAAGGGTTAAGCGCGGGAAGGCTAAGTGCGCGAGCGCGAAGGCTGGCACAACAATCCTTAGCGCACTGCGGGAAGAATCACAAATCCTTAGCGTGCTGCGTGAAGAACAAGAATTCTAAGCGCATCGCGGGAAGAACATACATTCTTAGCGCATTGCGGGAAGAACATGCATTCTTAGCGCGCTGCGAGAAGAGTTCTCTTCACGCATCGCAGGAACAAGATGTCTTCACGCAGGCTTCCATGTAAGGAGTCTGGCGCGTGGAGCTGCAGACATCCTTAGGCGGAAAGAACCAAAGGACAAGAGGGAAGAGAAGGCGGAAAGAGAGAAGGAAGAGGGAGGGGACGGCGGAAAGAAAGAGGGAGAAAGAGGCGGGCAGGAAATATATATTATTATTAAAAATAAAATACAAGTATAAATATTAAATAATAAAAGAGAGATCGGGTCAGAGAAACGGGTACCTGGGTCGGGTCGGATCGGGGCAGATGTCACAGTCTCCCCTACTTTAAGAAATTTCGTCCCGAAATTTATCTCGAAGTAGGTTGCGCAGAGAACAGGTGCGGGTACTTGATCTTCATTTGATCTTCCCTTTCCCATGTAAACTCGGCTCCGCGCTTGGACTCCCAGCGAACTTTCACGATAGGGATACGACTGCGCTTGGTTTGCTTAACCTCGCGATCCATAATCTCAACAGGCTTCTCAATGAAATGCATGGATTCATCAACTTGAACTTCATCAAGTGGAATGTGAAGGTTCTCGTCAGCTAAACACTTCTTGAGATTGGAAACATGGAACGTTGGATGCACATTACTGAGCGCGAGCGGCAGGTCAAGTCTGTAGGCAACTTTTCCCACACGCGCGAGAATCTTGAATGGACCAACATAATGAGGAGCAAGCTTACCCTTCTTCCCAAAGCGGACAACACCTTTCCAAGGCGACACTTTGAGGAGAACAAGATCACCAACTTGAAATTCGAGAGGCTTTCGCCTACGATCTGCGTAACTCTTCTGTCGGCTTCTGGCAGTCAGCAAATGATCACGGATCTTGGCGATTTTATCGGTTGTCTCTTGAACAAGTTCGGGTCCTGTGATTTGAGTTTCACCCACTTCGCTCCAACAAATTGGGGAGCGGCATTTACGACCGTAAAGTGCTTCAAATGGGGCCATACCGATACTGGAATGATAGCTGTTGTTATAAGAAAACTCGATCAAAGGCAGGTGTGAATCCCAATTACCTCCAAAATCAAGAACACAAGATCGGAGCATATCCTCAAGAGTTTGAATAGTTCGCTCAGACTGACCGTCAGTCTGAGGATGATATGCCGTACTCATGTCCAAGCGAGTTCCTAGCGCAGATTGGAGAGATTTCCAAAAGCGAGATATAAAACGGCCATCGCGATCGGATATGATGCTCAAAGGAGTACCATGGCGGCAGACGATTTCCTTGACATAAAGCTGCGCGAGATGCTCAACACGGTAGTTTTCACGAATGGGCAGAAAGTGAGCAGATTTAGTCAATCGATCCACTACTACCCAAATGCTATCATGTTTGCTTGCTGTCAAAGGTAACTTGGTAATAAAGTCCATCGCTATACCTTCCCATTTCCACGTAGGAATTTCTGGTTGTTCGAGCAAACCAGATGGGCGCTGGTGTTCAGCTTTAACTTTAGAACAAGTCAGGCACTTAGCTACGAACACAGCAATATCCTTTTTCATACCGGGCCACCAATAAGTTATGCGCAAATCCTTGTACATCTTATCAGCGCCGGGATGAATAGAATACCGAGATTTGTGCGCTTCACTCAGGATATCAGCGCGAAGATTCTCATCACAAGGGATCCAGATGCGATTGAGATAGCAGAGAATTCCACTCAGATTAGGGACAAAGAGTGCTTCCGCGCCACACGCTAACTCGGCGCGAAGGTTACCATTACTGATGGATGCGCGCTGCGCGTCACGAATACGCGATTCAAGGTTGCTTTGAATCGGCGCGAAGTGAAGCTGGGTGCGCGGCAAGATACAGTTAAGTTGGCAGGGTTTTCGGCTGAGCGCATCGGCTACCACATTAGCCTTACCAGGATGATACCGGATCTCACAATCGTAATCGCTGATGAGTTCGTTCCATCGGCGTTGCCTCATGTTAAGTTCCTTTTGATCAAAGATATGCTGAAGGCTTTTATGGTCAGTGTAAAGGATACACTTAGTACCATAAAGGTAGTGTCTCCAGATCTTCAAGGCAAAAACAACTGCACCAAGCTCGAGGTCGTGAGTTGTATAATTCTTTTCATGAACCTTAAGTTGCCTTGATGCGTAAGCGATAACCTTGCCTCGTTGCATAAGAACACAACCGAGACCTTGGTTGGATGCATCGCAATACACGACAAAATCATCATTACCCTCAGGTAGCGCAAGAACAGGAGCTTCACACAACAAACGCTTGAGCGTTAGAAAGGCTTCTTCTTGCTTCGAGCCCCAAATATACGGTTTACCTTTGTGCGTCAGAGCTGTTAAAGGCAAAGCGATCTTTGAGAAGTTCGAAATGAAACGCCGGTAATAACCAGCTAAGCCCAGAAAGGAACGGATCTCAGAAGGAGAGGATGGCGTAATCCAGTTC